>NC_060140.1:944959607-945268404 GCF_021461385.2 Schistocerca piceifrons | reverse complement strand
TACGCTTTTGCGCTGTGCGTGTCTCTTCACGTTTCCACTTGACTATCACATCGGAAACAGTGGACCTAGGGACGTTTAGGACTGTGGAAGTCTCTCTTACAGACGTATGACACAAGTGACACCCAATCAGCTGACGGCTTTCGAAGTCCGTGAGTTCCGCGGAGGGCCCCATTCTGCTCTCACACGATGTCTAATGACAACTCAGGTCGCTGATATGGACTACCTGGCAGTAGGTGGCAGCACAATGCACCTAATAAGAAAAACGTATGTTTTTCGGGGTGTCAGGATACTTTTGATCACATAGAGTACGTAGCAACAAGAAAACTATCTATCACCGAGGCATTTGCTGTTATGAGCCACTTGCTTGCACACAGCAACTGAACAATCTCTTCACAGGGCCAAATACGGTTAGGCAACAGCTATGACAAAAATATTGGGTTGGTGCAAAAAGTTCGTAGCGTTTTTGCATAAGTTTAATAACCGCAACAGATACATACAACGGAGACTTCAGTCATTATTAATGTACTCTCTTCCGTTGTTTACAACAGTTTGTCAACGCCGGGATAACTTTCAGTTTAACGACTGTAGGAAACGCTCACTTTTGAGGAGAAGAAATCGTCGAGCTATGTTCGCAGCCCATTGCCATACGGAGAGGAAGATCCTTGAAAGTTGAAAGAGATCGGGAAAGGTGAAACTCTAAGTGCGCGAAGATGAGGTGAATAACGTTTGAACTCTTAAGTTAACAAGAAGTGGAGGAACTTATCGTTTTGTCATCGGATTCACGATCAGCGCCTACACTCAAAAATGGTTCAAATGGTTTTGAGCACTATGGGAGCCAACTGCGGTGGTCATCAGTCCCCTAGAACTACTTAAACCTAACTAACGTAAGGACACCACACACACCAATGCCCGAGGCAGGATTCGAACCTGCGACCGTAGCAGTCGCACGGTTCCGGACTGCGCGCCTAGAACCGCGAGACCACCGCGGCCGGCGGCCTACACTGCTAACGCATCTGTACCATGGAAGAAATAACCGTCCCACTGCGTCCGACGCAGGGGAGCTCACAGCATTATTACACAACTGTCAACAAGAGCCAGGTTCTGTTGTATGCAGGAACATTAGCTCGTTAAGGGGAACGAGGTGGTGTGCCGTTTACCGTAGACCGCAATAACGTCGTGTTCGAAATGTGTAACGTCTTCCATACACTTTTAGAAAACTTAGACCTCGAACTATCATATGCGGCTACAAGTGAAACGTATACAGCGTGATGTGAAACTGTTAGCAAGTGGTAAACGTTTAGTAATACAGGTGCAACGCAGTCAATAATAATCATGAAGGCTAAGAGAGTAGGTTGAAGAGACCTTCTGATATATCAATAAAATAGTTTATGTTTAATTATTCTTTCATTTATTTTTAATTTCCATTGCAAAAACTTGTCTTGAAGCTTAGCTGCGTCCATCGCAAATTCCATTTGATCGTCACTGTTGAAGACTTGCTGAATTGTGCTCCAGCTGTACTGGCTGTAATCTTTCTTCTTCTTTAGCCGCACCAACCAGTGCAATATTAGTTGCAATACGCACCAGTACCGGTACAATCAATCACATGTCCGTTGACCGTGGCTCGTTTAAAGTAACTGCAGGCACTTAATGTACTTACCGCTCCTTGCAAGTTTCCATAATAGGTAAGACAAAACGTCTTAGACAGGCTCTTAAACATTATGTGGCAAAGTAATCCACTTCGCTTTTACAGTAATTTATGTATCACACACACGGTGCGGTCTCAGAGAGGAGACCGGTAAATGTTCGTTGCATCTGCGGCAAGGCCACCTGAGTAATGCAGAGAGACCAGTGCGTGCAAGGGCATCCATCTCTCGTCCCGAGAGTGTCTCTCATACCGTTTTACGTGGCCATCTATCTACACTAGTGGCCATTAAAATTGCTACACCACGAAGATGTGCTACAGACGCGAAATTTAGCCTACAGGAAGAAGATACTGTGATATTCAAATGATTAGCTTTTCAGGGCATTCACACAAGGCTGGCGCCGGTGGCGACACCTACAACGTGCTGACACGAGGAAAGTTTCCAACCGATTTCTCATACACAAACAGCAGTTGACCGGCGTTGCCTTGTGAAACGTTGTTGTGATGCCTCGTGTAAGGAGGAGAAATGCGTACCATCACGTTTCTGGGTATCCCAGAGCCAGAATGCGGTCCCGAAAGTGCTCCTCTAGGGCATCAAACACTCTCCTGTTTCGATGGCGTCGAGCTCCATCTTGCATGAACCATATCTTGTGGAAATCAGGGTCATTTTGGATAACGGGGATGAAATCATCTTCCAGAACCTTGACGTACGTGCCACCAAGGAATATCGCACCGATTATTCCGTGACTAGATATTGCACGGCACACAGTCAGCCGTTGAGGGTGAAGAGACTTCTCGATCGCGAAATCTGGATTGTCGTCCCCCCCAATATTAACGAACCCATCCACACGAAAGTGGGCTTCGTCGCTAAAGTAAACCACGCGTGTGCATACTAATCCACCTCATGCGCCATGGCCAACCGTGCAATTCGAACGTTCTAGCGCAAACCCTTCAGGAGTTATGACTATTTTACTACGTATAGTTCAATAATTGTCACCCTGTGTGTAGTTTCTCTGGTAGGGCAGTTCCGGAGACTTCTCCGAGGGCCAAGATGTTCTCAGGTATCGATGCATCGACTTTGTAGTGAACCGCTTGATTGATGTTAATCTCGACGATATATCGAATGATATATGCGACTTTCGAAATATTTAAAAGATTCTTACATGAGAAACGTTAGGTTCGAATCAGAAAACCATTATTATATACGCTTGTTCTGCGAGGGGTCCGTCATTGCCGATCTTTGGTCCAGAAATTTCTTTAATTTCCATAAAATAGTTGAGATTTTCATAGCTTTCGAATTAAAAGGAAATTTATATAAATGGTTGATGAACACGCTTTTGGACCAGAAACTTCTTTAATTTTTATAAAAAGATTTGCAATGTTTTTTAATTGGAAAAAAAATTATAGATTTGGTTATATAAACCTATGTAAATAAAGATATCAGAAAGTAAATAATTCAGTGAAGACACGTTTTGAGAGATCAAGAAACAGTCAAATTGGTAAAGGAGAGAAGTTGGGTTGCGTTGTTTTGGGAAGGAGACCAGACAGCGAGGTCGTCGGTTTCATCGGATTAGGGAAGGACGGGAAGGAAGTCGGCCGTGCCCTTTTTAAAGGAACCATCCCGGCATTGGCCTGGAGCGATTTAGGGAAATCACGGAAAATCTAAATCAGGATGGCCATACGCGGGATTGAACCGTCGTCCTCCCGAATGCGAGTCCAGTGTTTAATCACTGCGCCACCTCGCTCGGTAAAGAGAGAAGTGCGTCGTAAAATTGATAGAGGCAAGGATTGAATACCAATGGTTGAAATGGCTCTGAACACTATGGGACTCAACTGCTGTGGTTATCAGTCCCCTAGAACTTAGAACTACTTAAACCTAACTAACCTAAGAACATCACACACATCCATGCCCGAGGCAGGATTCGAACCTGCGACCGTAGCGGTCGCTCGGTTCCAGACTAGCGCCTAGAACCGCTCGGTCACACCGGCCGGCGATTGAATACATCAAGCAGGTTCAGACGCTACTTTGGAAAGAAGACCACAACAACGATATCTGACGGGAAAATGGTTACTTATACTCAATAACTAATATAAGTATATAAAAAACCCAATTACGAATGCTCGCTGTATCAGACAAATGCGTTAATATTTCCGATATATCGACATTATAATATCAGTGTGCGGCTATCAATCTTATCTTTACAAAATATAGATATTTCCGACCTATCGATACGTCGTTTCAATGACTATAGATCATACTGAGAAGTCCCAGTTCTGTGGGTGAGACGCCTGTATGTCTAGCGAATACGCGGAGGACCAGGCAGAGGGTAGATCCAACGCGATTCTCACTCGGCAGGTATCACGACCGTGAACATCAGCGGAGGATGCCGAGTTTTCGAAATGTCACCGGTCTGGCGATCCGCTGCGCTTATGCGTGGACTCTTGTGGGTGCCGGGTGTCCTTGAAACCAGAACTCAGCTTAGTCACCTGCATTTGCATTACGCTGCAATGCCGACACAGCATTGTTTCTGCGCTCTTTGATTTCAGCCTAATCATGCAGCACCTTTGAGAAGCTGATGTAGAAGCGAAAAAATTTCATTCCCCAGTTAAAAAAGTAATGTGTTTCTGACAGTGTTACTGCCAAGTTCTGAATTTGACATTCTGTGAACTGCAGTCGCTGTAACTGAGAAGTCGGCGACTTGGTTGCCAGAACGTGGCACAGGTGTGACTGTTGCAGCTCTGGTCAATCAGCAGGAGCACAATGGCAGTCGGCAAAATGTGGCTGCCTCCAGTTGTTTCTTTTTTAAAGCCGTAGTCGCGGAGAGCCTATTCAAGCGAGTTGTAGACTGCTAACATCGGTTCCAATAGCATCTGCAGTTTAAGGAAGGGAAAATATAGTTTGTATTGAAACTTCCTGGCAGATTAAAACTGTGTGCCCGACCGAGACTCGAACTCCGGACCTTTGCCTTTTGCGGGCAAGTGCTCTACCATCTGAGCTACCGAAGCACGACTCACGCCCGGTACTCACAGCTTTACTAGTTCTGCATGGTTCGCAGGAGAGCTTCTCTAAAGTTTGGAAGGTAGGAGACGAGGAACTGGCAGAAGTAAAGCTGTGAGGACGGGCCGTGAGTCGCGCTTCGGTAGCTCAGATGGTAGAGCACTTACCCGCGAAAGGCAAAGGTCCCGAGTTCGAGTCTCGGTCGGGCACACAGTTTTAATCTGCCAGAAAGTTTCATATCAGCGCACACTCCGCTGCAGAGTGAAAATCTCATTCTGGAAACATCCCCCAGGCTGTGGCTAAGCCATGTCTCCGCAATATCCTTTCTTTCAGGGTTGCTAGTTCTGCAAGGTTCGCAGGAGAGCTTCTGTAAAGTTTGGAACGTAGAAGACGAGGTGCTGGCAGAAGTAAAGCTGTGAGTACCGAGCCTGAGTCGGGCTTCGGTAGCTCAGATGGTAGAGCACTTACCCGCGAAAGGCAAAGGTCCCGAGTTCGAGTCTCGGTCGGGCACACAGTTTTAATCTGCCAGAAAGTTTCATTTCAGCGCACACTCCGCTGCAGAGTGAAAATCTCATTCTGGAAACATCCCCCAGGCTGTGGCTAAGCCATGTCTCCGCAATATCCTTTCTTTCAGGGTTGCTAGTTCTGCAAGGTTCGCAGGAGAGCTTCTGTAAAGTTTGGAACGTAGAAGACGAGGTGCTGGCAGAAGTAAAGCTGTGAGTACCGAGCCTGAGTCGGGCTTCGGTAGCTCAGATGGTAGGGCACTTACCCGCGAAAGGCAAAGGTCCCGAGTTCGAGTCTCGGTCGGGCACACAGTTTTAATCTGCCAGAAAGTTTCATTTCAGCGCACACTCCGCTGCAGAGTGAAAATCTCATTCTGGAAACATCCCCCAGGCTGTGGCTAAGCCATGTCTCCGCAATATCCTTTCTTTCAGGGTTGCTAGTTCTGCAAGGTTCGCAGGAGAGCTTCTGTAAAGTTTGGAACGTAGAAGACGAGGTGCTGGCAGAAGTAAAGCTGTGAGTACCGAGCCTGAGTCGGGCTTCGGTAGCTCAGATGGTAGAGCACTTACCCGCGAAAGGCAAAGGTCCCGAGTTCGAGTCTCGGTCGGGCACACAGTTTTAATCTGCCAGAAAGTTTCATTTCAGCGCACACTCCGCTGCAGAGTGAAAATCTCATTCTGGAAACATCCCCCAGGCTGTGGCTAAGCCATGTCTCCGCAATATCCTTTCTTTCAGGGTTGCTAGTTCTGCAAGGTTCGCAGGAGAGCTTCTGTAAAGTTTGGAACGTAGAAGACGAGGTGCTGGCAGAAGTAAAGCTGTGAGTACCGAGCCTGAGTCGGGCTTCGGTAGCTCAGATGGTAGAGCACTTACCCGCGAAAGGCAAAGGTCCCGAGTTCGAGTCTCGGTCGGGCACACAGTTTTAATCTGCCAGAAAGTTTCATTTCAGCGCACACTCCGCTGCAGAGTGAAAATCTCATTCTGGAAACATCCCCCAGGCTGTGGCTAAGCCATGTCTCCGCAATATACTTTCTTTCAGGGTTGCTAGTTCTGCAAGGTTCGCAGGAGAGCTTCTGTAAAGTTTGGAACGTAGAAGACGAGGTGCTGGCAGAAGTAAAGCTGTGAGTACCGGGCGTGAGTCGTGCTTCGGTAGCTCAGATGGTAGAGCACTTATCCGCGAAAGGCAAAGGTCCCGAGTTCGAGTCTCGGTCGGGCACACAGTTTTAATCTGCCAGAAAGTTTCATTTCAGCGCACACTCCGCTGCAGAGTGAAAATCTCATTCTGGAAACATCCCCCAGGCTGTGGCTAAGCCATGTCTCCGCAATATCCTTTCTTTCAGGGTTGCTAGTTCTGCAAGGTTCGCAGGAGAGCTTCTGTAAAGTTTGGAACGTAGAAGACGAGGTGCTGGCAGAAGTAAAGCTGTGAGTACCGAGCCTGAGTCGGGCTTCGGTAGCTCAGATGGTAGAGCACTTACCCGCGAAAGGCAAAGGTCCCGAGTTCGAGTCTCGGTCGGGCACACAGTTTTAATCTGCCAGAAAGTTTCATTTCAGCGCACACTCCGCTGCAGAGTGAAAATCTCATTCTGGAAACATCCCCCAGGCTGTGGCTAAGCCATGTCTCCGCAATATACTTTCTTTCAGGGTTGCTAGTTCTGCAAGGTTCGCAGGAGAGCTTCTGTAAAGTTTGGAACGTAGAAGACGAGGTGCTGGCAGAAGTAAAGCTGTGAGTACCGGGCGTGAGTCGTGCTTCGGTAGCTCAGATGGTAGAGCACTTACCCGCGAAAGGCAAAGGTCCCGAGTTCGAGTCTCGGTCGGGCACACAGTTTTAATCTGCCAGAAAGTTTCATTTCAGCGCACACTCCGCTGCAGAGTGAAAATCTCATTCTGGAAACATCCCCCAGGCTGTGGCTAAGCCATGTCTCCGCAATATCCTTTCTTTCAGGGTTGCTAGTTCTGCAAGGTTCGCAGGAGAGCTTCTGTAAAGTTTGGAACGTAGAAGACGAGGTGCTGGCAGAAGTAAAGCTGTGAGTACCGAGCCTGAGTCGGGCTTCGGTAGCTCAGATGGTAGAGCACTTACCCGCGAAAGGCAAAGGTCCCGAGTTCGAGTCTCGGTCGGGCACACAGTTTTAATCTGCCAGAAAGTTTCATTTCAGCGCACACTCCGCTGCAGAGTGAAAATCTCATTCTGGAAACATCCCCCAGGCTGTGGCTAAGCCATGTCTCCGCAATATCCTTTCTTTCAGGGTTGCTAGTTCTGCAAGGTTCGCAGGAGAGCTTCTGTAAAGTTTGGAACGTAGAAGACGAGGTGCTGGCAGAAGTAAAGCTGTGAGTACCGGGCGTGAGTCGTGCTTCGGTAGCTCAGATGGTAGAGCACTTGCCCGCGAAAGGCAAAGGTCCCGAGTTCGAGTCTCGGTCGGGCACACAGTTTTAATCTGCCAGAAAGTTTCATATCAGCGCACACTCCGCTGCAGAGTGAAAATATCATTCTGGAAACATCCCCCAGGCTGTCGCTAAGCCATGTCTCCGCAATATCCTTTCTTTCAGGGTTGCTAGTTCTGCAAGGTTCGCAGGAGAGCTTCTGTAAAGTTTGGAACGTAGAAGACGAGGTACTGGCAGAAGTACAGCTGTGAGTACCGAGCCTGAGTCGGGCTTCGGTAGCTCAGATGGTAGAGCACTTACCTGCGAAAGGCAAAGGCCCCGAGTTCGAGTCTCGGTCGGGCACACAGTTTTAATCTGCCAGAAAGTTTCATATCAGCGCACACTCCGCTGCAGAGTGAAAATCTCATTCTGGAAACATCCCCCAGGCTGTCGCTAAGCCATGTCTCCGCAATATCCTTTCTTTCAGGGTTGCTAGTTCTGCAAGGTTCGCAGGAGAGCTTCTGTAAAGTTTGGAACGTAGAAGACGAGGTACTGGCAGAAGTAAAGCTGTGAGTACCGGGCGTGAGTCGTGCTTCGGTAGCTCAGATGGTAGAGCACTTATCCGCGAAAGGCAAAGGTCCCGAGTTCGAGTCTCGGTCGGGCACACAGTTTTAATCTGCCAGAAAGTTTCATATCAGCGCACACTCCGCTGCAGAGTGAAAATCTCATTCTGGAAACATCCCCCAGGCTGTCGCTAAGCCATGTCTCCGCAATATCCTTTCTTTCAGGGTTGCTAGTTCTGCAAGGTTCGCAGGAGAGCTTCTGTAAAGTTTGGAACGTAGAAGACGAGGTACTGGCAGAAGTAAAGCTGTGAGTACCGGGCGTGAGTCGTGCTTCGGTAGCTCAGATGGTAGAGCACTTATCCGCGAAAGGCAAAGGTCCCGAGTTCGAGTCTCGGTCGGGCACACAGTTTTAATCTGCCAGGAAGTTTCATATCAGCGCACACTCCGCTGCAGAGTGTAAATCTCATTCTGGATAGTTTGTATTATTGATTCATTACGTTTTGTGGGACAATGAAGAACCAAAGCTGCTTGGTCATGAGAAAGTTAGTATGTAGTTTACAGAATGTCCATTAGTAAATTTATAAACAAGGTAATTAAATAATTAATAAAACACGACAAAACTTCGAGAATGTGTATGAACAAATAATACATTACAGATAAAAGTTCTGGGAGACTTCGAAAAACTCCTGTACTGAATAGAAGAATTGAGTCGCAATGAAATTCAACTTGTATTGGGGTTTATTACCCATTTTTTCAGTTCTTGTGGCAACTTACTGATAATCAAACCTGCTGAACATTACACACGTTTCTGTACAGCCGGCCGCTGGTGGCCGAGCGGTTCTAGGCCCTTCAGTCTGGAACCGCGGAGCGAGGTGGCGCAGTGGTTAGCACACTGGACTCGCATTCGGGAGGACGACGGTTCAATCCCATCTCCGGCCATCCTGATTTAGGTTTTCCGTGATTTCCCTAAATCGTTTCAGGCAAATGCCGGGATGGTTCCTTTGAAAGGGTACGGCCGATTTCCTTCCCAATCCTTCCTTAACCCGAGCTTGCGCTCCTTCTATAATGACCTCGTTGTCGACGGGACGTTAAACACTAACCACCACCACCACCATCTGGAACCGCGCGGTCGCTACGGTCGCAGGTTCGAATCCTGCCTCGGGCATGGATGTGTGTGATGTCCTTAGGTTAGTTAGGTTTAAGTAGTTCTAAGTTCTAGGGGACTGATGACCTCAGATGCAAAGTCCCATAGTGCTCAGAGCCATTTGAACCATTTTTTTGATTATGTACAATGTACAATGTTTAACGAAGTGTTTAGATTAGATTAGTTTTCCGTTCCATAGATCCGTGCTGAGGAGATCCTCGTGGATGGGGAACATGTCCTTTTTTTAAGCTGAAATAACAATACTAATTAATGATATGAATATATGCAATACATCATTTGTTTCTATTAAAAAATTCGTCAATGGAGTAGAAGGAGTTGGCCACTAGTAAGTCTTTCAGGCTCCTTTTAAACTGATCTTTATTTGTAACTAAATTTTTTATGTTTACTGGCAAATTATTGAAGATGAGTGTTCCTGAGTAGTGGACCCCTTTTTGGACTAAAGTAGGTGCTTTTAAGTCCTTGTGCAGATTACTTTTGTTCCTGGTATTCTATGTATGAAAGCTGTTTGTTGGAAAAAGAGATATATTATTAGGACAAATTTCATTAAGGAGTAAATATACTGAGAGGCAGTAGTTAGTATATCCAGTTCTTTGAAGAGGTTTCTACAGGACGTCCGTGAATTTACTCCACAAATAATACGTATTACACGCTTTTGGACTCTGAAAACTTTTGTTTGACTTGAAGAGGTACCTCAAAATATTATACCATATGACATTATGGAATGAAAGTAGGCAAAGTATGCAAGCTTTTTCATTTTTATGTCTCCTATGTCAGCTAACACTCGAATTGCAAATACAGATTTGTTAAGGCGTTTGTGCAGTTCTGTGGTGTGCTCTTCCCAAGCGCACCTCTTTTCCCTGTCTAGTGTTCACCGGATGACTGTTTCAGTTCCTTGTGAATGATTCAATGTTGTTTGGGATATCCAGCAGGGAGTGAATGGTCAACGTTCGGTTAGCAAGCAGAGCAATCTTTTGCGCAGTTGAACAATCCTGTGACACACAAGGGGTAAGGCAGTTGAGCAGAATTCCTTTGATTTTTGCATGTGACGAGCGTGGAGGAATTAGAAACATTGTTGTGGAATCAAATATTCTCGTGGCAAGGAGGTGTCACGCTTTTGACGACCGTTACTGTGAGGGCTAGAAACTTTATTCAATTCCGTAAACACTTTCAGTACATCTTGTATAGAGGACTAGGGAAAGAAACAAAGGCTAATAAATACGTGATAATTAGTATGTTCATGCCTTATCAGTATACTGAATCAGAGTTTAGAGCTTCTCCGGCCACCTGACAATCAAACTACAACCAATCAGCGACGCCAGTGGTAACTGTAGTAGTCAGCTTCAACTGGAAACCTAGTAGTGTATCCTTTCCAAAGCAATACACATGGGAGAAGTAATAATTTGATCTGTATTTTACTCCGAAGAACAATTGTACGTAGATTAATTGCAGTGTGATTACTGCCGTAGTCCTTCAGACACAGGTTCGAATCCTGCCTCGGGCATGGATGTGTGTGATGTCCTTAGGTTAGTTAGGTTTAAGTAATTCTAAGTTCTAGGAGACTGATGACCACAGATGTTAAGTCCATAGTGCTCAGAGCCGAGCCTTCAGACACACAAAAGCGAGTACAATATTACAGAATGTGGTGTTGCAAGATTCTTTTTTTAGCGGGCTTAAGGTATTGCATTGCACATGGCACGGAGGAAAACGTTCGATGCATGGTAAATATTTTACTGGAGTTTCAGAGCTATTCCTTACTGTAACAAGGTCTTTAACATGTGGTATAACAAATGTTAGGTGCCTACGTGTACATATTGTTTGACGATCATACTTGTACTAGAATACTTTCAATGATCTGATTATGGTAGTAAGCCGAAACTGATCATTCGGAACTGTAAGGCATATGTGGTCAAGACGGATGTTTAGGTCCCGGCGGAGGTTCGAGTCCTCCCTCGGGCATGGGTGTGTGTGTTTGTCCTTAGGATAATTTAGTTTAAGTAGTGTGTAAGCTTAGGGAATGATGACCTTAGCAGTTAAGTCCCATAAGATTTCACACACATTTGAACATTTTGAACGGATGTTTACGAATGAAGTTCCTGATACGATTGCGGACTCGTTAATAGATTTTATGTCTTCAGTTCACCTAATGACCTCATCGCTAAGTTGGTGTTAAGCCTTAACCTTCTTCCTCATGCACATTGCAGATAAGGGTTTTAAAATATAAGATGTCTACTCTCTGATATGTCAAAGCACCGCACGCTTCTGAATATGCCGTTTATACGAAAGTCTGAGTTGTTGGTACAACTTCAGAGTATTTTTTCATCGAAGACTGATAGATTGCCATCACTGGAGCGTCATAATCTTCCTAAATATGGCATCAAGAAAACTAGGCAGAACAAGGCAAGGGTAATGCGATAGGATCCAGCTTTTCCCTGGAGACATAGAACAGTGCAGCGTAACTTCAAGATAGAGAATCTCCACCTGGTAACGGTGTGGGGTCGAATCAGCGGTAGTAGATAAGAACGTCACGTCATTTTCAAGAAAACTTTCAAGCTTTTATGATTAATTGAAATTTTATTGTGAGGTGACTGACGCACGAATTAGAGGATTAAGACCCACCTACCTTTAAAGTACCATATAGATGAATGCTAACTAAACCAGAGAGAGTTTCATCAGGATGAAGAGCGTAGGGACAATGATATCAAACTAGCAACTTCTTTGTGCATCGTATGTCGTACGTTTGCTAATAGGTATCAGTACAAAGAGTGTACCAGATCATTTTAGCGCCAATCCTTCTGTTCCCGATAGCTGGTTTTCTGTTACTGTGCCATGGACGTACGTCTGACCCCTGATTCTCTACGAAGAATACTTTCGTAACACACCGTTGCAAAACCTGTCGCGCCAAGTACTTGCTATATTTAGGCAGTTTTTTTGTCAGCTGCAATTAGAAAGCCATTTAGACGTTATTCTGTTAAAATGTAAGGAGTTAAGGAAAATAATAGACCCTTGCCCTTACCTAACTGTTCATGGTGTGATTGTCGAATATGTCCCTGAACGTCGTCCGTGAACTTTACTCGCGGATTTATCTGTCACGTTTTGGTTCCGTACGAACCGCTTCCTTCGCGGTGGATTACACCTCATTGCGGGCAGCAGACTCTCAGAACACAGGAACAGGCTTTGTTCCTAACAACTGAACGTGTATACGTTGGAAATTAATACGACGAACGTACAAAGTCGAGTGTGACGTTTAAAATTGCCGTTTGCGTAACTGATAAGGGCAGAGCGCTGGTGCTCGCTCATGAGAAACTCACGAATCAACATGTACATGTACGTACATACGTATATTTATCGTTTTATTATCCTGAACGCAGTGAGAACATTGATATTGAAAACGTTGTTAAAGAAACACGTTTGAGTATTATTTTATGAGTTTATCGAATTGGTCACACTGTTGCAAATGAATTTCTACTTATAGTAACATGTAAGAATTAATTTGTAGTAATTCACAAATTGTTGGATATTTATCACCCATGAAATTAATTGGTTTGGCCTAAAATTCTAGACAAGTTATATTTGTGAACTGTGTGAGATGATCCTCAGGTCTTAAACACTAAAACGCAAATAAAAAATCTTTGTGACTTCAGTTTTTCATCCCTGCTACAAATCTTAGTCGAGGAAGAAATTTTAAAGTCACATCAAAGAAGAAAATTGGTTGAAAATGGTTACATTCTACGAAATTCTGCGAAATTTCGGTGAACCGTGTCATTGCTCCTTGTAACGCTTTGTTTTATTGACAATATATTTTATTTTGCTTTCAAAGGAACACGAGGCACAATTGTTTCTTGGTAGTTTCTTGGAGTCGTCGTTGTGACGTGTGGTGTACAAGATGGATAAAACGTGTTTCTTGGAATTTTCCACATTTCCATATGCAAGGTTGCTCGCACCGCAAAATCAAATGAGATGAAGCTTGTGCATCGGCACTGGAACTATTTATGTATCTATTTATTTATAGTTTGGTCAGATGATTTCTGAATATGAAGCGTACTCTACTGTACCAATTGGGACATGTTACGGAAAACTACCGAAAAGCTTATAGCATGGCAATGAAAGATTCAAAGACGAAAGTGCGCGAGATAGTTGTAGTCATCTCAACTGAACATCTGGACTTTATCCTGGACAAGAAATAGTTGCTCGCTGGGTGTTGTGATTCCTGCTTTGGGCAAATTCGATATCGAAGCAATACACAAGGTCGGTTCGAGGGCATTTTTCACACGCCAGCGCCTCCGTTCTCCCTCGTACACTTTCGCCCGTGTCAAATTTCGCTACTAATTGTGATAAGCACTGTATACAAAACTTGTTTTTAGACGTCCCCGGCTCACCTTACTGTTTGGAGCGCCAAGCGGCTTCTGCTAATTATGGTACGTCCTGCATGGAAATCTCGCAGTTGCGCCCCCAAAAGGGGGCTTGTGGCGCTCGCCACTCAAAGCGGCTCCAGCGATACATCAGCGCTGGATCAGGCAACGTTCAGACGCATTTCGCCGCACTTTTCACGAAGAGTAGGGACTCTGGATGAGAGACGAATTGATCATCACACTCGATTCAAAGCAACAGCCAAAAAAGAAAGGGGCGCAAGGTTTCAAAATCTTTCCGGCGGCGAGGTCGATAGAGTCGGAACACAATCTCGCTTTGGGGAATGATAACGTAGAAAATCGGCAGCGCCACTTTTAAGGGAACCATTCCGGCATTCGCCTTAATAGATTTGGGGAAACAAGTAAAATCTAAATCTAGATGTGAACGGGAATTTGAATCGCCGCTCACCCGAATACGAGTCTCAGATTTTGTTACAAGTTGGCACAGTGGATAGGCCTTGAAAAACTGAACACAGATCAATCGAGAAAACAGGAAGAAGTTGTGTGGAACTATGAAAAAAATAAGCAAAATATACAAACTGAGTAGTCCATGCGCAAGATAGGCAACATCAAAGACAATGTGAGCTCAGGAGCGCTGTGGTCCCGTGGTTAGCGTGAGCAGCTGCGGAACGAGAGGTCCTTATTTCAAGTCTTCCCACGAATGAAAAGGTTACTTTCTCTATTTTCGCAAAGTTATGATCTGTCCGTTCGTTCATTGACGTCTCTGTTCACTGTAATAAGTTTAGTGTCTGTGTTTTGCAACCGCACCGCAAAACCGTGCGATTAGTAGACGAAAGGACGTGCCTCTCCAGTGGGAACCGAAAACATTTGATCGCAAAGTCATAGGTCAACCGATTCCTCCACAGGAAAACACGTCTGATATGTTCTATACGACACTGGTGACGGCATGTGCGTCACATGACAGGAATATGTTGTCGACCCACCTAACTTGTACACTTGGCGAATGGGTAAAAAGATTCTTCCACCTTGCCCGATACAGGTTTTCTTGTGGATGTGATAACCACTCCCAAAAAAGTGATGAAACCATAAGAGTTTGTCACATAAAATGCAACAAATGAATGCATCAGTTTCACAGTCGCACAGTTTTCCCTGTGCTCTGTCAAAACATACGTTTTTAACGTTTTTGCGCTATAGTCGACTGACGTCGTGTGTTTCGATGTTTGTTTAGGTGTAGCGTCCCCATACTACGGCGCAGTTACCTCGCATCGGACGGACGGACGGACAGATAATAATTGTCTGAAAATAAAAAATTAAACTTTTCACTCGAGGGAAGACTTGAACCAAGGACCTCTAGTTCCGCAGCTGCTCACGGTAACCACGGGACCACGGCGCTCCTGACCTCAGATTATCCTCGATGTTGCATATCTTGCGCATGAACTACTCAGTTTGTATATTTTGCTTATTTTTTTCGTAGTTCCACACAACTTCTTCCTGTTTTCTCGATTGATCTGTGTTCAGTTTTTCAAGGCATGTCCACTGTGCCAACTTATAACTAAATCTGAGGGGGGTGCGATGGGGAGATGGTTCAAATGGCTCTGAGCACTATGGGACTTAACATCTATGGTCATCAGTCCCCTAGAGCTTAGAACTACTTAAACCTAACTAACATAAGGACAGCACAGAACACCCAGTCATCACGAGGCAGAGAAAATCCCTGACCCCGCCGGGAATCGAACCCGGGAACCCGGGCGCGGGAGATGGGGAGTTTCCCTTGTCAGTAACATAATGGTCAGAGGCGGTTGTAAATGCACAGAGGAAGTCGAAAACCTTTTTGCTGATGGGGATGGGTAGGCCACGGTCATTTACGGCAACTGCTTCGGATTACTGCAACTGACTACTGCTTTTTCTTGTATCTTTGTCCTGCATCGGAGCAGGGTCGGCATGATTATTTCACGGATTTGGCGTGGTTAGTTTAAGGGCTGCCCGAATGCTCTTTCTGTCAACACCCTGTGATCGCCCGAGTCGAAAACCCGTGTACCGCAACTGTCTGCACGTAGTGTTATTCATGTTTTCTTAGTGTTAGCGAATCGTGTAACGGAGACGGGACTTGGGCACCAGCGCAGTATGCACCTAGTGGGATGTGGAAAACCGCCTGTAAACCACATTCAGGCTGTCCGACAGACCGATCCTCGTCGTTAATCCTCTGGCGGACTCAATCTGGCGCTGTCGCACCTCCCCTGTCCCAGAAGCGACGCTTTAACACGTACGATTATCCTTTATTACCTCATCATTTGAAGAAATTTATTTGAAAACCTTCGCTATAGATACACAAGGGATTTTTCACTCTTGCAACTCACAGTAGCAGTCAGAAAGGCTAGTTGTGCCGGTTTTAAAATTAATTGCTTCCTCATTGTTCTTATTGTCCTCATTTAGATCCAGGAGATCTTATGAATATAAAATCTTGCTTCCTGAGGGGAAAAGAAACATAATCGAGCGAGAAACTTACTGCCATCACTACGAAGTTGTTTGTAGAATTTGACAGATCCGATTCTTATAAAGGGATGAAAAATATGAACAGTTACTGGACCAAGTGCATAGCATTCTAAGGACACAAAGATCAGAAAAAAATCTTTGTTTTCCCCAAACTGCACTCGCATCATACAACTTCAAGAAAAATAAAAGCGCACTAGTACACTACTGGACTGTGTGCTGTTGTTGCCTGTCAAACTTTACGACAGTGTAACAGAGAACAGAGACACGGCTGAGTGTGACCCGTTCGTCGGATGGGAACGTTAAAACTGTAAGCTGTCCGCCGTTGCATGGCGAGTACGCAATGGCTGTGCATTGACTTTCATCCTTTCCATCCTTGCACCTCAATTAAAATCAATGCAAACACAGCGCTGAACCATATATGCAATTATCAGAGTAAAATAATCTCGACAGTTTTGTTTGAGATCCATCATTGATATTTCGTGAAGGAGAGGCGTGAACGTTGCGAGTGAAAAGCAACCACTCCAATACGTCAACAGAACTAATCCAAGGGCTGTCCCAGCCGACAATGCCCTAGAGTCCTCTATTTTTCTTCGTCTGGATATGCTACGACAGGCACACACAGTTTAGTTCCAGCCTTTGTTACAAACCGGGAGAGAGGAAGGACCACGGAAGAGCTGTCACACAGCTGCCTCTCTGTTGCGGATATCCTGCAAGGTCATTGCGCAAAACTTGGTGGCACCAAGGTCGAGGCCTCGGGAGCAAAAATGGCTGTAACGGTAGAAATGCAGAAGTTTTTGTTACTCACTTCCAAGAGAGGGGAAGAGGGGAACGAAGAGAGGCAGCAAGGCCAGACAGGTGATGACTCAACTAAAGGGGCCGACGTCTGCGTTTAAAGCCTCAAAGCCCGGCTTACGACTCAGGGCGACTTGACTACCACTCGGCTCGTAACAAAGCCAGCGAGCTCGCACTCAACAGTGCAGTTCAGCACGCCCTGGAAGGAGCCGTTATGATTTCGTAACCTGCACTCCGCCATCACCTACCCAAACAACTGTATCGAGCTGTAAGATAAGCGCTCTCTTGTTTACTGTGGCCTGGAGACATATTCAAACCTTTATTTGGCAATGCTATTCTCAAGCAATATCAAAATCGCACACTGTTTCTTGTAAAACCTTTCAGGTTCCGGCTTTGGATGCACGACAGTGCTTGCAAGCAACAATTAAGCTCCTGTATCCAGCGGTATTCTGTGGTCTCTGGTGGAAAGTTGCTGAACAGTGTGTACATTTAGCAAACGGCATGTAAGATTACGTGAGCATCAGTTTCTGGTTGTAAAAGGGACGCCCTCCTTTAACATTACTTTTCCTCAACAGAAGTAGTCAATACCAGAAATATTTTCGAATTTTAATACCATCTCAGTTGTTCTTCTAAAAAATTTCATACGATTTTTTACACGATGTGATACATTACAAGCTAAAATCTATAAAAAGAAATTACTTTATTTTATTTTTTTACAATCGGTATGTACTATCTCTGAATGTACAGTTAAAATTATTTTTTTAGAAACATTTAAAATTACGATATATTTTGCACACTTAAAAGCCCCTAGACATGAAGAACTGGAGCCAACTACGAGAAAAGGAGATAAGTAAAAAGTTTATTGTAAATCTGATTCCTCTCGTAGTTTTGTAAAAAAAAAGAGACTTCACCATTGAAAATAGTAGTGACAACAACAAATTTTGTGAGGGGGAGATTACGCGGTGTACCATTTTTTTTCGGTTTTGTTGTCTTGTTTTTCCATGTGCGGTGAAAACTGCTTGTAAACGGAAAGATGAAGTCTTGAAAGTGAGTTGTTAAACAAATATATTAGCGAATGTTTACCTAGAACATTGCAAATGGACTGATCTTCTCTGGAGAGAGCAAGTTTCGCTTTGACGATTAGGAAGAGCAAGCCTGGATTTGACTATTGGATGGACAAGAAGAAAACTCCAGCTCCAACGCCAGTAAATGACGTACGATAAGAAAATTTTGCACACAGGCCAGACTATGGGCTGGAAAGAAAGATTTGGTGCTGGATTTTAGGGGTGTTCGTCTATAAATTGTAGGCATTGTGCAATTGCTCTCTTTTGAACCAATATCATAAAATACAACCTGATCAGTGCGGCAGTGGTCTTGTTCGACAAATACAGGTACAAACCAGAGTTCTAAACAGCGTCAAATGCCCACAAAGAGATTGTATTTACACTCGACTACATGCAACAGTGCTGCATATGGAAGAGCTATGTAATAGGAAGCGCCCTAAATCTCAGAGGGGAGGTTGCAAAGATAATGTATGGCGCAATCAGAGGCAATGCACTAAAGACGGAACATTGCTTGGCATACTGTCACAGCGCGTTTTTTTTTTTTTTTGTTTTTTTTTCTTCGGAAGTCCAGAGCACGTGGTACATGGTTGTTAACAGGACGATATCGACCAATGAAAAACTAGCTGGCGTACACCTGATAAGGGCACAGGACAGACGCCTGCGATACTTGCAGTGAACCAGACACTCAGGAGCACAGGATTCTGTGCCGAATGGTCGCATACGTATGCAAAACTAATAAATTAGTGCTACGACTGATGGACAGAAACGTATGGACGCACTTGCCGCTGCAACGACGACAGCACCGCACGTTAAGGAATTCCTTGCCAGCCAGAGCTGTGCCGCCACATGGATAGCCGGCCACATAGCGCACTGCATCTGCCACTTGCGACACACTGACACATTACAGTCTCTGGCTTATCTACGGGCACTACATGAGAATCAAGGAAAATACCAAAATTTGAAGTAAATTTTGTGATCTTTTAAAATTATTGCATTAGACACTGCCTTTAAAAAAAACTGTGCTGAATGTCGGTCACCTAACTGTTCAACAACAAAAGACCGGCGGGCACTGTCAACTAAAGCAGACAGCTCATCTAGACCTGTGAAAGAAGAGATCAGTAACAGTCGGCGAACGGAGGCAAAGGGGATTCGACCTCCCAGTAACACCTACCCACAATGAACTGTATCAAGTGTCAAATCATTTCCAATTTACAGTGTTGAAATACCTATGTAAGTTCATAAGCTAACAATAAAAATTATTAAAAATGGTAAAGGCTGCAGGAAAGGAAGAGTTTTCTTGCCTGACACCAGTCAAAAAGTAGCTGACGAAAGTAAAGAATTGGACACTTGGCGCCATTCTCTGTTGATCCATTGAGGACATGGAGCAGTGGCTGATCAAATATTTGACAATGAAATTCGCCAAGCAGCCCTGCAATTGAGATGTTATTCCATTTTATTTTCGCTACCAGTTTCGGCAATACATTCTTCAAGCTCGATATGCACCTCTAAAAAATAATCGATATTGCCATACTGGAGACATATGTTTCTAGATGTCGTGAATTCATAGTTCAAGTGCAGGCTGCAGCCAAGTCTTCGAAGCAAGCACTTGAGCAACAAATTCACGACATCTAGAAACATACGGCTCCAGTATAGCAATATCGATTATTTTTCAGAGGTGCATATTGGGCCTGTAGATGGCATATTGCATTGCCGTAACTAGTAGCGAAAACAAAATAAAACAACATCTCAATTGCACGGCTGTTTGGCGAATTTCATTGTTAAATACCTGGCCCCATTAGGGACACCAGTGAACCAAGTCAATTGAGCTAGCAAGCTGCTACTGTCACTAATTATCGGGTACAATGAATGGCCGGCCGGAGTGGCCGTGCGGTTCTAGGTGTTACAGTCTGAAACCGAGCGACCGCTACGGTCGCAGGTTCGAATCCTGCCTCGGGCATGGATGTGTGTGATGTCCTTAGGTTAGTTAGGTTTAAGTAGTTCTAAGTTCTAGGCGACTAATGACCTCAGAAGTTAAGTCGCATAGTGCTCAGAGCCATCTGAACCATTCTACAATGAATGAAAGTACGATAGAGGCAAATAAGCAATTAATACGTAGGACACTTTAATTACATGTGTCGTCCCACGCTAAGACCACTGAGCAACAGAAGATTCGCACTGTCAGAAGACAGCACCGTATTCCGGGTTTCCTGAAAAGACGGTTCTCCTGCGGTACAGACAACAGACGCATCACAGTCAGTGAAATGGTGCGGCCACTGGAAACGTAGACCAGTGTGAGCGGGACATTACAATTCTTCTGCGCAAACGGCTAAATTGCAGACAGACCCAGCGTGAAATTCTTTCGGCGTGTGGATCAACTGCAGTGCCGCGTACGGCAAGTGAAATGGTGCCAACAACTTGCACAAGGCGGCACAGACGGTGGAGGTTCCGATCGAGAAAGAAGGCCATCGACATTGGCCACGGACGGAAGTGTCCAGGCAATCGAGGAACTGTTTCGTAGCAATCGCAGAGTGATTTTTTGTAAATGTTTGGTAAGTTCCTATGGGACCAAACTGCTGAGTTCATCTGTCCCTAGGCTTACACACTACTTAATCTAACTTAAACTAACTTACGCTAAGGACGACACACGCACATCCATGCCCGAGGGAGGACTCGAACCTCCGACGGAGGGAGCCGCGCGAACCGTGACAAGGCGCCTGAGACTGCGCGGCTGCAGAGTGATTACAGCGGGCCAACAGGCAGCGCTCACTCCACCGTCGTGTATTGTCAACAGTATCGGAATATGGGCTCACAGCAGACTCACCAGCGACCACTGTAACGTGCACACATCGAGCAAGGTCTATGGCGTAACGAAGCCGCATAGTTCGGGGCGACGTGGCATGAGTTCATCATTTCACACCTTCAAGCATCCGCCATACAGTCCACACCTTGCGCCATGAGATTTTCACCTTTTCGGCAACCTGAAAGTACATCAGGGGGTATAATGGTTTTCCAAGGATGTGGACTTTTACACGGCGATTCTGGAATGGCTTCGTCACCAGGAAGCAGATTTCTATCGTCAAGGAATCAAACAATTGGTAAAACGTTCCGACAGTTGTTTACCGAAAGTTGGTGACCATGCTGAAAGATAGCGTCACGTAGCTCTGTCACTTTGAAGTGTAGTCCAGTACTCAAAATAAGTTACTCGGTCTGCCATGATAATGTGTAACTTGCTTTGTGAAGTCTCCTTATACAGGGTGAGTCACCTAACGTTACCGCTGGATATATTTCGTAAACCACATCAAATACTGACGAACCGATTCTACAGACCGAACGTGAGGAGAGGGGCTAGTGTAATTGTTTAATACAAACCGTACAAAAATGCACGGAAATATGTTTTTTAACACAAACCTACGTTTTTTTAAATGGAACCACGTTAGTTTTGTTAGCACATCTGAACATATAAACAAATACGTAATCAGTGCCGTTTGTTGCATTGTAAAATGTTAATTACATCCGGAGATATTGTAACCTAAAGTTGACGCTTGAGTACCACTCCTCCGCTGTTCGATCGTGTGTATCGGAGAGCACCGAATTACGTAGGGATCCAAAGGCAACGGTGATGGACCTTAGGCACAGAAGAGACTGGAACAGCACATTACGTCCACATGCTAACACCTTTTTATTGGTCTTTTTCACTGACGCACATGTACATTACCGTGAGGGGTGAGGTACACGTACACACGTGGTTTCCGTCTTCAATTACGGAGTGGAATAGAGTGTGTCCCGACATGTCAGGCCAATAGATGTTCAATGTGGTGGCCATCATTTGCTGCACACAATTGCAATCTCTGGCGTAATGAATGTCGTACACGCCGCAGTACATCTGGTGTAATGTCGCCGCAGGCTGCCACAATAGGTTGTTTCATACCCTCTGGGGTTGTAGGCACATCACGGTACACATTCTCCTTCAACGTACCCCACAGAAAGAAGTCCAGAGGTGTAAGATCAGGAGAACGGGCTGGCCTATTTATGCGTCCTCCACGTCCTATGAAACGCCCGTCGAACATCCTGTCAAGGGTCAGCCTAGTGTTAATTGCGGAATGTGCAGGTGCACCATCATGCTGATACCACATACGTCGACGCGTTTCCAGTGGGACATTTCCGAGCAACTTTGGCACATCATTCTGTAGAAACGCGATGTATGTTGCAGCTGCTCGCCGACCGTGGACCGTGTTTGTTATAACACGCAACTGAACGTCGGAGGTTTCAAGCGTCAACTTTAGGTTACAATATCTCCGGATGTAATTAACATTTTGCAATGCAACAAACGGCACTGATTACGTATTTGTTTATATGTTCAGATGTGCTAACAAAACTAACGGGGTTCCATTTAAAAAAAACATAGGTTTGTGTTAAAAAACATGCTTCCGTGCATTTTTTTATGGTTTGTATTAACCAATTACACTAGCCCCTCTCCTCACGTTCGGTCTCTGGAATCGATTCGTCAGTATTTGATGTGGTTTACGAAATATATCCAGCGGTAACGTTAGGTGACTCACCCTGTATACAGCGAGATCATGAAGTGCCTGAAAATCTTCCAAGGGTCCCGCAGAATAGGTTCTGCTGAGAAATAATTGTTAAGAAAAAAATTCCATGTAATTTGCATTGACGTTAGCCAACCCGGTCGTTGTGCTCGCAGACATATATGGATCCGTGAGTTTCCACTTGTTTGAATACCCATTACCAGTTAAAATGTGCCTTTCTTGCGAATGATAAAATATAGCTAGGTGAGCACAATCTACGTTTGTTCGGTTTGAGGAAAACAAATGGACAACAAATTTGGCGATAATGTTTCTGTCTGGCTGCTTGAATTTACGGCCGGCCGGAGTGGCCGAGCGGTTCTAGGCGCTACAGTCTGGAACCGCGCGACTGCTACGGTCGCAGGTTCGAAGCCTGCCTTGTGCATGGGTGTGTCTGATGTCCTTAGGTTAGTTAGGTTTAAGTAGTTCTAAGTTCTAGGGGACTGATGACCTCAGCAGTTGAGTCCCATAGTGCTCAGTGCCATTTTTTGACCCCAGATGTTAAGTCCCATAGTGCTCAGAGCCATTTGAACCAATTGAATTTACGCTCGCAATGACCTCGTTGGCTAATTTCCATGGTTGAGTAATAATTTGTACTTCCCGATTTGGAAAAGCACCGCACAAGTGTTAAATTTCATTCGGGGAGTTCGCTGCCGCGCCTATCGAAATCTCTACCTGCCATTCAGTGGGTCAGTCACGATAATCTGCAACGCATTGTAAGTAGGCTGTTTAAGTTTTTATGTTGGTAACGCCACGTAGCGCTCTGTATGAAAATCACTGGCTGTGCTGCGTGCAGTCTGTGGCTGGTTTGCATTGTTGTTGGCTATTGTAGTGTTGGGCAGTTGGCTGTTAATAGCGGGTAGCGTTGCGCAGTTGGAGGCGAGCCGCCAGCAGTAGTGGATGTGGGGAAGTGAGATGGCGAATTTTTGAGAATGAATAATCTGGAGGTGTGTCCATCAAAACCAGTACATTTGTAAGAATGGATGTCATGAACTGCTATATATATTGTGACTATTAAGGTAAATACATTGTTTGTTCTCTATTAAAATCTTTCATTTGCTAACTATGCCTATCAGTAGTTAGTGCCTTCCATAGTCTGAATCTTTTATATAGCTGGCAGTAGTGGCGCTCGCTGTATTGCAGTAGTTCGAGCAATGAAGATTTTTGTGAGGTAAGTGATTCGTGAAAGGTATAGGTTAATGTTAGTCAGGACCATTCTCTTGTAGGGATTACTGAAAGTCAGATTGCGTTGCGCTAAAATTGTTGTGTGTCAGTTTAGTGAATGTTTGAGTACGATCAGTTTTGCTCAGCTGTTTGAAAAGCAAATAATGTAAGAGTTTTATCAGCACAGTAATTCATAAATTTTTCTAAGGGGACGTTACAGCATATAAAGCCGGTGTTATTGTGTTCAACATAAATTTGTATCAGAACTTTTACAATGCTTATGTTCAGCGGCACGCCGATAACTCGAAATCCGCGAGAAAGCAAGAAGTTAATCGTTTGCGTAAGGAAGCTAAGCTGAACTTGAGAAGTCCATTTTATTTGGACTGTTGAGCTCCGTGGCCGTGGATTACGATATTTCACTATAAAAATACAGCCACTTTTTTTTTAATGCGTTGTATTTATGGCAATATGCATTTCGGGTTTGCACCCACCTTCAGCTGGCAAATTACATGTATGTTCAGCTTCTACAGTGGGTACAATATCGACAGCGGTTTGGATGCTGCAGCTGGCATTCACCTCTCCTTGTTTTTTCTTGGCTTTTCTTCCTTTTTGTAACAGC
Organism: Schistocerca piceifrons; assembly: GCF_021461385.2. Lineage (NCBI taxonomy): Eukaryota > Metazoa > Arthropoda > Insecta > Orthoptera > Acrididae > Schistocerca > Schistocerca piceifrons. The sequence goes on along the minus strand of NC_060140.1, from coordinate 945,244,101 downwards.
GCAAACAAACCCTAATCAGACCCTTGAGACGTTCAGATCACTCAGGTCTCCAGCGCGGCTCCCCGTGACGTGGGGTGAGGAGGCGGGCCACGCCCACGTGCCGCGCCTGCCTCCACGTGCGCTGCCGGCGCCGGCCACTGTCTGCGCTCAGCAGTGTCGGCGGCCGTATTAGTGAGAAGCACGAGCCCGCTAAAAGGCTACGGCCACACGAGCGTTTTTTTTCACGCGCGTTTCTGCCGGCGTTCACGCCGACATTATAGACCACTGCGTGTTGAATGGGGCTGGCCACACGAGGCGTCTTCGCACGCCGCGGGCCCGCGAACTTCGGCGTTCACGCTGAGCGAACGCTCTCGGGTGCATTCGTTGTGCGTGTTTTTCAAGCTGGCCGCTGGCCAAACGGGCGGGAGACACGCTGCGGCAGAGTCCCTTTCCTCCGACGCTTACCGAAATTACCGAACTGAAATCGTAGCGATGCCAACATACGCAACAATGCGTGGAGCGGTATTATTTCAATAGGTATTTCATAATAAAGAACATAAGCAGTCTAACAATGCGTGGTGCGATATTATAAAAAGTGGGTATTTCATAATGAAGTAGCCACACATGTCTTATTTTTGGTTTTATAACATGTCAAATGCATGATAAGTGTACGTGGTTTGAAAGCCAAAGTACGGGATTTCAGTTGTTTATGTACGAGGAAAAAAGTTCTACGGTTGGCAACCCTGCTCGGCAGTTCGCTGTTCAGTTTACGGACAGACTTTGCCGTCCTCGCTTGGTTGTCATTGTAGCAGTCTTCTTGTATTTTATAAAGTGCCAGAATGGAGCGTCTGGACAGTGAAATCATTATTATGGAACTGCAGAAACATCCATGGCTGTACAATACAAGGGATCCGGAATACAAAATTAGAGAAAGAAAAAAATCGTGGCGAACAGTTACAGCTGCCGTTCTGGGAGAAAAATGGGATGGAACGGATAACAAGCAAAAATCAGATCTAGGTAATTACAGACAGTAAATATTTTATTAATTGCTATAAACAGTGTGCAATGAAATTTATACATGAATAAAATGTTAACAAGCCAATACAAAAATTAGTCTTCATCCGAAGAAGTTTGCATAATGATCTTGCCATGGTACAGATCCTTGAGGGGAACAGAAGTAATCAGCAAAATGATCTGTGATACTTTTGCCACTGACCGTTCCTTTTGTCCCATGTGCCGGAATACTTTCCACTGTGCAAGTCAGTGTGTCTTCAAAATTGTAACCATCATGTTGTCTCACAAAATTGTGAAGTACACAACATGCTTGAACAATAATATCCACCACATCGATTGGACGATGGAAAATTCTCCATTTATTGGATAAAAAGCCGAATTCCAAATGCCAAATGCACGCCATGTGGCCGCGCGTGTTGCGTGAATTCTGGCAGAAACGCGGGTGGAAAAAACGCTCGTGTGGCCGTAGCCGTTCACAGTGGCTCGCTGCAGCCCGCCGCGTGGACACGGGCGGCGCTAAAGCGTAATTTACGATCCGGGGTCCCGACCCGGTACGGCTTTCGCAGAGTGTAAACACTTGCGGGCACCTAGCCAATCGGCCAACTGTGTTTCGGAACGAGCGGCCAGCCAAGACTCAATCACCAAGTGCGGTGGGCCGTGCCCACCCGCTTCTGGGGAAGGCTGTCCCCACTATCTAGACGTTTCTCACAGTTCTTTTTAACCGATTGTGGCAGTCATCGACCAGTTTATCAGAGATGGGCACAGGCTGGGATACAGCATTACTAGTAGCACATCGTTTAAATATCTGGACGTAGCGTTGCAAAGCTGTATGAAATGGAAAGAGCATGTGAGATTGTGGTAGGGAAGGCAGAGGTCGACTTCGGTGTACTGGGAGACTTCTGGGGAAGCGTTGGTGGTCTGTAAACGGGACCGCATATAGGACGTTCGAGCGTCCTATTCTTGAGTACTACACAACTGGCCATTAAAACTGCTACACCACGAAGATGACGTCCTACAGACGCGAAATTTAACCGACAGGAAGAACATGCTGTGACATGCAAATCATTAGCTATTCAGAGCATTCACACAAGGTTGGCGACGGTGGCGACACCTACAACCTGCTGACATGAGCAAAGTTTCCAACCGATTTCTCATACACAAACAGCAGTTGACCGGCGTTGCCTGGTGAAACGTTGTTGTGATGCCTCGTGTAAGGAGGAGAAATGGGTACCATCACGTTTACGACTGTGATAAAGGTCGGATTGTAGCCTATCGCGATTGCGGTTTATCGTATCGCGACATTGCTGCTCGCATTGGTCGAGATCCAATGACTGTTAGCAGAATATGGAATCGGTGGGTTCAGGAGGGTAATACGGAACGCCGTGCTGGATCCCAACGGCCTCGTATCACTAGCAGTCGAGATGACAGGCATCTCATCCGCATGGCTGTAACGGATCGTGCAGCCACGTCTCGATCCCCGAGTCAACAGATGGGGACGTTTGCAAGACAACAACCATCTGCACCAACAGTTCGACGACGTTTGCAGCAGCATGGACTATCAGCTCGGAGACCACGGCTGCGGTTACCCTTGACGCTGCATCACAGACAGGAGCGCCTGCGACGGTGTACTCAACGACGAACCTGGGTGCACGAATGGCAAAACGTCATTTTTTCGGATGAATCGAGGTTCTGTTTACAGCACCATGATGGTCGCATCGGTGTTTGGCGACATCGCGGTGAACGCACATTGGAAGCGTGTATTCGTCATCGCCATACAGGCGTATCACACGGCGTCATGTTACGGGTTGCATTGGTTACACGTCTCGGTGATCTCTTGTTCGCATTGACGGTACTTTGAACAGTGGACGTTACATTTCACGTGTGTTAGGACCCGTGGCTTTACCCTTCATTCGATCCCTGCGAAACGCTAGATTTCAGGAGGATAATGCACGACCGCATGTTGCAGGTCCTGTACGGGCCTTTCTGGATACAGAAAATGTTCGACTGCTGCCCTGGCCAGCACATTCTCCAGATCTCTCACCAACTGAAAACGTCTGGTCGATGGTGCCCGAGCAACTGGCTCGACACAATACGCCAGTCACTACTCGTGATGAACTGTGGTATCGTGTTGAAGCTGCATGGGCAGCTGTACCTGTACACGCCATCCGAGCTCTGTTTGACCCAATGCCCAGGCCTATCAATGCCGTTATTACGGCCAGAGGTGGTTGTTCTGGATACTGATTTCTCAGGATCTATGCACCCACATTGCGTGAAAATGTAATCACATGTCAGTTCTAGTATATTTGTCCAATGAATACCCGTTTATCATCTGCATTTCTTCTTGGTGTAGCAATTTTAATCCGCAGTAGTGTACTCGAGTGTTTGGGATATGTACATCCGTACCAGGTCGGATTAAAGAAAGACATCGAAGGATTTCAGAGACGGGCGTAGATTGGTTACACGTAGGTTCGAACAATACGCAAGTGTTACGAAAATACTTTGGGAACTCAAATAGGAACCTCTGGAGGGAAGGCGAAATGTCTTCTAGGATTCAATAACAGCAACAGTAATAGCAAGTTATTGATTATCATACATCGTATTTCTTTCTTGTTGGTATAGTAGTTTTATTCAAATACTATTGAGAACATTTAGAGAACCAGAGTTTGAGGCAGACTGCAGAACGATTCTACTGCCGCCGAAGTATATTTCACGTATGGACCACGAAAATAAGATACGAGAAATTAGTGCTCATACCCAGACATATAGACAGTCGTTTTCCACTCGCGGGAAAGGAAATGACTAGTAGTGATACAAGTTACACTCCGCCACGCACCGTACGGTGGCTTGCGGCGTACGTATCTAAATCTACAGTAGGTCACCCACGCTCGCCCTGTCCCGAGTTCGCCACGCAGGCAACGGGACCCCCACTTCCAGAGACTAACTCTGTAAGTAGGCTGTTTAGGTTCTTATATTGGTAATGCCACCGCCACGTAGCACTCTGTATGAAAATCACTGACTGTGCTGTGTGAAGGCTGTGGTTGGTTTTCATTGTTCGAGTAGATGCTACTGTAGTGTTGGGCAGGTTGGGCAGTTGGCTGTTAACAGCGCGTAGCGTTGCGCAGTTGGAGGTGAGCCGCCAGCAGTGGTGGATGTGGGGAGAGAGATGGCGGAGTTTTGAGAGCGGATGATCTGGACGTGTGTCCATCAGAGACAGTAAATTTGTAAGACTGGATGTCATGAACTGCTATATATATTATGACTTTTGAACACTATTAAGCTAAATACATTGTTTGTTCTCTATCAAAATCTTTCATTTGCTGACTATGCCTATCAGTAGTTAGTGACTTCAGTAGTTTGAATCTTTTATTTAGCTGGCAGTAGTGACGCTCGCTGTAGTGCAGTAGTTCGAGTAACGAAGATTTCTGTAAGTGATTCATGAAAGGTATAGGTCATGTTACTCAGGGCCATTCCTTTGTAGGGATTTTTGAAAGTCAGATTGCGTTGCGCTAAAAATATTGTGTGTCAATTTAGTATTGATCAGAATAAGTAAAGAGCGAAATGTCTGAGTACGTTCAGTTTTGCTCAGCTGTTTGAAAATCAAATAATGTAAGATGTTTATCAGCACAGTAATTCATTAATTTTTCTAAGGGGACGTTTCAACTCTTCTCTTGGGAGGATGTCCGGGTTCTCCATTTACGTTGACCATTATTAGAAAGACACACCTTCTTCAATACGTCACTGCCTGAATACATGAAAATGTTGACTACATACCATAACATTTTCTGAAATACGGGGGATCTCCACGTTTCATGGAACTCGCAAGTTGCAGATCTGCAGACTACAGGCTAAACCTCGCCCTCCCTTCTCTGGGATACGGCGCTGCATTCCACAGTGCGATGGCTCTGGACAGGGAGCCTGCATCGAGATCGAAATGAGCGAGCGTCGTTTGCACAGAAACAATGGCTTCCGATTCTGCAACTCGTCGGCGCCGTTGCGTCACGGCGTGGTGGACGATCACGACGAAGGCGGCCGGCGTCTGCTCGCAAGTACAGTGCAGTGGCAGCAGGAATTACCCCCCAGCACAGTGGCTGCTGATACCTACCGCAGCTGCAGGAACTCCAGACCACGTATAGCGTTAAACTACTTACACTTGCTACTTTAAAGCAATATCTAAAAAGTAGATCTGCGTACGGGTACGTTGAGAATGATATGTTTATGCTGACTGTGACAGGAGAACAAAATTATGGATACCTCAAAGACAGGGAGTACGCATTAAATTCATATAAACTTGTAAGGTAACACTTATTCGCGTTTATACCAGGTGATCAAAAAGTCAGTATGAATTTGAAAACTTAATAAACCACGGAATAATGTAGATAGAGAGGTAAAAATTGACACACATGCTTGGAATGACATGGGGTTTTATTAGAACCAAAAACAAAAACAAAGTTCACAAAATGTCCGACAGATGCGCAAGTCGTTTGGTGATGATCGTGTGCTCAGCCGCCACTTCCGTCATGCTTGGCCTCCCAGGTCCCCAGACCTCAGTCCGTGCGATTATTGGCTTTGGGGTTACCTGAAGTCGCAAGTGTAGCGCGATCGACCGCCGTCTCTAGGGATGCTGAAAGACAACATCCGACGCCGATGCCTCACCATAACTCCGGACATGCTCTACAGTGCTGTTCACAACATCATTCCACGACTACAGCTATTGTTGAGGAATGATGGTGGACATATTGAGCATTTCCTGTAAAGAACATCATCATTGCTTTGTCTTACTTTGTTAGGCTAATTATTGCTATTCTGATCAGATGAAGCGCCACCTGTCGAACATTTTGTGAACTTTTCTATTTTTTTGGTTCTAATCAAACCCCATGTCATTCCAACCATGTGTGTCAATTTGTACCTCTCTATCTACATTATTCCGTTCACTGAGGCTTTTTGCGGATGATGATGTGGTATATCGAGAGGTTGTAACAATGGAAAATTGTACTGAAATGCAGGAGGATCTGCAGCGAATTGACGCATGGTGCAGGGAATGGCAATTGAATCTCAATGTAGACAAGTGTAATGTGCTGCGAATACATAGAAAGATAGATACCTTATCATTTAGCTACAAAATAGCAGGTCAGCAACTGGAAGCAGTTAATTCCATGAATTATCTGGGAGTAGGCATTAGGAGTGATTTAAAATGGAATGATTATATAAAGTTGATCGTCAGTAAAGCAGATGCCAGACTGAGATTCATTGGAAGAATACTAAGGAGATGCAATCCGAAAATAAAGGAAGAAGGTACACTTGTACGCCCACTGCTTGAATACTGCTGACCGGTGTGGGATCCGAACCAGATAGGGCTGATAGAAGAGATAGAGAAGATCCAACGGAGGGCAGCGCGCTTCGTTACAGGATCATTTAGTAATCGCGAAGGCGTTACGGAGATGATAGATAAACCCCAGTGGAAGACTCTGCAGGAGAGACGCTCAGTAGCTCGGTACGGGCTTTTGTTGAAGTTTCGAGAACATACTTTCACCGAAGAGTCAAGCAGTATATTGCTCCCTCTTACGTATATCTCGCGAAGAGACCATGAGGATAAAATCAGAGAGATTAGAGCCCACACAGAGGCATACCGACAATCCTTCTTTCCACGAACAATACGAGACTGGGATAGAAGAGAGAACCGATAGAGGTACTCAAGGTACCCTCCGCCACACACCGTCAGGTGGCTTGCAGAGTATGGATGTAGATGTAGATTTATTCAGTTTTCAAATTTATACTGACTTTTTGATCACCCGGTATTTTCACGGGAATTTCGTTCACAAGAAGTGTGTTTTTGTACTCTATGAAATGCAGAACAAAAATGGAATATAATTAAGGTAAAATGTTTTAAATTAGGTAGGAACCGGGGAGTAGTAGTTAAAATGGATTTTATTTCGTTTTTCATGCGGCAAACAATGAAGAGAAAGAGAGAGCGATCTGTGACAGATGAGAGTATTGCCATATTTTGAGATTAAAAAGGACTCGATAGAGACGGTATGAGCTGTCGATCAGAGTGACATCTACGAGCGAGTGAGAAAAACTAAGCAGCACAAGCGAGTTTTTTAAAATCAGCGGCGAAGATGTACATTAACTATTATTTGATATGGCGATATATTCATTTCCTATTCTTACGAATTTCCTTAAGAATCCTTAAGAACACAATATAAGTAGCTGAAACTTCCTGGCAGATTAGAACTCCGTGCCGGACCGAGACTAATTCGGGACCGAGTTCGAGTCTCGGTCCGGCACGCAGTTCTAATCTTCCAGGAAGTTTCATATCAGCGCACACCCCGCTGCAGAGTGAAAATTTCATTCTGGAAGTAATTACTTATTTTTTAAATTAAGCAGATTGAAGACGTCTTCTTTTCTTTTAAAAATTGAATTACAGCCTTTTAGCTTACAGACGAAATGAGTAGAAGAGAGTTTTATTGGTGACGTATGTAAACAACTGTGACTCGGACCCCATTGCACTCACAAGGGACAGATTATACATTCATTTTCAGAAAGAAGTGCAGCACAACATCTGTTCATTGAGTAGGTAACTTGAAAACCCATTGCGTAAGAGTAATCACGTTGTAGCAGTTGGAGTAATATTTTTCTGCATGATTACAACGAGAGAGCGCACAAGTTGGGTGGTTTTGTATAGACCTATTCACTCACTCTTTTGTATATAGGTAGTTGCTCTAGCCTCCCAGCGGATAGCGTGGGAACTGCAACGACATATTTTCAAGGAAATGGAATATATACCGGGTGATCAAAAAGTCAGTATAAATTTGAAAACTGAATAAACCACGGAATAATGTAGTTAGAGAGGTACAAATTGACACACATGCTTGGAATGACATGGGGTTTATTTAGAACAAAAAAAAAAAAAAAATGCAAACGTTCAAAAAATGTCCGACAGATGGCGCTTCATCTGATCATAATAGCAATAATTAGCATAACATAGGAAGAAAAAAAAATGATGATGTTCTTTACAGTAAATGCTCAATATGTCCACCGTCATTCCTCAACAATAACTTTATTCGAGGAATAATGTTGTGAACAGCACTGTAAAGCATGTCCGGAGTTATGGTGAGGCATTGGCGTCGGATGTTGTCTTTCAGCATCCCTAGAGATGTCGGTCGATCACGACACACTTGCGACTTCAGGTAACCCCAAAGCCAATAATCGAACGGACTGAGGTCTGGGGACCTGGGAGGCCAAGCATGACGAAAGTGGCGGCTGAGCACACGATCATCACCAAACGACGCCCGCAAGAGATCTTTCACGCGTCTAGCAATATGGTTTTTTTTTGTTCTAATAAAACCCCATGTCATTCCAAGCATGTGTGTCAATTTTTACCTCTGTATCTACATTATTCCGTGGTTTATTAAGTTTTCAAATTTATATTGACTTTTTGATCACCCGGTATATTTCATCTTCTACCAAAGAATTGTAGCTTAGCTCACTGCAAGGCTGCCAATGCAATTGTAAAAACGAAATACCTTTTATCCAGTGTGGTCAGAGTCTTAGCTTTCTCTCTTATTACGTCACAGCGGAAAAATCTCTTTATTTACTTTGGGTACATGTCTTGGTTCAGTATACTGTCGATCGAAATTGAATACAGTAAAAATGCTTCGTTCGCCTCACGGACGAAGTCCGATGCTCTCAGTCATTCTGAGCAATAGCAAACTGTATGAGTCGTACTGTTCTTTCTTCCTTTCTTCGATTTTTTGGTACCTGGCTTTTTCGTTGGTCTTGTCACTCACGTAATAATCTTCACGTTCAACCGCTTCATCGTCTGCAAATATGACGTCGGCACATGGGCTATCTGGGCGTGGTTTTTAGGAAGTCTTATATGTTAATCTAGGTAGATGCCAATTTGGTTGTCTATTTCGGTCGTTTCTTCAGTTCTGCTAACACAGTTGAAAACTTCCCGCCAGATTAAAACTGTGTGCCAGACCGGAAATCGAACCCGAGACCTTGATAGCTGTCCACAGTTTTAATCTGGCATGAAGTTACAAAAGAGCGAAACCTTGATTCTAGAAACAGTTGAGAAAATTGAGAAAGTGCGCAGAGTGGTATAAGATGATCGGCGATTGAAGGTACAGAAAACAGCCCTCGCCATAGACCTTTGAGATGGCCTCTACATTTGTTGAATGCTGATCAAAAACGAATACGAAAACCAATGGATTGTCAATGGTTGCAACTATTAAAAAGAACATAACGTCTTTTGCGCACCGATTTATTACTATCGGTGGCAACTGTATCTATCAGTTAATGCCGGAAACTAACCGGGTAGTCCTGCACCAAAAACTGCAGCGATGATTTCGTCTATCAGAATAGTTATGGCCGGTGTTTCTTTACCAGAACAGTTAGGGGCAGCGTTTCCTGCGTCACAAATGGAATTCTTGTGTTGACTATTTTGTTAGTAGTAAAACAATAATTGAAAATGTTAGCCGACCGGAGTGGCCGAGCGGTTCTAGGCGCTACAGTCTGAAACCGCGCGACCGCTACGGTCGCAAGTTCGAATCCTGCCTCGGGCATGGATGTGTGTGATGTCCTTAGGTTAGTTAGGCTTAAGTAGTTCGAGTTCTAGGGGACTGATGACCTCAGACGTTAAGTCCCTTAGTGCTCAGAGTCATTTGAACCATTTTTTTGAAAATGTTATTGACCAGAACGTGAAAGGAGGTCTAATTTATTAAAAAAGTAATTTTCATCAGGAGAAAGAAAGCTCCTAACGATGATTATTTAACAACAGGGATGCCAGCGCGGTGTGTTTGTCATTCTCCACTTCATTCTGTGTTGTAAAGGAGCTGTAGTAAGATTTCTCCGTCAACGATGATATTATGCTTCTCAAGTCTACTACGCTTCTTTCCCTGTTATACTTGCTCCGTAGGTAGCAGAAGCATAGCTCTTCTACTTTGTCCCCCTCAACTTTTGGTTTGAGAAAATAACTATTCTCCTCTCTACTACTTTTCTACTCTTTTGTGCATACTTCTGTTACTTTCGGCGAAGAGAACTGAATCGTTCCCCCTCCCTTGCAATTGTTTCTGTTCTAGTATTTTCTGTTACTGCCTTTGACGCTTCTTTGCTAATAGTGGCAATGAACTATAACTCTGCTTTGCACCCTTCCTGACAGGAAGAAAACTGTAATTACAACTGTAATTACGCTATTTTGCGAAAATTGCAAAACATCCATCTGGCCGGAATATTTAGCTGTGTGTGTGTGTGGGGGGGGGGGGGGGGGGGGGGTATGCATGTGCATGTGTGATGCCTCTCTTTAAACTTCAGAGAAGTGTTGAACCTTTATTACTATTCTGCGAAGTAAGAATTACTTCAAAAGCAGTCTTCACTGCCATAAAATAACATAGGATTTTCGATGGCACCACCACCCTAAGAAGATTTCACCATATCGAAAAACATCGCCTGTACTGCATAAGCCGATGCAATTTTAAATGTGAACAGCTGTCTGACGATGGACTTACCGGCTCCAAACTGGTAACGGCGTTGTTTGCTCTTAATGAATTGAATTATTAACCGCGAGTGGTTGACGCTTTTACTTCTTTAAGAATTATCTTGTAAATAATCACAACCCAAAGAAGTTCCAAGCTCTTAAAGATCTTGCTTAAGACTTTCTCGTAAAAGAGTGAAATAGTCTACAGCTTAAGAAAGTGGACTAGTAACCTGGTGTAGAGTGTGCACAGCTCCCACATACAAATTCAACGTTTCTCCGCGATGTTCCTAATGATTCTCATTCTGACGGGTTGACAAACTCTAACCTGTGAATCTTCATGTTTTCACTGCGCAATACTGATCCAAAAAATTTCTGGAATGCAGCCCCATATATTTCTTCTTCTTTCTCTTCTTCTTCTTCTTCTACTACCACTACTACTACTAATATTTTGGGCGTATACCTTTCGGCCGTCTTCAGAGTCAGACGACAGAATGAAGGAACAGCACTCGTTCCGTAGTTTTCAACCAAAGAAAAACGAGCGCCAGAGACGCTGATCAGCGGCAGGGAGCATGCATAAAACTGAATCTGTGGCAGTCCACGAAAGATGCTTCGAACACCCTAGGTACATCCGCCTATTATTGCCAATAAATTGGCTGCGACAGAAGACTGCATCGATACCGATCCCTCTGTGCGGTACGAAAATGTCGAAATTCCTTTTGGCGACTCGCTGGTAAAAGAAGCAGCTGAATTTTGTTTGTCCAAGAATTTAACTAACAGAGATAGTGGTTTCAACCTGGAAAAATCATGGAATCCGGCGCTTTCGTGAATAAACTGGCAAAGATGCCGCTACAGTGCAACTAATAATGATACGTCGATATCCCAGAATGGATCGACCGCGCTAACCTCAGATTCAGTTGATGCATATTCTTGCCATTCGTCAATTTACCTGGCTCTTGTGCATCTGTGGTTTAAAACGACGGAACGAATACTGCTGCTTCAGTCTTCGGCTCACTGTGAAGATGTCCGGAAGAAATAGATAGAAATATTAGACGAACGAGAAGAAAAATTTATGCTGCTGAACTCACGGAACTTAATGTAGCTAACTCTAAACTGACTGCCGGTAGCTGAGCAGAAAATAGATTCGGTTGCAAAGTCTCAAGCATTGTGAACCCTGTAACGAGTATAACACGTAAATTCAGCTGGCTCTTTGATCCTGATACCACGTTAACCGGAGAGAATAACAGATATGCAATTCAGTTAGGTCGCGTGCTGAAGGATACACGCTAGGCTGACAAAGTACGCCATTTGGTCTGTCGCCTGACCTCACTTGAGAGATTTAAGTGTGTGCTTTGAGCGTGTCCGGTGAAGCAGACCAGAATAGGGCGGCGGGTCCCTCCTTCGACTCCCGGCTGGGCACGCACTTTCTTGTCAGGTTTCTGGTGCAGCGACGGGCTGCCGCATTCCGCTGACCGGTGGCGGTGAAAGCGAACTTTTAGCCACACTTCGCCTGCCGCCGTGTTACGCTCTTGCACTCATTTTACAAGATAGGCCTTTCAGTTGGAACTATCACCCGAAATATCTAGATATAATGGTCTCGTTAACAAAACAGGTTTTCGTCATTTTATGTAACGATCATTATATACTGCAGTTTACTAATAATAAAAACATTTTCAGTAATACAGTATGCTCATCGACGATGCCATAAAGTGTTGAAACACTCTGAACACGTACGAAACTGCATTTTCTACAAGGGTAAATAAAAGTGGCCTGGACATTTTGAAACCATTTGTGGCAGAATTAAAGGAGGAGGAAAAGACTTACAGTTACTTCCAACAGGTTGGAGCAACATACAGCCGCCGAACCTTGGAGCACATTTGCAGAAACTTCTCGCCTGACAAGAGTTGTTAGCAGAGGTGAGTGTGGTCGCGGGCCTAACTGGCCACCCAGGTCACCAGACCTGTCAGTCTGCGATTGCTTTGTCTGGGAGCCCTCAAGCGTAACGTGCGTTGTAACAACCCTCACATCGTTCAAGAACTGCAGCAGAACATTTCGGATAAGATTGCAGCTGCGATCCGCCTCCAGAAACTTGCTGACCAGGGCCCAAATGTGCCAAAACACGAATAGTGGTCACTTTCAACACCTGCTGTAGTCAGGTTAGTCCTGTATTTCCTTTCATCTGCTGCGTTTCTTTGTGCTCTGTAACTCCATTCTCCGGGCCACTTTTATTTGCTCCACCCTGCAGTAGGCGATCTCTGAAATAAATACAACAAGAAAGTAACAGTTTCAGCATTGCCAAATAATGAGGACTGAGGTCTAAATATCATTGTTTGAGAATTTCCAAACCTGAACATTTATCCATTTAACAAGTACTGAACAGTATCTGTATTATACTGTTACATGGAAGTTCAGTGTTATGATATCCCGTGTTCGATTCCTGCTGTCTGTCGGAAAGTGAAACAGTATTTTCTCTACTTCCACAGGACCGGGATCCCATCCCGTAACGCCGCCTTTCACAGGCGCTGCTCTCACCATCTGATCTATCAAGGCACGACTCACGATACGCCCCCACAGTCTCGCTACGAACCGTTCCTCGTTTTTCCTCTTCCTCCCGTACTCTCCAATCAACGAGAATTGTTTAACACAAGGTGGTGTCGTATCCACATGTCATCACCGATACTGCTAGCTTTTAATTAGGAAGAGAGTTTCAAATCTTTTACGTGATGTATTACCTCTGATCTCATAGCACTTAAGAGAACTGAAATAACAGCTTGCGATATACCCTTTATAAAAAGGCACTGTTGTAATGGGCACAAGAAAACTGGTGTAAACATCATAAATAAGAAAAATTGTCGAAAAAAAACAGCATTTCCGACAGCAATCCAAATGAAACACTTTAGACAACCTAATGAAGTTTTGTTAAACAAAGAAGTTTCTAATCATACTTTACCAAAACGGTTCCTTCCGCTTGCTCAGTAGGAATAAAAGAACGAGAAATCTGTCTACATAAATAAAATTGTAAATGTTGGTTTGTTCAAAATCGTTAATCGCCGGAAGTTCTTGTTTGAGTTCTTTGAAATTTTGACAACGTTGAATTCTAATACGGGCGTGGTTTTAGGTATCTAGTACTTTAATATATAAATATTTTAATACATATAACATATAAATATGTAAATGTAATATACAAAAGGAAAACATTGTTACCAAAAATGTGTGTGAAATTTTATGGGACTTAACTGCTAAGGTCGCCAGTCCCTAAGCTTACACACTACTTAACCTAAATTAACCTAAGGACAAACACACACACCTGTGCCCGAGGGAGGACTCGAACCTCCGCCGGGACCAGCCGCACTGTCCATGACTGCAGCGCCTGAGACCGCTCGGCTTAAACCCGCGCGGCTGTTACCAAAAATCTTAAAATGTACCTTTCCAATGTACTTAAAAATTTTACACTTTATTGTGAGAAATTTTTAAACATATATACACTATATACTTCTGCTATATACATATACGTATAAGCGAGCGAGGTGGCGCAGTGCACAGCACACTGGACTCTCATTCGGGAGGGCCACGGTTCAATCCCGCCTCCGTTCAACCTTATTTAGGCTTCCCGTGATTTCTCTAAATCGCTTCAAGCAAATGCCGGGATGGTTCCTTCGAAAGGGCATGGCCGACTTCCATCCCCATCTTTCCCTAATCCGATGAGACAGATGACCTCGCAGTTTGGTCTCCTCCCGCAAATGAGCCCAACCCAACTCAATATATACATATACGATATACCATAGCGAAACGTTGTTAGCAAACAGAAAAGTTGTATTTATGGCTTACTAGTTTATGATTAGAATACCACTAAATTATCTGAATTAGCAATAAGAATAACAAGACTCAAGGACAGAGAGAGAGAGAGAGAGAGAGAGAGAGAGAGGAAAAGGAGATGGACAGAAAGATGGGAGGAAATTGGCATAGAAGACGGGAAGGAGGAGGTGGACAGAGAGAGGGGCCAGGAGGGAGGGAGAGAGAGAGAGAGGGGAGGAGGGGAAGATGACAGAGAAAGGGGGAGGAGATGATCGGCTCAGAAAGGGGGGAGAGAGGAGGTGCAGGAGGACATGGAGAGAGAGGAGGGCAAGAGAAGATGGACAGAGTGAGGGAGAAGGAGCAGGAGATGGACAACGAATAGGGGAGGTCGTACGTAAAATTGGTAAGTGGGGTCAAAATCATCTATTCATTCTCTCAGCGACCACACCACCACCGAAACGGAAGATCACAGAGAGAAGGCCGAAATACTGAATTCGATCTTTCGAAGTTGTTTCACCGCGGAAAATCGTAACACTGTCCGTTCTTTCAATCGTCGTGCGAACGTAGAAATGGCAGATATTGAGATAACCGATCGCGGAGATGAGAAGCAGCTGCAATCGCTTATTAGTGGAAAGGCGTCAGGACCAGATCAGATACCTATAAGATTCTGTAAAGATTACGCGAAAGAACTTGCTCCCCTTCTAGCAGTAATTTAACGTAGATCGCTTGAGCAAGGAAAGGTACATAACGACTGGAAAAAAGCGCAGGTCATTCCCGTTTTTAAGAAAGGCCGTAAGACAGATCCACACACCTATATCGTTGACGTCAATCTGTTGTAGAATTATGGAACGTGTTTTATGCTCAAGAATTATGAAGCTCTTGGAAAATGGACATCTCCTCTATAAAAATCGACAAGGATTCCGCAAACAGAGATTCTGCGAAACTCAGCTCTTTCTCTGTTCCTCCATGAGGTCCACAGCGCAGTGGACAACGGCTCTCAGTTTGATGCCGCGTTCCTTGATTTCAGTAAGGCTTTTGACACCGTCACGCATTGCCGTTTAATGAAAACAATACGAGATTACGGAGTACCGGAGCAGACTTGCGGTTGGATTCGAGACTTCCTTGCACACACAAACAAACAAAATCGACAGATGTAAACGCAATATCCGGAGTACCACAGGGAAGTGTGATAGGACCGTTGCTGTTTACGGTACGTATAAATGTCCTAGCAGGAAGCGTTGGATGCTCTTTAAGACTATTCGCAGATGATTTAGTTGCCTACATCAAAGCAGCAACGCCAGAAGATAGTAAGAATTTGCAGAACGACCTGCAGAGAATAGTTGAATGGTGCAGGCTGTGGCAGCTGACCCTGAACGTAATTAAATGTAACATATTGCGCATACATAGGAAAATAAAACCACTACTGTACAGCTACAATTCTGATGACAAACAGCTGGAGACAGCGTCTGCCGTAAAATATCTAGGCGTAACTATCCAGAGCGACCTTAAGTGGAATGGACATATAAAACAGATAGTGGGAAAAGCAGACACCAGACTCAGGTTCATAGGAAGAATCTTAAGGAAATGTAACTCATCCACGAGAGAAGTGGCCTATAAGGTGCTTGTTCGCCCGATTCTTTAGTACTGTTCGTCTATCTGGGATCCCCATCAGGCAAGACTGATAGACGAGATAGAGAAGATCCAACGAAGAGCGGCGCGCTTCGTCACGGGGTCGCTTAGCTAGCGAGAGAGCGTTACGGAGATGATAAACAAACTCCTCTGGCAGACGTTACAAGAGAGGCGTTGTGCATCACGGAGAGGTTTACAATTGAAATTTTGGGACAGCACATTTCAGGAGGAGTCGGACAACATATTACTTCCCCCCACATACATCTCGCGTATTGACCACGAGGAGAAAATTCGAGAAATTAGAACCAATACAGAGGCTTACCGACAATCATTCTTCCCACGCACTATTCGCGAGTAGGGAAGGATTGGAGGGATCACATAGCGATACGGAAAGTACCCTCCGCCACACACCATTAGGTGGCTTGCGGAGTATGATGTAGACGTAGGATGTAGATGTAGACAGAGACAGGGGAGAGAAGAAGATTAGGACGTATATCCAATTGCCATACATATTAGAAACGTATGATTTCTCTCTTCTTTCTTCTCCATTGAAGCAGACTGAGCCACAACGAAGTGTGGCTGGGTGCAGCCAGTACGTTACATAAGGTTTTTTATTTTGTTTATTAATTTATTCAAATGGTAACTCACGTGGGTTCGTACAACCAGCGCACTTATTCTGGTTACTAATAATGCAGCGAAATTAAAAAACAGTTTACAATTCCGTAACAGTTTCACTTCCTATTGTTTCATCAGTCTTCTGACTGGTTAATGTTCCACGAGACCTCACTGTCGTTGTTCAGTAATTTTTTACACTTGCGAACCACGCTCTGCTTCTGAAATTGTGTGACATAGACAAGTCCGCTGACTGTAACACAAGTATGTGAACGTAACGGGTAATACTTTACAGCTGGTAATGGTTACCATCAGCCATGTATGGAAGTCAAACATGGACGATAAATAGTTTGGATAAGAAGAGAATAGAAGCTTTCGTAATGTGGTGCTACAGAAGAATGCTGAAGTTTACATGGGTAGATCACATAACTAATGAGGAGGTATTGAATAGAATTGGGAAGAAGAATAGTTTCTGGCACAACTTGACAAGAAGAAGGGACTGGTTGGTATGACATGTTCTGAGGCATCAAGGTGTGGGGCGGCGGGTGGAATAATTGTTATAAATGTTTTGTATTTATGCTGTTGTTTGCCGTTCTCAACACTGGCTCTCCAACTACAATAGTGGCAACCAGAAAGTGATTAGCAAAACGTGAAGCCTGCAATTAGAATTCCTAGTGCCCACTTCATCTGAGAAATACATTTATAGCTACAGCTTATAGCTCTGAGGAATTAGGAGATTGTCTGGGATTCATAATCAAAAACGATTCTCTCTAAAATGTTCACTATATTCTGAAAGTCACAGACCAAAAGAATCCACACAATCCAACTACCAGAGCAGTTCAGATTCTAATGCGCTGATGCAACTATAACTGTTCAAATTAAATGTTTAAGTCAGGGCCGGCCAGAAATTCTGCACGCGTGCGGTGCTCGTGCACACGTGCAACTTCCGGGTCACAGCGAGCACGCCGCAGCCGTCAGCGTTCATGTAGTGCGTGTTTCCACGCACAGATGTCGCTTATTCACTTGCTGGGATACTCTGTACCGGCGCATTCTAGTGCTCTTTCCACACCTTGCAAGCCAACCATGAGAAGGTATTTCGCGTATTAAACATTTAAAATACTGTCACAGTCTATTCATTGAGACGTCTACTTTTATGTTAACAGTTTAACCCAGTAAGACATGTAATACAGTTAACAAGCGTGGGTTTTTATTAAGGCAGCTTGACTGACGGCACGTAAATACGAGTAATGTTTTTGATCTAGTATTTAAGAAAGAGAGCACTTAGCGACTTCCAACGAACCTTATTCACGATTTCAAATAACATTAAACTAATTCTCGGTGCCCTCAGTTACACCCACATAATTTATGTCTCACTGACCTCTGAACAGAATGATAACCGCAGACCTCTCGATGATCACCTGTTATTTCAATACCATTATTGCTACATCTTTCATGAGCTCAGTCTGAAATCTGCATAATAACCGACAATTAGATGAATGTTACGTTTTATCGACTTCAGCTGAGCGTAGCCCTTCACACATTAAAAAAAAACCCTAAATGTAAGTATACATTGGAACAATCGATTTAATGACCAACTTTCCTGATAATAATGTAACATGGAGCAGAATGAGGCACTAATGCACAGCTAGTAAACAATAATTTTTAATTATGAAAGGAATAAATCCAAACACGTTTGTCACTGGTCATGAGAAATGATAATCGAGTTGATGCGTCTCATCCATTTTCTGAAGGACATTTAATTTTGCTTGCCGTTCTTCACTACTGAGTACACTACACTCGTCTTTGTGATATGTATTGTAGTGTCCTTCAGTTGAAAACATACGCTGGCCGCCTATTATTCGGCGGCATAGCAAACACTGTGAGTTTTCACCAACGGCTACAAAAAAGAATTGCGTTTCACAGTCATTTTTAAACGACTGAGAACATAGATATCCCGTCCTTTGCTTTTTCACAGTACCTGCCATTTCTCAGTACTTCTCTGTTAAGGTTACGGTTACCAGGGGTAAACGAGACTGGGTATGTTGCGCTCTTGCTTGTACCACATAAACAGGGAAGTGGAGCCGCCGCCGTTCATTTAGGACACACGTCTAATAAGAGATGTTGCTGTCGCACACGTGCGCACATGTGCAGCTCTTCCGCACGTCTGGACACTGTGCAGCGTTTGGCCGGCCCTGGTTTAAGTGAATGCTCGCCATAATTTGATGATAATGTTCAACAAACACCACACGAAATAATGGTAGAATGTCTGTCCCGCGGCGGCACTTGAAAATACGACATACGCAAACTGAAGATGGATCATTAAAGTCATCCCAGAATTAACACTTCACTCGAAAACGATTTCATGGTTACGCGTATCCCGAGTAACTTATTACGGCATCCGAGGCTGTTTATAGCAATGATACCGATGCGACGCGACGCAACTCCCAGCACAGATACTACGGTAATCAGCGTCTGGAGAGAACTGGGGCCTCCTTCTCGCGCGCAGCGTTCTTATATCGAGTATAAAGCCGCGGTGCGGACGGCTAAGGGAACGCCTGATCAAATCGGCTCTCCCGACTAGCCGCTGAGCTAGTAATGCACCACTTCAAGCGCTTCCTTTGCTGATGGCCGATGAAGCTCTCAATTTAAATGTGCAATCAGCACACAGGTAAGTAATCATAAGAAAAGTCTGACGTGGCTAAGTCAATTATTTTGGGCGAGAGAATTAATTTAATCACACTTCACACAGTAGACGAGCTCTGAACTTGCCCTTTGGAGATACGCTATCGCTATAGTTTTATAGTTATTGAGTTGAAACTTCTCACATCTTTATGATTATAGCGGATCTCCCTTCTACTTAAATTTAAACATCCTAGCTTTATTTATTCGCCTACTTAATCTATCTTGCTTCCTTAATTTTTAAGACAAAAACCAGAAAATCATGAATTTCAACTAAAATTTTAATTTGTGAGATCCAGAATACTGTTCCTACTAAATTATCATGAAAAAGGAATCTAAATATAAATTTTTAAGTTTCTAGCTCTTTTCTGTTGCGCCAATGATTTTTACAGAAAAACGTCCAAATTTCGAAAATGGTTAAAGTTATTGAACTGATATTGAACACATATTGATTTAGTATTACTCCTGACATGCTAGAAACGTTTCAGGTTATTTACTTGATTTTTAAAGTATTGCGCAACATTTATGACGTCAGAGCTAGTTACAGCGGACTGGCTGGCACACAATGGAGAAACTGATGTGAATTTTATACGGCGTGAGTAGGCTGCTTCCCTACAAAGGTATCACCAATTTAGTATTGGAGGGTAGCGTGGAGGGTAAAAATCGTAGAGGGAGACCAAGAGATGAATACACTAAGCAAATTCAGAAGAATGTAGGTTGCAGTAGGTACTGGGAGATGAAGAAGCTTGCACAGGATAGAGTAGCATGGAGAGCTGCATCAAACCAGTCTCAGGACTGAAGACCACAACGAAACAACAATGGTTACATCGCCGAAACTATGTAATAACGAACAATATAAAAGAAAAGGATGGTTTAATCCTAATAATAGCAACCCATGCGGCAAACTGGTATCATTCAAACAAGGCAACGTGAAACTGTTGGGTAAAGAATACCTGTATTCGAACAGAACTGGGCCGCTGGTATTATGTCGGGCAGGTATCATGAGACTAATGTAAGAAAGTATTAATCGGCACAGTAACTTTCGCTTCCTCTTTCACTTCCACGCTTTTTCCGATGTCTTGGGGTCGACCTTCCTAGTTTTTTACACCATTCTTTATTTCGGCGCCTATGCCCGTGACAATGTAGGCGATTCTCTTGAAGCTTTTCCACTGCGTTCTCTACCTTAACCAAGCCTCGGACGTGGTCATTTCTCAGTCTTTTAGGATCAGTCCTCCAGGGCAACATAGTATCTTTGTAGCCTAGAGCTTAGGTCTGTCATGGACCAGCATTCTGAGCTGTACGTTTGAGCTAGTTTTACTACTCATTTGTATACATTTGCTTTGACTTCGGCTGGCATTTTCGCATCGCAGATGGCTCCTGTTAATGACGTAAATTTCAACCAATCAGATGTTACACGATTGTCAATGTGTTTATCTGTGAAAGCTGTGGATATTATTACAGATCCGATGTACTTGAACTTTTCGGTTGGTGTTACAAGGTCATTGTCTGGATACAGTTGTGGTTTAGAACTGGTGGCTGTTCTTGAGATGGCCGGCCGGAGTGGCCGAGCGGTTCTAGGCGCTACAGTCTGGAACCGCGCGACCGCTACAGTCGCAGGTTCGAATCCTGCCTCGGGCATGGATGTGTGTGATGTCCTTAGGTTAGTTAGGTTTAAGTAGTTCTAAGTTCTAGGGGACTGATGACTTCAGAAGTTAAGTGCCGTAGTGCTCAGAGCCATTTGAACCATTTTTGTTCTTAAGATACTCCGTTTTGACCCTACTTACTCTATGACCTCTACTTTCTAGTGCTGTGTACCAAACTGACATGACCAGAGAAAACTTTAGTGAAATGTCAGAGTACAAGTGGAACGGCTTCCTACAAAACTTGTGGGCAGGCTTGCATATGTGTACGTGAGGAATCACCGAGATGACCAGGATGTTTGCTACGGACAACGCCTTGGGAATAAAAAAAGTTCAAATGGCTCTGAGCACTATGGGACTTAACATCTGAGGTCATCAGTCCCCTAGAACTATTTAAACCTAACTAACCTAAGGACATCACAGATATCCATACCCGAGGCAGGATTCGAACCTGCGACCGTAGCAGTCGTGCGGTTCCCGACTGAAGCGCCTAGAACCGCTCGGCCACCGCGGCCGGCCCCTGGACACAGCTGGAAGCGAGTCACCACTTGAAAGTTTACCAAGGCGCCAGCATGTTGTTATCACCACATAAAGCGAGCCACACAATTGACCCACTGCATTCACCGACATCGCCTCTCATGATGGTATGAAGGTCTGAAAACATGGTCAAAAACTAACCGAAACCGGTTACCATAAAATAAATGTTTTTTTGCGGTCGAGACTGTTTGTGCTCATTTGTAAAGTAATTTTTGCAAGACTGCTGTTCTCCACGAGAAATGTTCTCAAAAGTTGCTGATCCTTCTCTACTGGCAACACAGCATCTCTAAACAACCAATACCGAGCGAGGTGGCGCAGTGGTTAGCACACTGGACTCGCATTCGGGAGGACGACGGTTCAATCCCGTCTCCGGCCATCCTGATTTAGGTTTTCCGTGATTTCCCTAAACCGTTTCAGGCAAATGCCGGGATGGTTCCTTCGAAAGGGCACGGCCGATTTCCTTCCCAATCCTTCCCTAACCCGAGCTTGCGCTCCGTCTCTCATGACCTCGTTGTCGACGGGACGTTAAACACTAACCTTCACCTTCACCTAAACAACCAAGGAGGTTCTACATAAGCTCGACTCCGTTACAAATGTTAATTACGGGAAAAACAATCGAACGATATTGTCGTTAACGTACTGATTACGCTACACAGGCCAGATCAACTCTGTATTGACAGCTTGGATCTGTGCCATGTTGCGACAAAACATTAAGGTTGTCTGGATAACGTAGAAAAGTGTTCGTGTAGTAGGTTCCTGCCGATGTTACGTGGCACAGTTGGTGACCAGACTGAATAGAGCATATCCTTGGTGGACACCAACTTTCGCCTAGAATTCTTCGCCGAGACCTGCAGGGTTTACAACTTCTGTCTCGATCCTGTTACACAAGTCCTTTATGGCACAGACGTAGTACTCTGGCACACACGGTGCGCGGATTGCCTGCCACGTATGCTTTCCCGGCACTCAGTCCGAGGCCAATAAACACGAGATGGTGGTCTCTCTCGAGATCTTTGTATATTAGCAGTAGGACTTAACAGTATGCATAGCCCCTATTGTACCTCCCCCGCAGGTGAAAACCAGATGGGTTGGACGTAGCTTTTGTTGCCTTATTCAATCCGTTTGCAAGCTACACCGCTGGCTGATCTGCAATCTAATCTGGAAATGAAGCAACCCTCGCTAATGCAACGACTCCATCGCAAGTGTTCTGGAAAGCAGCGCGCACCCGCCTATCAGATGGACTCTCCCCCCCGCGTCCCGCACAGGAGGCGTGTTAGCATTTCGCTCTCGTGCTACGTCAGCCGTGGCCGCTACGAGCCAACGAGACCTCGGGCGAGGAGAAGATGCGAGTGCAAACAATTGCGCCGGCCCTGGACGTATTGCGGAGCGCCCAGATCCGGGCCGCGATAATCAGCTGAGCTGCCGGCCCGTTGCCTCAGAGGGGCTCACAGCAGGCCCACACCACTTTTCGCCACCGTGGCTTTCGCGAAGGTGACTGCGCGAAACGAAATCGCGCAAGTTCCCTTCCATGTAAGCGTAACTGGACTCTGTAAAGTGATTCGTGTTATCTAACGAATGGACACTTCGTCACCATCATCACCGTCATGACGTGGGAGTCCAAGTGATCAACGAGAAACGACCACCTGTAGACATTAACCCTCAGATGAATTTCGGTAAGACACTTGAAGACGCGTCAGCAGGGCTGCATTTGAACTGTTCGAACAGTTTACGTCACATTTCGGGCTCTGTTCGATCGGCGTGCGACCTAGTGGCTTTTCTTGGTACTGTGACAACAAAATATGTTAGCGTTTTAAATGAACTAGTGATTTTAATAATAAATTGGCTGTGAAACAGGAACTGAAATAACTTCTAGTAGCAACGGCTACTAATACACTACTGGCCATTAAAATTGCTACACCACGAAGATGACTTGCTACAGACGCGAAATTTAACCGACAGGAAGAAGATTCTGTGATATGCAAATGATTAGCTTTTCAGAGCATTCACACAAGGTTGGCGCCGGTGGCGACACTTACAACGTGCTGATATGAGGAAAGTTTCCAACCGATTTCTCATACACAAACAGCAGTTGGCCGGCATTGCCTGGTGTAACGTCGTTGTGATGCCTCGTGTAAGGAGGAGAAATGCGTACCATCACGCTTCCGACTTTGACAAAGGTCGGATTGTAGCCTATCGTGATTGCGATTTATCGTATCGCGTCATTGATGCTCGCGTTGGTCGAAATCCAATGACTGTCAGCAGAATATGGAATCGGTGGGTTCAGGAGGGTAATACGGAACGCCGTGCTGGATCCCAACGGCCTCGTATCACTAGCAGTCGAGATGGCAGGCATCTCATCCGCATGGCTGTAACGGATCGTGCAGCCACGTCTCGATCCCCGAGTCAACAGATGGGGACGTTTGCAAGACAACAACCATCTGCACCAACAGTTCGACGACGTTTGCAGCAGCGTGGACTATCAGCTCGGAGACCGTGGCTGCGGTTACCCTTGACGCTGCATCACAGACAGGAGCGCCTGCGATGGTGTACTCCACGACGAACCTGGGTGCACGAATGGCAAAACGTCATTTTTTCGGATGAATTCAGGTTCTGTTTACAGCATAGTGATGGTCGCATCCGTGTTTGGCGACATCGCGGTGAACGCACAATGTAAGCGTGTATTCGTCATCGCCATACCGGCGTATCACCCAGCGTGATGGTATGGGGTGCCATTGGTTACACGTCTCGGTCTCCTCTTGTTCGCATTGACGGCAGTTTGAACAGTGGACGTTACATTTCAGATGTGTTACCACCCGTGCCGCTACCCTTCATTCGATCCCTGCGAAACCCTACATTTCAGCAGGATAATGCCCGACCGCATATTGCAGGTCCTGTACGGGCCTTTCTGGATGCAGAAAATGTTCGACTGCTGCCCTGGCCAGCACATTCTCATCTCTCACCAACTGAAAACCTCTGGTCAATGATGACCGAGCAACTGGCTCGTCACAATACGCCAGTCACTACTCTTGATGAACTGTGGTATCGTGTTGAAGCTGCATGGGCAGTTGTACCTGTACACGCCATCGAAGCTCTGTATGAGTCAATGCCCAGGCGTGTCAAGGCCGTTATTACGGCCAGAGGTGGTTGTTCTGGGTACTGATTTCTCAGGATCTATGCACCCAAATTGCATGAAAATGTAATCACATGTCAGTTCTAGTTTAATATATTTGTGCAATGAGTACCCGTTTATCATCTGCATTTCTTCTTGGCGTAGCAATTTTAATGGCCAGTAGTGTAGTAACCAAGAGTGAACTTTTGCAGCTGAAACTGTAATGGTAAATACTTATACAAAACTATTTGAAAACTTAAAATAATGGCTCTCTGTTGCAAAACGCTCGTCAATGGCATCCACTGCAGACGGGATGCTCCTCGGTCCAGTGGGGGCGAGCAGTTTCGCCCGCCACCTCTCAGGCATGCAGGCCGTTACTTAGAGCGAGCTAAGTGGAGTTAGCGGCCTGCCAGTCACGAGTGGTGTTGCGCGGGGCAGTTAACCCGAAAAGCGCGCGCACGGCTCGCGGCGTAAATGAGCGGAATGGCGGCCGTCGAATGCTGTGTGAATACATTTCGGCGCCCGTTATCCGCCGGGCGCGCCCCTACATTCATCTGAAAGCAGGCTGACGAAACGGCGCTGTAACCGAGTCTTAGCCCTTTGAAACGGTCTCCAGTTTTCACTTCTTGTGTAAACTGCTTTGCGCTCAACAAAAAGCTGTCGGTGGTGCAATTGGCTTACCATTCCTATTCGTTTGCAGAATTCGACGCAGGTATACCTGAGAAATCATGGGGCCGTTACCTGAACCGATTATTTACCGCGTAGCAAAACGAAGCTCGTTAGGTATCTCTCCCATCTTTCCCTTATATACGGATTTGAAAATTTACTCTAGTACCCCTTCTACATCTATATCTACATCTACATGGTTACTCTGCAATTCACACTTAAGTGCCTGTCAGAGGGTTCATCGAAATACACTCCTGGAAATGGAAAAAAGAACACATTGACACCGGTGTGTCAGACCCACCATACTTACTCCGGACACTGCGAGAGGGCTGTACAAGCAATGATCACACGCACGGCACAGCGGACACATCAGGAACCGCGGTGTTGGCCGTCGAATGGCGCTAGCTGCGCAGCATTTGTGCACCGCCGCCGTCAGTGTCAGCCAGTTTGCCGTGGCATACGGAGCTCCATCGCAGTCTTTAACACTGGTAGCATGCCGCGACAGCGTGGACGTGAACCGTATGTGCAGTTGACGGACTTTGAACGAGGGCGTATAGTGGGCATGCGGGAGGCCGGGTGGACGTAACGCCGAATTGCTCAACACGTGGGGCGTGAGGTCTCCACAGTACATCGATGTTGTCGCCAGTGGTCGGCGGAAGGTGCACGTGCCCGTCGACCTGGGACCGGACCGCAGCGACGCACGGATGCACGCCAAGACCGTAGGATCCTACGCAGTGCCGTAGGGGACCGCACCGCCACTTCCCAGCAAATTAGGGACACTGTTGCTCCTGGGGTATCGGCGAGGACCATTCGCAACCGTCTCCATGAAGCTGGGCTACGGTCCCGCACACCGTTAGGCCGTCTTCCGCTCACGCCCCAACATCGTGCAGCCCGCCTCCAGTGGTGTCGCGACAGGCGTGAATGGAGGGACGAATGGAGACGTGTCGTCTTCAGCGATGAGAGTCGCTTCTGCCTTGGTGCCAATGATGGTCGTATGCGTGTTTGGCGCCGTGTAGGTGAGCGCCACAATCAGGACTGCATACGACCGAGGCACACAGGGCCAACACCCGGCATCATGGTGTGGGGAGCGATCTCCTACACTGGCCGTACACCACTGGTGATCGTCGAGGGGACACTGAATAGTGCACGGTACATCCAAACCGTCATCGAACCCATCCTTCTACCATTCCTAGACCGGCAAGGGAACTTGCTGTTCCAACAGGACAATGCACGTCCGCATGTATCCTGTGCCACCCAACGTGCTCTAGAAGGTGTAAGTCAACTACCCTGGCCAGCAAGATCTCCGGATCTGTCCCCCATTGAGCATGTTTGGGACTGGATGAAGCGTCGTCTCACGCAGTCTGCACGTCCAGCACGAACGCTGGTCCAACTGAGGAGCCAGGTGGAAATGGCATGGCAAGCCGTTCCACAGGACTACATCCAGCATCTCTACGATCGTCTCCATGGGAGAATAGCAGCCTGCATTGCTGCGAAAGGTGGATATACACTGTACTAGAGCCGACATTGTGCATGCTCTGTTGCCTGTGTCTATGTGCCTGTGGTTCTGTCAGTGTGATCATGTGATGTATCTGACCCCAGGAATGTGTCAATAAAGTTTCCCCTTCCTGGGACAATGAATTCACGGTGTTCTTATTTCAATTTCCAGGAGTGTATTTTCATGCTACTTCTCTACCATTCCACTCTCGGATGGCGCGTGGGAAAAAGGAACACCTAAATCTTTCCGTTCGAACTCTGATTTCTTTTATATTATTATGATGATCATTTCTCCCTGCGTAGGTTGGTGTCAACACAATATTTTCGCATTCGGAAGAGAAAGTTGGTGATTGAACTTTCGTAAATAGATCTGGCCGCAAAAAAAAACTGCCTTTGGTTCAGTGACTGCCACCCTAACTCGCGTATCTATCAGTGACACTCTCACCCCTATTGCGCGATAACACGGAACGGGCTGCCCTTCTTTGCACTTTTTCGATGTCCTCCGTCAATCCTACCTGGTAAGGATACCACACCACGAAGAAATATTCCAGCAGAGGACGCACAAATGTAATGTAGGCTGTCTCTATAGTGGGTTTGTCGCATCTTCTAAGTGTTCTATCATCAAAACGCAGTCTTTGTTTCGCCTTCCCCTCAATAATATCTACGCGGTCTTTCCAATTTAAGTTGC
This sequence comes from Schistocerca piceifrons, assembly GCF_021461385.2. Lineage (NCBI taxonomy): Eukaryota > Metazoa > Arthropoda > Insecta > Orthoptera > Acrididae > Schistocerca > Schistocerca piceifrons. The sequence continues at coordinate 945,216,790 of NC_060140.1, read as the reverse complement.
TCTTAATTGTAATTCCTAGATATTTAGTCGAATTGACAGCCCTTAGATTTGTGCAATTTATCGTATACCCAAAATTTATCGGATTTCTTTTAGTTCCCATGTGGATGACCTCACACTTTTCTTTGTTTAGTGCCAGTTGCCACTTTTCACACCACACAGAAAATCTCTCTAGCTCATTTTGTAACTGGAATTGATCGCCTGATGATTTTACTAGACGGTAAATTACAGCGTCATCTGCAAACAGTCTAAGGAGGATGCTCAGATTATCACCTAGATCATTTATGTAAATGAGGAACAGCAGAGGGCCCATGACACTACCATGCGGAACGCCAGATATCACTTCTGTTCTGTTCGATGAGTAACCGTCTGTCACTAAGAACTGTGACCTCTCTGAGAGGAAATCCCGAATCCAGTCACACAACTGGGAGCATACTCCATATGCAAGTAATTTGATTAATAGTCGCTTGTGGGGAACGCTATCGAAAGCCTTTTGGAAATCTAGGAATGTGGAATCGATCTGAGATCCCTTGTCGACAGCACTCATTACTTAATGGGAATAAAGAGCTAGCTGTGCTGCACAAGAACGATATTTTCTGAATCCGCGTTGGTTATGTATCAATAAGTCATTTTCTTCAAGCCGATTCATAATGTTCGAGTACAGTAAATGCTCCAAAATCCTACTGTAAATGGAGGTCAGTGATATGGGCCTGTAAGTCAATGGGTTACTCATTTTTCCTTTCTTCAATATTGGTGTGACCTGCGCTACTTTCCAGTCTTTACGAACAGACCTTTCGTCAAGTGAGCGGTTGTCTATGATTCCTAAGAAAGGCGCTATTGTGTCTGCGTACTCTGAAAGGAACCTGATTGGTCTACCATCTGGACCGAAAGACTTGCCTTTCTTAAGTGATTTGAGTTGTTTCGCAACACCTAAGATATCTTCTTTTATGTCAATCATGCTAACAGCTTGACAATAGTATTACGGGTTTGAGATCTCTTTCCCTGGCTGCCCTCTCCATTCCGCATCCCCTACTACCCTGGTGAACTCTGAGACCGCAGCTTTGACGTATGATAGACACTGTTCACGGATTTTTACTGACAAGGGAACCTCCCCATCGCGCCCCCCTCAGATTTAGTTATAAGTTGGCACAGGGATAGGCTTTGAAAAACTGAACACAGATCAATCGAGAAAACAGGAAGAAGTTGTGTGGAACTATGAAAAAAATAAGCAAAATATACAAACTGAGTAGTCCATGCGCAAGGTATGCAACACCATGGAACGTGTTAGCTTACGAGCGCCGTGGTCCCGTGGTTAGCGTGAGCAGCTGTGAAACGACAGGTCCTTGGTTCAAATCTTCTCTCGGGTGAAAGTTTTAATTTTTTATTTTCAGATAATTATCAAAGTTCAGGCACTCACACATAATCAACTTCGCTCTCCAAAATTCCACGACATGTTCAGATTTGCTTGGACATATGCAGGATTTGACGGTCTACGCACGGAAACATTTGAAAACTTAAAAAACATATGTTTTGACAGAGCACAGTGAAAACTGTGCGACTCTGAAACTGTTGCATTCATTTGATGCAGTTTATGTGACAAACTCTTATGTTTTCATCACTTTTTTTGGAGTAATTATCACATCCACAAGAAAACCTAAATCGGGCAAGGTAGAAGAATCTTTTTACCCATTCGCCAAGTGTGCAAGTTAGGTGGGTCGACAACATATTCCTGTCATGTGACGCACATGCCGTCACCAGTGTCGTAAAGAATATATCAGACGTGTTTTCCTGTGGAGGAATCGGTTGACCTATGACTTTGCGATCAAATGTTCTCGGTTCCTATTGGAGAGGCACGTCCTTTCGTCTACTAATCGCACGGTTTTGCGGTGCGGTCGCAAAACACAGACACTAAACCTATTACAGTGAACAGAGACGTCAATGAATGAACGGACAGATCGTAACTTTGCGAAAATTAAGAAAGTAAAATTTTCACTCGAGAGAGGACTCGAAGCAAGGACCTTTCGTTCCGCAGTTGCTCACTCTAACCACGAGGCCACGGCGCTCATCAGCTATTATTGTCCTTTATGTTGCCTATCTTGCACATGGACTACTCAGTTTGTATATTTTGCTTATTTTTTCATAGTTCCACACAACTTCTTCCCGTTTCCTCAATTGATCTGTATTCAGTTTTTCAAGGCCTATCCACTGTGTCAATTTATAACTAAATCTGAGGGGAGTGCGATGGGGAGGTTCCCCTGTGAGTATCTATATTACTAGACGGCTAAAATAATCATCCGTTCCAATTGTCCAATAAGCTAAAAATTAGAACTAGAAACTGTGTACGCACGGCGTCTCTCCTAGAGACGTCAGATACGTATTCACTGGTGATTCGGCAGATATTTGCAATTTCGGTTCTGCGTTGTGGAGCCAGCGCGAACAAATAGTGTTCCTGAGGTCTTTCATGCGACGCTGAGTGTTGGCGGAAAGCGTCGGCTTGTTTCCCGTTACAAACAAAATGATTCTTAAAGCGGAATTTTACGTCACTATTCGGTGGAGCGGTCCCATGTTAGTCTAGTGCGATATGTGTTTTAGCCATTTTATATTAACAGAGACAGTAAAATAGAAAGAATAAACAGCAATTCAGTCTCGACTCACAAGGGAAACCAGCCATTGCAACCCCCCCCCCCCCCCATAGAGTTACTGGTAAGGGTAGACAGCTCGTCAAAAGCTGAACGCAGCTCAAGAATGAAAACAAGAAAGCCAACAACAATAAGTGCAATATAGAGCAGGTGGGAACAGAAATGGCGTCCTGGTTAAATGCCGGCTCGGTAGCTCAGCGTGTTCGGTCAGAGCGTTAGCTGCTGTCTGTAATAATAAAAAAAAACTGAGTGAATGGATGAAAGACGAACTTGAACGGGTGTCCTTGAACGTCCGCCCCGAACAAATGCAACGAACAATAACGAACAAAATTAGGTGAAAAAAAGTGGTTAGGGTGTTGGACTGCCAAACGGGAGAGATGTTCAAACCTACCTTATGCCATTTTTTTAAATTTTTCTGCTGTTCGCTTTATTCAAATTTGTGTTTGTGTCGTGGTGTAACATCCGTTTGCAACAGCGATGCGTAAGGTTGGGGACCTATAATGACAGTTGATTCTGAACAACTTCTCTATTAGCAGCCGAAAGGAAGCGACTTTCGAATGGGAACTGAAACGTTTGATGACAAGGCGACTACTCAAGCGAATCGCCCACTGGACAACTCGTCTACTGTGTCATATACGGCATTAAGGACAGTAAGTGGGGATCTCTCTGCTTATGGACGCACCTAACTTGTACGGAAGATAAGTGAGTAAGATATGCTGCCTTGCCCAATATAGGTGTTCGTATGATTGTGAATGTGATCTCTCCTATAGAAATGATGAAAAGATAGTAGTTTGTCACATAAGCTGCAAAAAATGAACGCAACAGTTTCACAATCACACAGTTTCTCCGTGCCCTGTCAAAGCATATGATTTCAATTTTTTTAAAGATGCGTTGCGTTTTCGAAGCCTTGACTCTTGAATTCCTTTGTTGTAACATGCTTCACACATGTAACTCTTCAGGCTTTCCCGGCGATCTAATGACATCTTGGGTTGTCGGGTGTTCCGCCGGATATCAGCGTCGTACTTGCACGATATTTCGGTCACGTAGCTCGTGTCCTTCATCAGGTGCGACCTGACCATCAGGTCGCAACTGATGAAGGTCACGAGCTTCGTGATCGAAATATCGTGTAAGTACGACGCTAATATCCAGCAGAACACCCGACAACCCAAGATACTTCACACATGTTCATTTGCTGTTTTCATTTCTGTGAAACGTCTGTGTGGTATCTCGCCTGGTCTTACTATTCATCACATCCACTTGCGATGGTAACGTAATTTTACGTATTCTATAACCAACGTATATCAGCAAACCTATTCATAGAATTAACACTGTCTGAAAAACAAACTCGAGGCAGAACCAGCGGCACTGAATCCAAGCATGAGGGCGAACAGTAAAGCGCGCGTTACAGTTGTCAGCAACAACACCCACGAGTGAATGAAACAAGTTTGTTTCAACGCAAGGCATCAGGCGAATACCGTCGATATTTGCACTATTTTGCATATACTTTCATTTCAGTACAGATGCAAAAAGAAATTGAAGAAAGAAGTCTGATGAACTGTAACTACTCCGTAATGAGCCACCGAATACTGTGGGTCACTTGTATCAAAATATTCTGAATGTATCAGTCAACAATCAGTATACTTTCTTCTTTATACTAACGAAGGACGAATCGGGAACCCGTTAGTACAAATTTTATTACAATTTATTCAACTGATTATTCGAAATCTACGAATGCCAGGAAAGGTTCTAGCTCTTATTCATTACTCCATTTCATAGTTTCGTTTACAACTTGCAAATGTCTCATTCTACTATATTCCAAATTTCGTTTGCTCCTTTGCTTGCTTATTCGATTTGGTTGATCAGCAAACACCATTTTTTAGGCAGTACCAATATAAATAAAATCTGAGCAAGGGTAGACAATATTAAGATGAAAATATGTACTAACTCAGATTATCTAATCTAAATTTGTTCTCGGTCTGAAAATAATTCAGTGAACCTGGCTTTCATACATACGGTTGTTCCATCATATTTCTATGTACAGAGCTGAACCAACAATGTTGTTGATCTAGAGGTGCACCGGACGCAGGTGTAGGACGTAGTGCTGCAGTTGCCTCTGTCGAATTGCGAGTCTTTAGCTACGTGCACACCGCGCAGATAAAGGTCAAACGCACGGCCATATTTGGATGAGCTCTAAATAATCGTGCATCGCGCCATTTGCATCGAAATGGCAGCACTGCAATGGCATCGTTTCGGAAATGCATACGGCGGGAACGTGATGCGATAATCGTGAAAGCCGGCTGTGTAGTAATGAGCGGTCCGTGTGGCATTCAGAGGGGCCTACACGCTGGGTGTAACGCGGAGAGCAATCCTAACAGCGAACGCTGCGCCGCTGAAAATGTACCCACACCGTGTTCACCACGTTCCAATTAAAACCATGCTTAACAAAATCACTTGGTAGGTGTAATAGACGGCCAACGAGTTGCAATAAATGGTGGTTTTCAAATTACCTTTACTGTGGTTACGACGGATTTAAATCCGTCTTCCTCGGAAGGACAAACAAGCTTCACATTAGCAATCGGTCAGAAAAGCTGTCTCCACATGACATGTGTCGGCAACGGTCTGTATGTCCATATGTGAAAATTAAGGTCCATAGAATGAAGGACTTGTCACATCAGTGAAACCATATCAGTCGGTACGTAGCTATGAACATGGTCTGTTATTTTAAGTGATTGGTTTTACTGATGTGACAAGCCCTTGATTCTAGGAGCCTCCCTAATTCTCACATATGGATATACAGACGGTTGCCGACACATGTCATGTGGAGACAGCTTTTCTGGCTGATGGCTAATGTGAAGTTTGTTCGTCCTTCTCAGAAAGACGGCTCTAAGTCCTTCGAAAATATAGTAAAGATTATTTGAAAACCACCATTTATGGCAACTGTTTGCCTGTCTATCACATTTACTGTTGTGTAACCGTTGCTGTAGTGAAGCCATGTTCAAAATATTGAAAATCACTTGCTTTCTGCTTCCACTAAAGTAATGGTGTTTCTCAAACATGACAGTTAACATCTAAAACCTGCCAGAACTTATTGTTCCACTAATTATGTCGGTTTCTCGTTACAACTGTTAAATGTTAGTTTGATGTTCTGTTCGAGTACGGCCGACTCCAAGATACTATATCATCATAATTAGGTTCCCAGGGCGCCTCAAATCTAATTGCCATAAATGCGCCGTCTACTCCAGCCGCCTTGCCTTTATAATTTTTAGCGCACTGCTGGCACACTTCTACAGAAAGTTTTAACACAAGGATTCCAAGCGTTACATGACGGTACTTCCGATGAGCTTTCGAACACCGTTAAAAGTATATATCGTTACACTCTTTAAAAAAAGAACATTTTCAGGAGTTGCAATATGGACCAAAACAAGAAAGAAATGTCCAGTGAACATGGACTGTGAAAGGCATACATTAAGACCCATGAGCCCTTGATCATCTTCGCTGCTGTGAAAAACATCTCTTCTAATGAAAAAGTGCTCATAGCTCTTAATGTGTTCCTTTTAGAGCCCATGTGTACTGGACATTCTTTGGTTTTTGGTCCATATCACTCCTCCCAAAATATTGATATCACAGGGCTTGCAGTAGTAGAAACGTGTTTCACAGTATCTGAGTTGAAAGTGAGTATATATCTCTTGGTTCAAGATGCTCTGAGCACTATAGGAGTTAACTTATGAGGTCATCAGTCCCCTAGAACTTAGAACTACTTAAACCTAACTAACCTAAGGACATCACACACATCCATGCCCGAGGCAGGATTCGAACCTGCGACCGTAGCAGTCGCGCAGTTCCGGACTGAGCGCCTAGAACCGCTAGACCACCGCGGCCGGCCATGCCCAAGGGAACATTGCTTCGTACTTGTTAATAACACAGCCACTGCTATTCCGAATTTATTCGTTAATATCAGGCCCTCGACTCTCAATAAATGTCCGTCCTGGACGCGCGGGGTAGCCGTGTGGTCTGAGACGCCTTGCCGCGGTTCGAGCTACTTCCCCCGTCGGTGGTTCGAATCCTCCCTCGAGCACGGATGTGTGTGTCGTCCTTAAGGTAAGTTAGTTTAAGTTAGATTAAGTAGTGTGTAACCCTAGGGACCGATGACGTCAGCAGTTTGGTCCCACAGGAACTTACCACAAATTTCACCAACTGCGACATAATAGCGTGTACAAACAGTGATCCAATACTGTAAAGTGCTTTTTTATTCCAGTCTATGATCACAAATGAATTCTTTACACGACGATCAGTTTCAGTCTGTAGTCACAATCCTCAAATCTTTTTTACACCATGGCCGTATCACTTTCTACATCTACATCTACATCCATACTCCGCAAGCCACCTGACGCTGTGTGGCGGAGGGTACCTTGAGTACCTCTATCGGTTCTCCCTTCTATTCCAGTCTCGTATTGTTCGTGGAAAGAAGGATTGTCGGTATGCCTCTGCGTGGGCTCTAATCTCTCTGATTTTATCCTCATGGTCTCTTCCCGAGATATACGTAGGAGGGAGCAATATACTGCTTGACTCCTCGGTGAAGGTATGTTCTCGAAACTTTAACAAAAGCCCGTACCGAGCTACTGAGCGTCTCTCCTGCAGAGTCTTCCACTGGAGTTTATCTATCATCTCCGTAACGCCTTCGCGATTACCATATGCTCCTGTAACGAAGCGCGTTGCTCTCCGTTGGATCTTCTCTATCTCTTCTAACAACCCTATCTGGTACGGATCCCACACTGGTGGGCAATATTCAAGCAGTAGGCGAACAAATGTAGTGTAACCTACTTCTTTTCTTTTCGGATTTCATTTCCTTAGGATTCTTCCAATGAATCTCAGTCTGGCATCTGCTTTACTGACGATCAACTTTAAATGATCATTCCATTTTAAAACACTCGTAATGCATACTCCAAGATAATTTATGGAATTAACTAATTCCTATCGCCGATGTTATTCAACCTCTATATTGAGCAAGCAATAAAGGAAACAAAAGATAAGTTCGGAGTAGGTATTAAAATCCATGGAAAGGAAATAAAAACTTTGATGTTTGCCGATGACATTGTAATTATGTCAGAGACAGCAAAGGACTTGGAAGAGTAGTTGAACGGAATGGACAGTGTCTTGAAAGGAGGGTATAAGATGAACACCAACAAAAGCAAAACGAGGATAATGGAATGTAGTCGAATTAAATCGGGTGATGCTGAGGGAATTAGATTAGGAAATGAGACACTTAAAGTAGTGGAGGAGTTTTGCTATTTGGGGAGCGAGATAACTGATGATGGTCGAAGTAGAGAGGATATAAAATGTAGACTGGCAATGTCAAGGAAAGCGTTTCTGAAGAAGAGAAATCTGTTAACATCGAGTATTGATTTAAGTGTCATGAAGTCATTTCTGAAAGTATTTGTATGGAGTGTAGCCATGTATGGACATGGTGTAAGAAAGAACTGAGGATGGTCATTACAGACTGAACCGGTCATCGTCTAAAGAATTCATTTGTGATCATAGAGTGGAATAAAAAAGCATTTTGCCACAAATTTCCAAATTTCGTTCCTGGACTGGAATATACGTAACGCACGAGTCCAGGTCGTGATACACTCCTGGAAATGGAAAAAAGAACACATTGACACCGGTGTGTCAGACCCACCATACTTGCTCCGGACACTGCGAGAGGGCTGTACAAGCAATGATCACACGCACGGCACAGCGGACACACCAGGAACCGCGGTGTTGGCCGTCGAATGGCGCTAGCTACGCAGCATTTGTGCACCGCCGCCGTCAGTGTCAGCCAGTTTGCCGTGGCATACGGAGCTCCATCGCAGTCTTTAACACTGGTAGCATGCCGCGACAGCGTGGACGTGAACCGTATGTGCAGTTGACGGACTTTGAGCGAGGGCGTATAGTGGACATGCGGGAGGCCGGGTGGACGTACCGCCGAATTGCTCAACACGTGGGGCGTGAGGTCTCCACAGTACATCGATGTTGTCGCCAGTGGTCAGCGGAAGGTGCACGTGCCCGTCGACCTGGGACCGGACCGCAGCGACGCACGGATGCACGCCAAGACCGTAGGATCCTACGCAGTGCCGTAGGGGACCGCACCGCCACTTCCCAGCAAATTAGGGACACTGTTGCTCCTGGGGTATCGGCGAGGACCATTCGCAACCGTCTCCATGAAGCTGGGCTACGGTCCCGCACACCGTTAGGCCGTCTTCCGCTCACGCCCCAACATCGTGCAGCCCGCCTCCAGTGGTGTCGCGACAGGCGTGAATGGAGGGACGAATGGAGACGTGTCGTCTTCAGCGATGAGAGTCGCTTCTGACTTGGTGCCAATGATGGTCGTATGCGTGTTTGGCGCCGTGCAGGTGAGCGCCACAATCAGGACTGCATACGACCGAGGCACACAGGGCCAACACCCGGCATCATGGTGTGGGGAGCGATCTCCTACACTGGCCGTACACCACTGGTGATCGTCGAGGGGACACTGAATAGTGCACGGTACATCCAAACCGTCATCGAACCCATCGTTCTACCTTTCCTAGACCAGCAAGGGAACTTGCTGTTCCAACAGGACAATGCACGTCCGCATGTATCCCGTGCCACCCAACGTGCTCTAGAAGGTGTAAGTCAACTACCCTGGCCAGCAAGATCTCCGGATCTGTCCCCCATTGAGAATGCTTGGGACTGGATAAAGCGTCGTCTCACGCGGTCTGCACGTCCAGCACGAACGCTGGTCCAACTGAGGCGCCAGGTGGAAATGGCATGGCAAGCCGTTCCACAGGACTACATCCAGCATCTCTACGATCGTCTCCATGGGAGAATAGCAACCTGCATTGCTGCGAAAGGTGGATATACACTGTACTAGTGCCGACATTGTGCATGCTCTGTTGCCTGTGTCTATGTGCCTGTGGTTCTGTCAGTGTGATCATGTGATGTATCTGACCCCAGGAATGTGTCAATAAAGTTTCCCCTTCCTGGGACAATGAATTCACGGTGTTCTTATTTCAATTTCCAGGAGTGTAGATGGGCGGCGGACATAGAGGAAGTTTGGGTCTGGCGGTGAATCGTGCTTGGATAGCCAAAGCGGTTGAGGCGACCGCTACTTTGAAGTGGGAAATCTAGGTTCGAGTCCCGATCCGGCATAAATTTTCGTTGACACTTTCCAGTATACAGCTGAAGGAGGGTCCACATTCGCAAGTGCTACGACATTTCCTGTAAAGCAGGATAGGTGGCGCTTTATGGCAGATATGACGACAGAGTAGACCACTGGTGCAGGGGCAAGTGTTTCAGAACACGCCATTTAGTGCGCGTTGTTGAACATAGGGCTGCACGGCAGGTGACACCAATGTCTTCCCATGCTGACCCAAAGGCAACATCAATTAAGATTTCAGTGGGCATGGGATCATCGAATTCGAATTGGTCGCATGAATCACGTTCCTTGTTACATCAGGTCGTTGGTTGCGTGTGGATAAGACACCATCCAGGCAACGGCTGCTCGAAACATGTACCACCCCGCGGGCGCTTGTCGGGGCAGTGGGCGGGCGGGAGGGTGGGGGGGACAGTATTGCACTATGGGGAACATTTACCTGCGCTTTCATTTGACATATGTTAGTAACGCAAGGCCGCATGGCGGTTGTGGATTACTTGCACGTTATTGCGGACCACTTTCATCATTTCATGATTGAGATCTTCCCCCATCATCAACAAAAGCAAAACGAGGATAATGCAATGTAGTCGAATTAAATCGGGTTATGGTGAGGGTATTAGATTATGAAATGAGATAGTTAAAACAATAAATGACTTTTGCTATTTGGGGAGCGAGATAAGTGATGATGGTCGAAGTAGAGAGTATATAAAATGTAGACTGGAAATGTCAAGGAAAGCGTTTCTGAAGAAGAAAAATTTGTTAACATCGAGTATACATTTAAATGTCAGGGAGTCGTTTCTGAAAGTATTTGTATGGAGTGTAGGCATGTATGGAAGTGAAACATGGACGATAAATAGTTTAGACAAGAAGAGAAGAGAAGCTTTCGAAATGTGTTGCTACAGAAAAATGCTGAAGATTAGATGGGTAGATCACATAACTAATGAGGAGGTATTGAATATGATTGGGGAGAAGAGAAGTTTGTGGCACAACTTGACTAGAAGAAGGGATCGGTTGGTAGGACATGTTCTGAGGCATCAAGGGATCACAAATTTAGCGTTGGAGGGCAGCGTGGAGGGTAAAAATCGTAGAGGGAGACCAAGAGATGAATACACTAAACATATTCAGAAGGACGTATGTTGCAGGAGGTACTGGGAGATGAAGAAGCTTGCACACGATAGAGTTGCGTGGAGAGCTGCATCAAACCAGTCTCTGGACTGAACACCACAACAACAATCTTCCCCCATGCCGATGTCATCTCCCAACAGGATAACAGAATCGCACTACTGTGGCTTCAGGAGCATGACGGTGAAGTCACACTGATGTCTTGGCCACAAAATTCGTTTGATCTGGACCCGATGGATCTCCTACGGGACACCATTGGGTGGCAGCTGCTCACGATCTACCGGCCAGTAATTTACGGGAACAACGCGACCTGTGCGTGGTCACGTGGTGCCGCGTAGCACCACAAACATTTTGAAAACGTGACGAATTCACGCGACGCAGGATCGTTGGTGTAGCGCGTACCGAAAGTCCATCAGCACGCTACTGAGCAGGTGGTAGCAGTGGCAGCGGGTGCACTCGGTCTCGTGACGTCACTTGAGGAGCCACTAAAGTGAGCAGACTCCGCGGCGTGGAAAGTCTGCAGGAGGGCCGGGAGAGCGGCGTGCTGGCCACGTGCCTCGCGTTACCGCATCCGCATGACGCTGCAAGCCAGAAGATCACACGGCGCACGAACGAGGGCCTCGTTTTTAAGGTTCCGCATCTCACTTGTTACAACGGGACCCTTGCAGGATCACTTATGTTGTCCGTCTGTCTGCCTGTACGACCATTCAAAACCCTTTTTGTCACGAACCGGTACACGCAACAAGCTGAAATTTATATGCCATACTAACAAGGGAACCTCCCCATCGCACCCCCCTCAGATTTAGTTATAAGTTGGCACAGTGGATAGGCCTTGAAAAACTGAACACAGATCAATCGAGAAAACAGGAAGAAGTTGTGTGGTACTATACAAAAAATAAGCAAAATATACAAACTGAGTAGTCTACGTGCAAGATAAACATCATCAAGGACAATGTGAGATCAGGAGCGCCGTGGTCCCGTGGTTAGCGTGTGCAGCTGCGGAACGAGAGGTCCTTGGTTCAAGTCTTCACTCGAGTGAAAAGTTCAATTTTTTATTTTCAGACAGCTATACAGGAAAGAAGGATCAGGCATTGTACAATTTTAGTGTGGGAGTAGACGTGATTACCATTCCTCCAGGTTGTACACCTCTTGTGCAACCGTTAGATGTGTTTTGGTTTCGGCAAGTGAAATACTTTGTGAAAAAATTCTATGATTTTGCGAAGCTGCACAGGTACACAGAGCAGTGTTGTTTACGTGATCGTGTGTCAATTATCAAAGTTCAGGCGCTCACACATAATCAACTTCGCTCTCCAAAATTCCAGGACATGTTCAGATTTCCTTGGACATATGGAGGATTTGACGGTCTACACACGGAAAAACTTGAAAACGTTAAAAATATATGTTTTGACAGAACACAGGGAAAACTGTGCGACTGTAAAACTGTTGCATTAATTTGTTGCAGTTTATGTGACAAACTCTCATGTTTTCAACACTTTTTTTGGAGTGGTTATCACATCCACAAGAAAACCAGAATCGGGCAAGGTAGAAGAATCCTTTTACCCATTCGCCAAGAGTACAAGTTAGGTGGGTCGACAACATATTCCTGTCATGTGACGCACATGCCGTCACCAGTGTCGTATAGAATATATCAGACGTGTTTTCCTGTGGTGAATCGGTTGACCTATCACTTTCCGATCACATGTTTTCGGTTCCCATTGGAGAGGCACGTCCTTTTGTCTACTAATCGCACGGTTTTGCGGTGCGGTTGCAAAACACAGACACTAAACTTATTACAGTGAACAGAGACGTCAATAAACGAACGGACAGATCATAACTTTGCGAAAATAAAGAAAGTAAACTTTTCATTCAAGGCAAGACTTGAAACAAAGGACCTCTCGTTCCGCAGCTGCTCACGCTAACCACGGGATCACGGCGCTCCTAACATCATCTGATCCTTGATGTTGCCTATCTTGCGCATGGACTACTCAGTTTGTGTATTTTGCTTATTTTTTTCATAGTTCCACACAACTTCTTCCTGTTTTCTCGATTGATCTGTGTTGAGTTTTTCAAGCCCTATCCACTGTGCCAACTTATAACTAAATCTGAGGGGGGTGGGATGGGGAGGTTCCCTTGTAAGGTCTATGTTCCACTGGCGGTATAATAAACGTTACCATCTAAATCAGTGCAATCAAAGGATACGGCCATTGATGTCACACATTTCGTTACTCGCAGAGTCACTCATTAAAACCTACCGGGTACTTCCCGTTGGCCTACAGTTATGAAATCTGGCAAGAAGAACAAGGTTTCACAGCACAATTAAGGCGAAAAATTCGAAATTTGTAATTATATTACACGAAAAAAAATTTTTAGAATTTTTTATCCGACTGTGTGTCTGTCCATCCGCCTGTTAAGACCCATTTTACTCAGGAACGGGTAGATATACCAGTTGAAATTTATCTCTCATACTGACGTCTGTAGTCCTTTGGTGATGTAAAAATGTGAAACTTCTAAGTCAAAGCAGTGAAAATATACGGCCATTTATGTCACACATTTTGATACGCGCCGGCTCACTCATCAAGAAGTGTGCCGGCCGGTGTGGCCGTGCGGTTCTAGGCGCTTCAGTCCGGAACGGCGCGATTGCTACGGTCGCAGGTTCAAATCCTGCCTCGGGCATGGATGTGTGTGATGTCCTTAGGTTAGTTAGGTTTAAGTAGTTCTAAGTTCTAGGGCACTGATGACCTCAGCAGTGAAGTCCCATAGTGCTCAGAGCCATTTGAACCATTTTTTTTCAAAAAGTGTAGGATCCTTCCGATTGCTCTAGAATCATGACGTTTGCCAAGAAACAAGATTTCACTGCAGAAGTAAAGGGAAAAATTAGAAAATAGTTTATTTGTAAGCATATCACACGAAAAAGCATTTCCTTTCTCGTTTGTCATCAGAGTTAAAACTTGAAATAAGAACACCGTCAAAGGTCTTGGAATCCTTGGGACAAATACCTTGCCGGTATCGATTCGATAACAAGGAAAAAAAATCATCAAGATCCTCGATTCACGGAGTGGATAAACTGTCTACACATACAATTTAGCTTGTACGGAACACAAAATAAACATGGGTCCGGAAATGCATGCTTTCCGAGATAAGTTCAATAAACATGGGACCGTAAATGCACACTTTCTGCGATACGAGATGTTCAGCGTGGCGTCCATTCATGATAATCCACCCCTCTGCTCTCTGACGTAAGGAATGACGCAGCCTTTGAAATATTCCCGGTTGTTGCATTCAATGGGCTACCCAGTAGTATCCGCACATCGTTGATTGTCGTAGCGTAGACCAATTCCTTCACGTAGCGTCCCCATAGCAAAAAGTTTAGGGGATTGATGCCTGGGGAACCAGAAGGCCAAGGTGCCCCCCCCCCCCCCCACCACCAATTCTGCGGTCCTGAAATGTCTACGTCACATGTTCACGCACTTTGTGACGAAAGTGTGCTGTTGCGTCATAATGCATGAACCACATTTGTATTCTTTGCTGCAATGACACAGTCTCCAGCTAGGTAGGCAATACACTAATTAGAAACTCGAGATAATGTGCTACATTTAACCTTCGTGGTAGTATGTATGGCACTATTAATCTATCGCCAAATACGCCTGCCCACAAGCTGATTGAGAATCGTTATTGATACCTTCTTTCCTGAGTTGCACGGCGAGTTACATTTGCCCATACGTGCTGGTTATGGAAATTCACAACACCCTACCTCATCGGTAAATAAAATATTGGATGCGAATAGTGGATCTGCCGCACTCTTCTGCAACAGCCACTGACAGGACAGACCACACCTCATCGACGATGTCAGTGTTGAGACAGGGATTAGTGATCATGATGTTGTCAGTACGACTATGGTTACAAAAGTTAAAAAGTCGGTCAAGAAGGCTAGGGGAGTATTCTTACTAGAAAGAGCAGATAAGCAGTTGTTAGCATCCCACTTAGTAAATGAATCGATTTCATTTACTTCCGGTACGATGGACGTCGAAGAATTGTGGGGAAATTTTAAACACATTGTATATCACGCATTGGAGAAGTATGTGCCGAAAAAGTGGGTTACGGACGGAAAAGACCCACCGTGGTTTAACAGCGCAATTCGCAGTATCCTCAGGAAGCAAAGACAGTTGCACTCGCGGTACAAGAAAAATCGGGAGAATGACGACAGGCAAAAGTTTGTAGAGATTCGTGCTGCTGTAAAAAGAGCGATGCGCGAAGCATACAACCACTACCACCGTCATACCTTAGCAAAAGATCTTGCTGAAAACTCAAAGAAATTCTGGTCTTACGTAAAATCGGTAAGCGGGTCGAAGGCTTCCATCCAGTCACTCACTGATCAGTCTGGCCTGACAACGGAAGACAGCAAAACGAAAGCTGAAATTTTAAATTTAGCATTTGAGAAATTTTTCACGCAGGAGGATCGTACAAACATACCGCCGTTTGAGTCTCGTACAGATTCCCGTATGGCGGACATATTGATAGACATCCCTGTGGTTGTGAAGCATCTAATGGATTGAAAATAAATAAATCGCCAGATCCTGATGGGATTCCAATTTGGATTTACAGAGAGTACTCTACTGCATTGGCTCCTTACTTAGCTTGCATTTATCGCAAAGCTCTTGCCCAACGTATTAAGTCCCGTGCGACTGGAGAAAAGCGCAGGTGACGCCTGTATATAAGAAGGGTAGAAGGATGGATCCTCAAAATTACAGACCAATATCCTTAACATCGGTTTGTTGCAGGATTCTCGAACACATTCTCAGTTCGAATATAATGAATTTCCTTGAGACAGAGAAGTTGCTGTCCGTGCATCAGCACGGCTTTAGAAAGCATCGCTCCTGCGAAACGCAACTCGCCCTTTTTTCACATGATATCTTGCGAACCATGGATGAAGCGTATCAGACGGATGCCATATTCCTTGACTTCCGGAAAGCGTTTGACTCGGTGCCCCACTGCAGACTCCTAACTAAGGTACGAACATATGGGATTGGCTCGAAGACTTCTTAAGTAATAGAACCCAGTACGTTGTCCTCGATGGTGAGTGTTCATCGGAGGTGAGGGTATCATCTGGAGTGCCCCAGGGAAGTGTGGTAGGTCCGCTGTTGTTTTCTATCTACATAAATGATCTTTTGGATAGGGTGGATGGCAATGTGCGGCTGTTTGCTGATGATGCTGTGGTGTACGGGAAGGTGCCGTCGCTGAGTGACTGTAGGAGGATACAAGATGGACAGGATTTGTGATTGACGTAAAGAATGGTAGCTAAATCTACATATAGATAAATGTAAATTAATGCAGATGAATAGGAAAAAGAATCCCGTAATGTTTGAATACTGCGTTAGTAGTGTAGCGCTTGACACAGTCACGTCGATTAAATATTTGGGCGTAACATTGCAGAGCGATATGAAGTGGAATAAGCATGTAATGGCAGTTGTGGGGAAGGCGGATAGTCGTATTCGGTTCATTGGTAGAATGTTGGGAAGATGTGGTTCATCTGTAAAGGAGACCGCTTATGAAACATTAATACGACCTATTCTTGAGTACTGCTCGAGCGTTTGGGATCCCTATCAGGTCGGATTGAGGGAGGACATAGAAGCAATTCAGAGGCGGGCTGCTAGATTTGTTACTGGTAGGTTTGATCATCACGCGAGTGTTACGGAAATGCTTCAGGAACTCGGGTGGGAGTCTCTGGAGGAAAGGAGGCGTTCTTTTCGTGAATCGCTACTGAGGAAATTTAGAGAACCAGCATTTGGGGCTGACTGCAGTGCAATTTTACTGCCGCCAACTTATATTTCGCGGAAAGACCACAAAGATAAGATAAGAAAGATTAGGGCTCGTACAGAGGCATATAGGCAGTCATTTTTCCCTCGTTCTGTTTGGGAGTGGAAAAGGGAGAGACGATGCTAGTTGTGGTACGACGTACCCTCCGCCACGCACCGTATGGTGGATTGCGGAGTATAGATGTAGATGTAGAACCGCCATCTGCCATGATCACCCTGTGGCCTTAGGGCATGAACGCGCTGTAGATGACATAGGTACAGAAAATGTTGTTGACGTACCCCCCCCCCCCCCCCACACCAAGATAAAAGAGTGAGACACACCTTCTGCTGCTCTAAACGCCGCACACTGGTCCCAGGGGTTTCTTCCACCGAACGTGGCGCACACACGCGGACTGAGCGGGCCCTTCCATTGTCAGTCTTCCGAGGTGCAAGGGTCCCTGTGTCCCCCAGGCGCTGGACAAGTCTGCTGAACACCTTATCAGAGGGCACTCTGCACTGTCGATATTTTTTAGCGTAGAAGACAAGGGCTCGCAGGCTACTTCCATTTGGTAAAACCATAGCAGAATACCACATGTCCCATTTCACTTGCCGAGTAGTAGGCGTCCATTACTAACAGGTGGTGCAAGAGTGAAACGTAAACGTACTATACCATTTGCACGTACAAACAGCGCAATAACAGGAAACACATAAGTGAATCCGCGTTTGAAAGAAGGTAAAACACCATGACACGTACCTAGGATTGACGGTACTGCACAATGACGCACACAATGCGACGAAAACTATCGTAGCATACAACAAACTATTGACTGCAGACCACGTAATGGTAATTAGAGTGCTGTGACTGCCCATACATTTGACGGAGCGCCAATGCAACGGCTGTGTAATATCCGCAGTCAACCGTTGTGTACCCTTCCCTATAAACACGTGTCTACGTCGGAAAGTATGCGTTTCCGGAACCATGTTTATTGGACTTATTTTTCTTGTTTCGATGAGTACTACCACTTTTGTTGTTATTTGACACATTTTTTTAACACCGTATATTGTTTTGTCTCACATTCACGGAGTTTCAAAATATTTGTGAGAATCATGCAGGGGTTATACATCACATTATGGAGGACAACTTTTGTTGGAGACAAAATGTTTGACGAGACACCCAGCGACGTTAGGCGTCTGAAATAATTGATTATGCTCCTGAGAGACGTAAACCTGCAAACACGCTGCGGCCCACATGTGCAATGCGTGTTGTCTATACGCCAGTCATCTGCCTCCAGTAAAAAGCGGTAGACCGAGCTTCTAAAATATCATTCTCCACTCAGGGACACTCATTCTTACGGGCTTCTCGTTGAAAATCAGTATCAATATCCTAGGGTAGGCAGCATGCGTAAGGAGCGCGCCTGGTTAATAAGCCCTAATAGGTGAAATCTCGTCATCGCAGGACCGGTGAATTCAATGAAACGACCCTGGGCGTCTCAGAAAGCGCCAACTAAAAAAGGGTGTTCCCAATTACGTGATAGATAATCGCTAGACATTTGTCGCAATGACTTACAAACGACAATTTTACACTACTGTCCATTAAAATTGCTACACGAAGATGCCGTGCTACAGACGTGAAATTTAACCGACAGGTAGAAGATGCTGTGATATGCAAATGATTAGCTTTTCAGAGTATTGACACAAGGTTGGCGCCGGTGGCGACACCTACAACGTGCTGACGTGAGGAAAGTTTCCAACCGATTTCTCATACACAAACAGCAGTTGACCGGCGTTGCCTGGTGAAACGTTGTTGTGATGCCTCGTATAAGGAGGAAAAATGCGTAACATCACGTTTCCGACTTTGATAAAGGTCGGATTCTAGCCTATCGTGATTGCGATTTATCGTATCGCGACATTGATGCTCGCGTTGGTCGAGATCCAATGACTGTTAGCAGAATATGGAATCGCTGGGTTCAGGAGGGTAATACGGAACGCCGTGCTGGATCCCAACGGCCTCGTATCACTAGCAGTCGAGATGACAGGCATCTTATCCGCATGGCTGTAACGGATCGTGCAGCCACGTCTCGATTCCTGAGTCAACAGATGGGGACGTTTGCAAGACAACTACCATCTACACGAACAGTTCGACGACGTTTGCAGCAGCATGGACTATCAGCTCGGAGACCACGGCTGCGGTTACCCTTGACGCTGCATCACAGACAGGAGCGCCTGCGATGGTGTACTCGACGACGAACCTGGGTGCACGAATGGCAAAACGTCATTTTTCGGATGAATCCAGATTCTGCTTACAGCATCATGATGGTCGCATCCGTGTTTGGCGACATCGCAGTAAACGAACATTAGAAGCGTGTATTCGCCATCGCCATACTGGCGTATCACCCGGCGTGATGGTATGGGGTGCCATCGGTTACACGTCTCGGTCTCCTCTTGTTCACATTGACGGCACTTTGAACAGTGGACGTTGCATTTCAGATGTGTTACGACCCGTGGCTCTACCCTTCATTCGATCCCTACGAAACCGTACATTTCAGCAGGATAATGCACGACCGCATGTTGCAGGTCCTGTACGGGCCTTTCTGGATACAGAAAGTCGACTGCTGCCCTGGCCAGCACGTTCTCCAGATCTCTCACCAATTGAAAGCGTCTTGTCAATGGTGGCCGAGCAACTGGCTCGTCACAATACGCCAGTCACTACCCTGGATGAACTGTGGTATCGTGTTGAAGCTGTATGCGCAGCTGTTCCTGTACACACCATCCAAGCTGTGTTTGACTCAATGCCCAGGCGTATCAAGACCGTTATTAAGGCCAGAGCTGGTTGTTTTGGGTACTGATCTCTCAGTATCTATGCATCCAAATTGAGTGAAAATGTAATCACATCTCAGTTCTAATATAATATATTTCTCCAGTGAATACCCGTTTATCATCTGCATTTCTTCTTGGTGTAGTAATTTTAAAGGCCGGTAGTGTATGATCCTATTTGGATTTGAAGATGAACTAATAGGGGCGGTTCCATTGGAGGTAGCAATAACACGTAATTAAAATCGTGTTTTGTTTAGGAAAGCATAAAAAAACACTGTTTTCCTTGGCGAGACAGAGCCACTTTTCTCGTTTCCATTCTCCAGCGTGTAATGTTTTGCTCCTGGCGTATTTACTAGTAAGAGAAAGCAGTGTGGCTGGCAAGGAGCCCACAGCGAAGCTCACGTGCCCGCGGAGGCCTTGGCGGGGTCACGTGGTTACGGCACGACTCGCTTCCGGAAGAGAACAGATCGAGCCGTGGAGACTCGGCGGGGCGGGAGGGGGGAGGCAGCTGAGCCCAGCCGCAGTGCGGGCGCACCATCAGCTGAGTGTACCGCTAGGCCATTGTCTGCACGGTGCGGGCCACGGCTGCACCGAGGCGGGCAGGTTTCACCGCTGCAGCCCGGCCTCGCCGGAGAGTTACGATGCCGCACGAGAGAGGCGCAAGGTCCCACATCAAGCTGAGACAATCTGCAAGACTTCCGACACACAAGACGGTTTATGTACACTATTGACCATTAGAACTGCTACACCAAGAAGAAATGCAGATGATAAACGGGTATTCATTGGACAAATATATTATACTAGAACTGACGTGTGATTACATTTTCACGCAGTTTGGGTGCATAGATCCCGAGAAATCAGTACCCAGAACAACCACCTCTGGCCGTAGTAACGGCCTTGACACGCCTGGGCATTGAGTCAAACAGAGCTTAGATGGCGTGTACAGGTACAGCTGCTCGTGCAGCTTCAACACGATACCACAGTTCATCAAGAGTAATGACTGGCGTATTGTGACGAGCCAGTTGCTCGGCCACCATTGACCAGACGTTTTCAATTGGTGAGAGATATCGAGGATGTGCTGGCCAGGGCGGCAGTCGAACATTTTTTGTATCCAGAAAGGCCCGTACAGGACCTGCAACATGCGGTCGTGCATTATCCTGCTGAAATGTAGGGTTTCGCAGGGATCGAATGAAGGGTAGAGCCACGGGTCGTAACACATCTGAAATGTAACGTCCACTGCTCAAAGTGCTGTCAATGCGATCAAGAGGTGACCGAGACGTGTAACCAATGGCACCCCATACCATCACGCCGGGTGATACGCCAGTATGGCGATGACGAATACTCGCTTCGAATGTGCGTTCACCGCGATGTCGCCAAACACGGATGCGACCATCATGATGCTGTAAACAGAACCTGGATTCATCCGAAAAAGTGACGTTTTGCCATTCGTACACCCAGGTTCGTCGTCGAGTACACCATCGCAGGCGCTCCTGTCTGTGATGCAGCGTCAAGGGTAATTGCAGCCATGGTCTCCGAGCTGATACTCCACGCTGCTGCAAACGTCCTCGAACTGTTCGTGTAGATGGTTGTCGTCTTGCAAACGTCCCCATCTGTTGACTCAGGGATCGAGACGTGGCTGCACGATCCGTTACAGCCACGCAGATAAGATGTCTGTCATCTCGACTGCTAGTGATACGAGGCCGTTGGGATCCAGCACGGCGTTCCGTATTACCCTCCTAAACACACCGATTCCATATTCTGCTAACAGTCATCGGATCTCTACCAAAGCGAGCACCAATGTCGCGATACGATAAACCGCAATCGCGATAGGCTACAATCCGACCTTTATCAAAGTCGGAAACGTGATGGTATGCATGTCTCCTCCTTACACGAGGCATCACAACAACGTTTCACCAGGCAACGCCGGTCAAGTGCTGTTTGTCTATGAGAAATCGGTTGGAAACTTTCCTCATGTCAGCACGTTGTAGGTGTCGCCACCGGCGCCAACCTTGTGTGAATGTTCTGTAAAGCTAATCATTTGCATATCACAGCATCTTCTTCCTGTCTGTTTAATTTCGCGTCTGTAGCACGTCAGATTCGTGGTGTAGCAATTTTAATGGGCAGTAGTGTATGTACACACAGAGAACCCGAACTGCATAGAAACAATCTCGGAACTTTTGTCAGAGTATCTTGATACAAGGGCTGTTCGGAAACTAAGGAACCATCTGCCACGAAATGGGAACCACAGTCAAAATCCGAAGAAACTTTGGACGGGTGTGTTGTGCAGTGTCTCCAGTATGCCAGTAGACAGCATCACGTCGCTCTTCTCAGTTTTGAGCTCAGAGTGAGGACTTAAAGATGCCTATAATGTGGCGTCTCCCGCCGAAGTATGGGTGCCTGCCGAGAGGTTTCGCCTGATGTCTTGCAACCCCACATGACACGACTGTCACGCATTTCCTTCTCCGTGGCAGTTCTCGGCCGCACAGCACAGGGGCAATGAGGACGATGCTGCAGCGTTTTCGATGGGAAATGTTTGATCACCAACCATGCAACCCGACTTGGCTCTCTCTGATTTTTATCTCTTCTCGAATTTGGCGCAGACAACCAGCTGCAGGACAGTGCAAAAAAGATTCGGAAATCACAGGAGGCTGCCTTCCAAGAAGAGGGTATTGGACACCTGCTACAAAGCTTGAGAATTGGAATTATTACATTCTTCTTGACGTCTGAGAATACTTCGCCTGTTCCATACATCTTGTACAACAGATGGAAGAGTTTTGTCATGGCTGGCTCTCCCAAGGCTGTCAGTAGCCCTGACGAATATCCTCTGCTCCCCAGGGCCTCGTTTCGACTTAGAGCTTTCAGTGCTCCGTCAAATTCTTCTCGTAGTATCATATTCACATTTCATATCCATTTACGTCCTCTTCCCTTTCTATAAGATTGTCTTCAAGATCACCTCTCTTGAATAGGCCCTCAATACACTCTTTCCCCTTTCAGCTTTCTCTTGTTTGCTTAGGATTTGTTTTCCAACTGAGCTCTTCATATTAATACAGCTGTTTTTCTTCTCCCCAAAGGCCGTTAATGCTCCTATACGCAGTATCTTTGTTTCTGTGGTGTCACCGCCAGACACCACACTTGCTAGGTGGTAGCCTTTAAATCGGCCGCGGTCCGTTAGTATACGTCGGACCCGCGTGTCGCCACTATCAGTGATTGCAGACCGAGCGCCGCCACACGGCAGGTCTAGAGAGACTTCCTAGCACTCGCCCCAGTTGTACAACCGACTTTGCTAGCGATGGTTCACTGACAAAATACGCTCTCATTTGCCGAGACGATAGTTAGCATAGCCTTCAGCTACGTCATTTGTTACGACCTAGCAAGGCGCCATTACCAGTTACTATTGATGCTGTAAAACATGTACCGTCAAGAGCGACGTTCACCATTTACGGATTAAAGTTATGTATTCCAGCAGCTACGTCCTTTTTTGCTAAAGTCTAATTTCCTTGTCCTGTTCCAGACCTCACGCCAGCCTGCGTGAGCTAAAACGCGTGCCTTTCGGCTTCCTCTCATACCGGTGTTGGCTCTCCTGCCAACCCACAACAGTTTCCCTTAGTGAAACATTCTTACATTTGTCACACACCCCCCCCCCCCCCCCTCAAGCAAATAACGCTTATTTTTTCCTGGGCAGCAGTTGGGGTATTGAATTGTGGACACAAGGCCACAAAAAGCTTTGTCTGTGTTGACAGACTTGCTCCCAATTAGTGGTGCAGTTCCAGCCATGCAGTAAAACATAAGGTTCTTAAGTCTGTGACGTTTTTGTGGCAATACTGTTCGACACAGAGAAGAAACGACCAACACACTGGTGTGTGTACGTATTAAGGTGACACATACAAAAATATCTGCGACGCACCATATCTTTTTCCTAATAATTATTTCTGAGCACAAACTACCCCGCAACGCCTTACAATCTTTTCAGATTTTTTCTGACCACCCTATACATGGACCGAGAGAATATGTATACAGAAGTGACGAAAGCCACGGGATAGCAATACCTATATATACAGATAGCGGTTGTAGCGCGTCCACAAGGTATAGAAGGGTAATGCATTGGCGGAGCTGTCTTTTGTGCTCAGGCGATTCATGTGAAAAGGTTTCTGACTTGATTACGCCCGCACGGCGGAAATTAACGAACACTGAACTGTAGTTGGAGCTAGGCGCGTGGGATATTCCATTTCGGAAATCGTCAGAGAATTCAGTATTGCGATATCCACAATGTCAAGAGTGTGCCGAGAATATCAAATTTCAGCCATTAACTCTCATCATGGTCAACACAGTGGCCGACGGCCTTCACTTAATGACCGAGAACTGCGGCGTTTGCGTAGATTTGTCAGTGCTAACAGACAGGCAACACTGCGTGTAATAACTGCAGAAATGAATGTCGAACTTATGCCTTAGGACTGCTCGGCGCAATTTTTTTGGCGTTAATAGGCTATGGCAGCAGACGACCGACCCCGAGAACCTCTGCTAACAGCACCACTTCGTCTGCTGATCCTCTCCTGGCCTCATGGACCATTTCGTTTGGACGCCAGAATATATAGAAAACTTTATTATAAAAGCCATATCTGTGGGAGAAATACACCGATGTTGTCGAAATCCCCTCGAAACTGGTCCCAATTGGAACCAGATCTGCCTCACGACCAGTTCGCCTGATGATGCACCGGAAACATCCGAGCTTCAAATCGGTCGCATCTCAATGAGCCCGGGAGTGCTAATGACGTAACTAGCAGCCGAGTTCTTTGCGCGAAAGCACTGGTGGGCCGCCGGATGTTGGGAGAGTAAGGCCGCGAGAGAGGCCGGAAGTGCTCCTCAAAGTCTGTCTTCGTCTGTCCGCCTTCTCCGGCTGCGGAGAGCAGGGCAGAACACTCTCTCTCTCTCTCTCTCTCTCTCTCTCTCTCTCTCTCTCTCTGCTTCCTTTCCAGGCGTGTGTGTGTTTTCTCCAGGGGCAGCGAGTCCCAAAATCACACGAGCCGCTAGTTTCTTTCTTTTTATGGGCCGTAATAGCGAAGTTCCCCCTGACTTTCACGATCGCCATAAAACGGCGCCCAGAATAAAACGGCGTGCCGGGCGCTTCTCTCGCTGAGCTGGCGAACGATTCTCCATCATTTCTCGAGCTCTCGCCTGGAGCGTAATGTCAGCGAAACAACCGCTGGAGCTCTTTCCAGAATAAATTTATGTCACATCATGCTGCCACCACGTGATCTCCGTGCTCAGCTTAGCGCCCGCAGCGGTAGGTAAATCGTAAAGCGAGGAAACGGGAGGAACCAGGGATACAACAACGGCGTAGTATTTCGGATTACTGCAGGTTACACACTCCTCTGCAGACTTCTTCGTTGAAAATCTCTATTGATCCATCGTGGATACGGGGCAGCGGCCGGTCAAATATTTACCAAAGGAAACTCGCCAAACAACCGTAGGTTTTCAGAGATTATTTTATTTAGACAAGTTGTGCCATCTGATTGCAATGTCATGCAACACTAAGAGAAATCCTACACACACCATACAACACTGCAACTGTCACCTGTCCTTTTGCGCAAGAAGAGGTTGCGCTAGCAATCTCAGAGCTCAAAAACAAAAAAGCACCTGGACCAGATGGTATCCACTCGGAAACACTGAAAAAACTCGCACCGCAAGTCACCCCGTTCCTAACAACGTTACTGAACGGTGCCTTACGGCTGGGCAGGGCACCTACAGTATGGAAAACCTCCAAAGCAGTCATTATTAAGAAATCAACGGACAGGGATCCTTCAGATCCAAAGACTTACAGGCCAATATGCCTAATAAACACCCTAGCAAAGATTCAGGAGAAGCTACTGTGTAAGCGCCTGCAAACACACAGAGCTCTCAGGGGTATGAGCTAACACCAGTTCGGCTTCAAATCTGGCAGATCAATAGATTATGCCATCAACCAGGCCCTGCACATAGTTAACACCACAAAACAGAAATACGCCATGGCAATAATGATTGACATTGCCGGAGCATTTGATAATCTCACCGTACAACAGTTTTCTAGACTACTGTAAAGATCGAGTAGTCGAATGGCAGATGGACAGCCGGAAAGTAATTAAAAGAATTACCAAAGGCTGTCCTCAAGGGTCGATCTGCGGCCCCATCTTCTGGGACATAACAATCGAACCCCTCCTACAACTTCTGGATGGGGGGTGACAGGTCAGACGGAATTGTCGCCTACGCAGATGACCTATTAGTTGTAGTCACTGCAAACAACAGAGCCCAGTTAGAAGAGAAAGCCAGTGGATTACTACAAACAATTACTCAGTGGTGTCACAACAACAAACTCAGGATAGCCGGAAACAAAACAACATACACTTTACTGAAAGGATCGCTCCAAAGGAAACCCTCGGTTAAAATTGGGGACACAAACATCAAATGAGCACGCATTACGCGCTATCTTGGGGTACACATAGATGAAAAATTGAATTTCCTCGAACACATAAGGCTGACAACAGACGAAGCAGAAAAAATACTACACAAACTGGTGAGGCTAAATTCAAAACAGTACAGACTACCTCTACCAGTCATACGTACATACCACTGTGCGCTCCTCGAATCAGTACTCAGCTTCGCAGCTAGCACGTGGGCACATAGACTGAACGTGGTCACCAACAAAGCATTGGTCAGACGAGGGCAGAGAAGTGTCCTACTTAGGCTATCTGGAGCCTTCGGTACCACCTCAGCGGATGCACTGTGTGTGGTGCTCGGAATATGCCCCATAGATATCACGATCAAATACAGAGCTGCGAGGTACTGGTTAAAGGTGGGGAGACTAGATAAGGTACACACAATAACCGGTGTGCCGATAGAGACGACACGTCACCTTAAAAGTTGGCGTTTGGATACATGGCAAGGTGAGTGGGATGTAAGTGATAAGGGACGTAGACCTCACGACTTCCTGACAGAAGGGAGCGGTTGAGAAGGAGACATATCGATCCCAGCCGCGGTATGGTACATTTCTTAACCGGACACGGACCTTATCCCACTCACTTAAACCGCCTGAGTCTGAGGCAGACACCTACATGCACATGCGGGGAAGAAGGTTCCCCAGAACATACTGTCTTTTTCTGCGGGCAATACGAGAACAATACACATACACTACACTTAGATTACACAGATACAGACATAGATATATACACAGCAATAAGAGACGAAGAACAATGGGCACAATTAGACCTACTAACAAACAATATTTCAAAATTAACACATGAAGAGTACATGCGGACACGACATTACAGGCGTGCCTATGTGCAGCGTAACAACAATCTCCAGAGCATGGACAGCGATACCCACAGTGACAATGAAAATAGTGACAATGAGGAGGAACAGGAGGAGGAAGCTGAGATGTGACTGTAAATAAGCAAAAGTGCTGGCGATCTAGCCAAGAAAACACCAAATGCTGTACATTGATGGCCACCTGAAGTAGATAATACATAGGATTAGTAATAAATAGGATAAGCAACATTATTTCTCTAGTAAGAACCCCATTTGTGTGTGTGTGTGTGTGTGTGTGTGTGTATGTGTGTGAGTGAGAGAGAGAGAGAGAGAGAGAGAGAGAGAGAGAGAGAGACTGGCGCTCAACGGCTCGAAGAAACCATTCCGAGGTATTCACCGTCAGTCACATTCGGTGATGGTACTAACAAATCTCTCCTCTGTCCTATCTTCTTTTTATATTTAAAAAAACATTAGATATATTTCAATCTTAAATTATTGTTATTTTGAAAAGTATCGTTCTTTGCAAATGTTGTAGATAAAACAAAAGGAAAGAAAACTGTAAAAAGATGAAAAACGAAAATTGTAAGATGTACGACCTGTTTTAAACATCAGGTAACAGGTCTATAATTAGGCAATAAATAAATAAAATCTGATTAAAGTCATCTTTAGGCCCGTATACGCTCCAAGTACGACGTTCAGATATATCGATAAATGCGTAACCGAAGCCATCAATATCTATATTTCATGAACTCGTTTGTGGAGTGCTTCCTTCGAAGACTTGACAACAGCAGAGGGGCTTGGTACTTTTCGCAGACAATACTAGTGTTATAAAAAATCCCATTAGAGAGGAAGCAGCAGAAGAGATGGTAAATGATATTTTCCAAAGAATTTAAAAGTGGTTCTCAGAAAATGGACTCCTTCGAAATTTTCTTTAAAAAAAAAAGACATTATATTGAGCACTGTGAAACAAATAATCATACCAACAACTGATGCAGCCCATTAGCAGGAATCAGTAAACAGGGTAAAATGCTACAAAATTTTGAGTGCACATATTGGTGAAAACTTGAACTGGAAGAAGCATATAACTGAGTTTCAGTTTTGTTTGTATACCTCTGCGCAATGGGAAGAGTATGGAATGACGCAGAGTGAGTGAAAAACGTGGTGAACGAGTGCGGGTCTTTCACGCTTAGTCCCAAGAAATATCCCCGTGGAAAGTTTTCGGTGAATCAACTGTAACTGATGTTGCTTATCTTGATGTGCTACAGCTACGGCCCGTGTCTCAATGGGAAGAAGCTGAACAACACATCTTTATTTGGGAGCAAGATGGTGCGCCGCCTCAGTGGAATAACTGAGTACGCGACTGGTTAAACGACGTTGTATTCGACCGGTGGTTTGGCGCAAGGGGCCGGTTGACACGGCAGTTTATGCATGACCTCCACGTTCACACACATATTCTGCGTCAAATGTAGTGAGTTACCTGGAACAAAATGACCACCGCTACCATACCACCCAGCATGAATACCGAAAACATCGATCATGTAAAACCCAACTCGCTCTTTCCTCGCATGACACACTGAAAGCCGTGGATCAAGGCAGTCAGGTGGATGCAGTGTTTCTTGATTTCCGGAAAGCATTTTACTCAGTGTCAAGTCTACGATTATTATAAGAAGTATGGTAGTATTGAGTATGAAGCGCAATTTATGACTGGAGTGTGGATTTCTTGGTGGGGAGGGCACAGCAAGCTATCTTGGATGGAGAGTCATTAACAGGCGTACAAGTAACTTCGAGAGTGCACCAAGGAAGAGCATCCATCTATGATGAAGTACTGTCTGAAGGTACCTGCACAAATATTCAGCCAGTTATTGATAAGATTTCAAAATGGTGCAGAGACTGGTAACTTGCTTTAAATGTTCATACATGTAAAAGTGTGCAGCTCACACAACGGAAAAAACCTAGTATCCTGTGACTATATAATATCGGTGCGTCACAGTTGGAATCGGTCAATTCGTACAAATACTTGGGTGTAACACCTTGCACGGATATGAGGTGGAATGGTCGCATGGACTCAGTCTTGGTTAACTTAGGTGGCAAAATTTAGTTCAGTTGTAGACTACAGGGAAAAGCAATCACTCCACAAAGGAGATTTCTTACAAATCATTCGTACGACCCATTCTGGAATATTGCTCAAGTGTGTGGGACCCATACAAAATAAGTCTGGCAGGTCATAGTGAACGTATACAGAGAAAGGCGGCACGAATGGCCACATGTTTGATACGTGGGCATCACATAGACACTGAAACAACTGAAATGGCAGATCTTTAAGACAGACGTAAACCATCCTGAGAAGATAGCTCCTAAATAATGCTCCTAAAATAGCGCGAACACCTCGAACTAATTTATGAGCATAACATGATGTCACAGGAGCAACGACGTATATGACATAATCTGTTACTAAAAAATCATCCATAAAATACTTGAAAATGGCCTAACGCCGAAATTGTACAATCGTACTGGAAATAAAGAGAATGGCAGCTGAAGGCTTCAAGAAATCATTCAAAAAGTATCCTGAGGAAGCCTACTCACAAAATTTGAAGAACTAGCTTTAAATGCTGACTCTAGGAATATGCTAGAATCCCTTACTTATCGCCCTTGTGGGGATCTTGGGGACAAGATTAGGTTAATTACAGCATGCACAGTGGCGTTCAAACAGTCATTCTTCCCACGCTCCGTACGTGAGTGAAACGGGAACAAAACCTAATAACTGATATAATGGTACGTGCCCTCTGCCACGCGCTTCACAGTGGTTTTCAGCGCCTACATGCAGATGGAACATTAAATACAATATTCACAAGAAATATTTGTCCCTAGATACACGACCATTTCGAACCTTGAAACAATATTTTTGGATTTGGAAAAACCTTCCATTTTTGAAGTACTTTTTGTAACGTCAGAAAAACACTGCATCACATAAAAAGTGAATACTATCATTTAAAAAGGAATAACCAAATATATTCATCTTCTATTACAGGGCTGGCAAAAGGCGGAAGTCCGAAAAGCGTTCCAAATTACATCACTCTCCCCT
The DNA here is from genome assembly GCF_021461385.2 of Schistocerca piceifrons. Lineage (NCBI taxonomy): Eukaryota > Metazoa > Arthropoda > Insecta > Orthoptera > Acrididae > Schistocerca > Schistocerca piceifrons. Next base: position 945,186,892 of record NC_060140.1, on the reverse strand, counting down.
AAAGCTGTCACCATTCTGCTTTGAACATCACGGTGATTACTGGGATGGTCCTGAAGTGGCTGGAATTAGGATCATTTGATTTTGACCGACCTTTGAGTTGACTCAACCAGCCATTTACAGCAGGACCTAAAGTTTGCCATGTACCTCGAACCACGGTGGTGCTCTGCAATTTTCACGTCAAGAAACATTGCCAGAGATGAAACTGCTTTTGCTTGCAGGGTGTAATCATGTGGATGTATCTTTAGGCACAAAGCACATAGTATATTACAGTGAGGATGAAACTGACCACAGCTTACTGCTCACCGTAAGTGTTATGTTCCAATTAATTCCCATTTCATTTTTAGCTATTTCAAATTAGACACATGTTGCAAAAGACGAAGATATACGAAAATAATAATCTAAAGCTTCACACTAAACAAGTTTCGCTGATTTAAATTAGAACACATATTTTCTGAGAAAATTGACATTATGCCTTTGTGAACTGATGGTACAAAAGTGAGATAAATACGATTTTCAGAGACAGCAGGTACTCGTCAAAAGTGGCCAGGCTATTATTCTGTGTGGTACAGCATACCATTTCAAACTTCTCAACATCGTTACTTTATTCTTAAGCGACGAACACTACGACAGACTCTGTCTGCTACAGTCACACAAAGAACAAGTGTGGCCACAGTCGCAAAGGATCATGGTCGCATGACTTGATTTCACTAATGTAGACCTTGGTCTGCCGCCCGTAAAAGGCAGAGTGAACATTATTTATCGATCACGTGGATTAGCTTAAGATGACAGGAGCTACAACACATCAAACGAATGCCGAAAGGGAACTTTTCTTTTTTTTTAAAAAAAAAAAAAAGAAAGGAAAGGTGTAGACAAAAGTAATAAAAACTGCCGGACATCCGACATTTCGACTTTACTGTTAAGCAGATTCTCAGTTGACCTAAGACTGCCTGCTTCCGAGATGCTAGGAAAGTACGGTGACTACCAGACTGCGAACGTGTTTTGTTTACCATTAGCATAACAGGAGAAGCAGTAAAGAAATAATGTGCTCTTGGAAAACGAGTTTACCTGCTGTAAAAAGTAGTCAACTACCAGAAATAAAAAAGGAGATATGCCAGCTTCAGTTAAAACTTCGGAGTTTAACGTCGTTAACGTAGCAGAACTTTCTCTATAATTCGATTAAACGATTTATCTGCAATCAGAAATTACCTCCATAATATGGAGAGCTCATACCAGGCTGGGCTCAGAAACAAAGAGAAAAAGCGGAGAGAAGCGACCATAGCGAAGTTAATTCCAGTGTTTGATCTGCCCCCATCTCCACGTTCCTCATTCTTGTAATGGTTCTGCGTTTGAATGGCTTTGGTGCCACCGAACCGTATCCTAACATCAGGTCCACAACGTTCCCGGATATACGGTTCTATACATGGAAGACGCTACAGCAGTAGTATCCACGTTTGGAACAAACATTATTGCGACTTTGGATTTCCTAGCTACAAGGCAGCTGCTGCTCCCAGAACTACTGATACACTTCAAACTTATAACTAATTTTTGTTTACGCCTTCATAATTATTGGAAAATAACAATTCATATAGACAGGTACGGTTTACATCAGTTTCCTTGTACGCGAGTAGAGCAGGGGTTAGGGTTTCGAGGATTGAAACTATGTTGTTGATTAATTCTTGATTTAAATGGATGTTTCTTTATTTCATCATTCTTTTACGCACTATCAGCTGATTTTTGCGCGGGCTATTATCAGCCGTTTTTAGAATTATCCGAGACAGAACTAGCACAAATTTTGGAATACTGCATCTTTAAACAACGTTAGAAGCTCCTTGTGTAAATTGCCACACTATACAGAAAATGTACTTGAAGTTTGAGAGAGCGGATATCTTAAAAAAAAATAGTGTAAGTGGTTCGGGGTTTCACCTTTTGCAAGCAAACATCGTGGTAGTGCAGTGAAAAACACTAGCGAAAAGTTATTAGATGTGTGTACTTATGAGGCAGTGTTCTGATTTGCGTATTCTGTAGTTTCCGTCTACACAGAATATTTACGTGCACACTAGTTTAAATTTATGATGAACTAAGAAGCATGCAATGTACCTTCTAGTTAAAACTAAATTATGTAACTCAGAACTTCCATTACTAAACAAAAAAAAAAAGTAATTGAAATTTTATATTTTCATTCGAGTCACTCAGTTTAGTAAGTAACACATATTTATGCAAGCCAGAACAATAAAAGGTGTAAGTAGGCTGTTTAGGTTTTTATATTGGTAACGCCACGTAGCGCTCTGTATGAAAATCACTGGCTGTGCTGTGTGCATTATGTGGCTGGTTTGCATTGTTGTTTGTTATTGTAGGGTTGGGCAGTTGGCTCTTAACAGCGGGTAGCGTTGCGCAGTTGGAGGTGAGCCGCCAGCAGTGGTGGATGTGGGGAGAGAGATGGCGGAGTTTTGAGAGCGGATGATCTGGACAGAGACAGTAAATTTGTAAGACTGGATGTCATGAACTGATATATATATATATATATATATATATATATAATATGACTTTTGAACAATATTAAGGTAAATAGGAAAAATCGTACATTGTTTTTTCTCTATCAAAATCTTTCATTTGCTAACTATGCCTATTAGTAGTTAGTGCCTTCAGTAGTTTGAATCTTTTATTTAGCTGGCAGTAGTGGCGCTCGCTGTATTGCAGTAGTTCCAGTAACGAAGATTTTTGTGAGGTAAGTAATTTGTGAAAGGTATAGGTTAGTGTTAGTCAGGGCCATTCTTTTGTAGGGATTATTGAAAGTCAGATTGCGTTGCGCTTAAAATATTGTGTGTCATTTTAGTGTTGATCAGAATAGGTAAAGAGCGAAATGCGAAATGTCTGAGTACGTTCAGTTCTGCTCAGCTGTTTGAAAATCAAATAACGTAGGGGCTTACCAGCACAGTAATTCATTAATTTTTCGAAGGGGGCGTTACAAAGGGGTCTACTTCTTTCCGCTGTCACTAAAAACTGTTAAAGATGTTAGGAATTACGTTAAATGGAAATGAGTTGTTCTTTTAATATTTAGCACTGGAATAAGTTTCATAACTTTATTTCTGTTACAAAAGAATTTCCAACAACTATTTTTACGATCAATATATTTAGATTTAATTTTAAAGGTGTTACGAAGGGCCCAGGGAAAGGCAACTAATGTCTGTGTGAGGTTAGGGGCGGGCGGAGGGAGGAATCGCCAATTGATATGTTGGTTGTGTAGAAAAATGTTCCCGAACCAGCGCTAATTGATGTCAATAACAAGTACCGTGAATGAGTGAAACAAGTTTGTTTCCAAACAAGACAGGTGTAGAGCATAGCGCCCATATCTGCATTGTTGTGCTGATATTGTCAGTTCAATGCAGAGACAAAGATGAATAGGGTAAAAACTAAAGAGAAATGCAATTGTTCTTAAAGAGCCACGGGAGGCGACGGCCTAATTTGCAACAGATACTCGGAAAATCTCCTTGAATATCCTCCGAAATTTTGTCGGTTGTAAGCTCCCTACAAGCAAATTCTTATGATAATTTAATTAATTTTCGGCTACGAGACTATTTAATTAGTTGTACAGCTCACATCTGTTTGGCGTATTCGCTTCCATTAACGACCGTTTGCCCTAATCAACACGATGGTTAAAGTCATCATAAGTATGTACTATTACTGACTAGGGCAATATTGAATAACGACAGTTCAAGTTTCGCGACACTTAAAGGAATATCAAATATCAGTCGCTATGATCTCTTAACTGATGTAATCCCAAGCCTACCTTTCATCACCATTACCAGCGGTAATTCTTCCAGTTGTCTGTGTTCAACAACGTAGGGTACATTCTGCAGAGATCAGTCGCGATGTCCTTTCGTCTCTCCCCTGTCAACCGACTGTGTTACGGCCATTTTCATGTCTGTAATGCGACCACGCGCCTCACGTTTATACTCTGGCCCCAGACTCGACATACCCCCCCCCCCCCCCCCTGGTAACTCAAATAACGTCCTTCGGACGCACTGGTCGTGCTGCACTTCAAAGAGAACCAACGGCGGTAGAATGGGTACACCACCGCCCCTGGCTATGGTGAGTGGTACGCTTACGTGGTGGACTTCAAGTTCACCCTGTACGTACTTTAATCCCATAACAAACAGATGTCCATTGCGAAAATGTTTCCGGTGAAGAAGTACAGCGTTATTGGTCAGTACCTCTGAGGTTCCAGAAGATAACTGCTTGAAAACTGCAGGACATAAAGTAGTCACATATCAGAGGATAGTCTATTTCACCAAATTTTTAATTCAAATTAGTGTGGGCACTGTTTGTGCTGCGGCCATCGTCAGTACGTGCCTGCAGTTCACTGAAGTTCATGAACTGCCTAGGATGCGTAACAGCACCGTGCCTTGGAAACGTATCCATCGGGTTGCCTGCATCTAGGCGCAGATAAATTCACTGTGGCAATACGCAGTGAATCGAGTGGAACTGATGACTGACGGTAACGAGAGGTGGGCTGAACCTGGATATCACCTGTGTAACAAATCCTTCAGCGATATGTCAATGCTTACGAAGCTTCCCAAGGCGCCTGTTGCTGATGTGATTGTGAAATGGAAACGCGAAGAAGCAACAACAGACCAAAGAGACCTAATGGCTCCAAATGGCTCTGAGCACTATGAGACTGAGGTCATCAGTCCCCTAGAACTTAGAACTACTTAAAGCTAACTAACCTACGGACATCACACACATCCATAGCCGAGGCACGATTCGAAACTGCGACCGTAGCAGTCGCGCGGTTCCAGACTGCAGCGCCTAGAACCGCTCGGCCACTCTGGCCGGCCAGACCTAATGTACTGACTGACAGGTATGATCGAGCATTGCGGAAGGTGGATGTGAAAAATCGCTTGAAATCAGTGGAAGGAATTACTGGTGAGTTCCAAAGTGGTGCCAACAGTCACGCTACCACAATGACTGTATGTAGAGAGTTACGAAAGTTGAGGTACAATGGTTGGACAGCTCCTCATAAGTCGCACATTTCTGTAGCTGCAGCGCTAAGCGACGCTTGAGATGGTGTAATGGGCGACGCGACTGAAGAGTGAATGACTGGAGGCCAGTGATTTAGAGTGAGAAATGACTGTACCCCCGTGGCAGTCCGACGGAAAGGTTTCGTTTTGGTGTAAGCCCTTAGAATGTTACCCTGCCATTGTGCGTAATGCCTACAATGAAGTACAGACGACACAGTGTTACGGTGCGGAGGTGTTCTCCGTGAACAGGACGTGGATCCCCTTACTGCGCTTACGGAAACTCTAAATGCGGAAGAATATCAATACAGTTTAAAAATGGTTCAAATGGCTCTGAGCACTATGGGACTTACCATTTGAGGTCATCAGTCCCTTAGAAGATGGAACTACTTAAACCTAACTAACCTAAGGACATCACACACATCCATGCCCGAGACAGGATTCGAACCTGCGACCGTAGAGGTAGCGCGGTTCCAGACTGAAGCGCCTAGAACCGCTCGGCCACTCCGGCCGGCAATACGGTTTACTACATTTTGTATTGTGTATAATAGAGGGAAGTTCGGAGACGATGACTGTATCAGCAAGACAAGGCAACCTGTAAAGAACCAGCGTCAGTGGGGCAATTGTTTATGGACAGTAATATTCCTGAAATGGACTGTCCCGCCCGGCGTCCCCAGCTGAACCCAATGAAACACCTGGGAAGAGGAACGCCGACTTCGCCCCCAGACCGCAGCGTACAACATTACTGCTTTATCTGGTTACTGCTCTAAACCGACGCACCACAAAGGAATTATCCGAATGGGTTGGAAGTCGGTAGATGCGATATATATATATATCTACGGTCGCAGGTTCGAATCCTGTCTCGGGCATGGATGTGTGTGATGTCCTTAGGTTAGTTAGGTTTAAGTAGTTCCAAGTTCTAAGGGACTGATGACCTCAAATGGTAAGTCCCATAGTGCTATATATATATATATATATATATATATATATATATATATATATATATATATATATAGAGAGAGAGAGAGAGAGAGAGAGAGAGAGAGAAAGAGAGAGAGAGACGAACATTCGAAGCGGTTATTTTTGCCTTGATACTGACTGGTAGAGTTATTGGATGACCTTCTTGGTGATAACACGTAAAATTCTGTCCAAATGGCGCGTTAGATCGTCGATATCCCGAGATGGTTGGAGGGCACTACCAATAATGCTCCAGAAATTCTCAGTTAGGGGAGAGATCCGGCGACCTTGCTGCCCAAGCTCCAAGACAAGCAACAGAAACACTCGCCGTGTGCCGACGGGCGTTATATTGATGAAATGTAAGCCCAGGATGGATGACCATAAATGGCAACAAAATGGGGTGTAGAATATCGTCCACGTACCTCTGTGCTGTAAGGCTGCCGCGGATGTTAACTAAATGGGTCCTGCAATGGCAATAAATGGCAGCCGCGAACATCACTTCTAGTTGAGGGTCTACACGGGGGGCAGCAGTTGGTTGGTACCCCACCGCTCTCCAGGGCGCCCCACCACACTCCTGCTACTGACACGCCTCTTACTGACTGGAGTAGAATTGTCTTCAGTGATGAGTCGCGGTTCGAATTGATGGCCAGTGAGGATGTGTCTGGAGACGCACTGGACAGCTATGGGATACTTACCAACGCTTGCCCGCCATATAGCCCTACAACCTGGAGTGATTGTCTGGGGTGAAATTTCATTTCATTTCACAGCAGGACCCTTTTGGTTGTCATCCGCGGGACCCTTACAGCACAGTGGTATGTCGACGATATTGTAGGCCCCGTTTTGTTGCCCTTCATGGCAACCCACCCTGGGCTTAAATTTCAGCAAGATAATGTCTGTCCGTACACTGCAAGAGTTTATACTGGCTGTCTTCGTGCTTGCCAAACCCTACCTTGGCCAGAAAGGTCACCGGATCTCTCCCCAACTGAGAACGTTTGGAGCATGATGGACAACACCATCGAACCATTTTGCGATTTTGACGATTTCGACAATTGGACAGGTGGCACCATGCCCTCACGAGGACATCCAAGAACTCTGTCAATCAGTGATAAGCCCAACAACTGCTTGAATCAGGGCCAGAGGTGGAACAACATGACATTGACTTGCTCAATTTTAGTCGTACGTAAAATCTATGAACGCTACAAATAATTCAATACCTTCTCTTGCTGACAGTAGGGGTAATGTAACTGATGATGATAAACAGAAGGCCGAAATTCTAAACCTAGCTTTCAAAAACTCGTTTACGATAGAGGACTGCAGCACCATTCCCCCTTTCAACTATCGTACAAACGAAAGGATGGCTGACATAGTGTTTAGTGTATCTGGGATTGTAAAACAGCTGAGATCCTTAGACGCCAGAAAGGCATCTGGCCCAGACGGTATACCCGTAAGATTTTATGTTGACTATGCTACAAATATAGCTCCATTCTTATCCGTCATCTACCAGAGGTCATTGGAACGGCGGAAAGTTCCACGGCACTGAAAGACGTCCAGGTCATACCAATCAATAAAAAGGGTAGAAAATCGGATGCACACAGTTACCCGCCAATTTCACTGACATCGATTTGTTGTAGAATCATGGAACATATCTTGTGTCCAGACATAATGACCTTTCTAGAGTCTGAGAAGCTCATCTACAGAAACCAGCACGGTTTCAGGAAACAGCGGTCATGCGAGACACAGCTGGTCCTCTTTGTGCATGATATACAACAGGCTCTAGATACCGGCTCCCAGGTTGATGCCATATTTCTCGACTTTCGAAAGGCGTTCGACTCAGTTCCGCACTGTCCCTTGCTACAAAAATTGCGCGCTTACGGTATATCCAATGACATATGCGGTTGGATAGAAAGTTTTCTAACAGACAGGGAGCAGTATGTCGTCCTGAATGGGGTAACTTCAACAGAAACAAGGGTAACTTCAGGTGTGCCCCAGCGCAGTGTAATAGATCCTCTGCTTTTTACGATTTACATAAACGATCTGGTTGATGGTATTGACAGCGGCCTTAGACTGTTTGCCGATGATGCTGTAGTCTACAGGAAAGTAGTTTAATACGAAAGTTGTGAACAAATCAATGAGGATTTGCAGAAAATAAATGCGTGGTGTAATGACTGGCAGTTATATCTCAACATTAGTAAGTGTAATCTACTGCGTACAACATGTCGGAAATCCCCATTAATGTATGAGTACAAAATAAATGATCAGTCTTTGGAAGCGGTAACATCAGTCAAATATCTGGGTGTGACTATTCGAAATGATCTCAACTGGAATGATAAGATTACATAAGTAACGGGTAAGCCGAACTCTAGATTGCGGTTTATTGGTAGAATCCTGAAGCGATGCAGTCATTCAGCAAAGGAAATTACTTACAATACGTTAGTTCGTCCAGTCTTGGAGTATTGTTCGTCTGTATGGGACTCTTACCAGTTGGGTCTGATTCAAGAGATTGAGAAGGTCCAAAGAAGATCGGCAAGATTCGTGACTGGTGCATTTACCCATCGCGAGAGCGTTACAAATCTCGTAGAAAGTTTGAAGTGGGACACACTAGTGTAGATAGACGACGCGCTAAACAGAAGGAGTTGCTCTCTAATTTCGGAAATCCAATCTTCACCGAGGATGTAGAGCATATATTATTACCACCGACTTTCAAATCGTGCAATGATCGCCATTCAAAGATAAGGAAAATTAGAGCTCGTACTGAGGCGTTCAGACAGTCGTTTTTCCCTCGCGCGATCCGCGAGTGGAACAGAGGGGGGGGGGGGGGGGGGGGGGCGAATACGAGTTTGGCGCGAATTGTGCCCTCCGCCACACACCGCTTGGTGGCTAGCGGAGTATATATGTAGATGTAGAATTTGTGAAGCTCTTTCTCTCGAATAAATGCAATTTTTCTGAAATTGTAGTCATATGATTTTCTGTACGTTTAGAAGGTACTACTGTGGAGAACTTCTAACATGAAGTCGTTGGTGCCATATGCTAGCAGACAACGCAGCACTTCACGGGAGCTCCAGAACGTGTTCCTGCGCGTTGATGTACCTGTGACTAACTACAAAAAAGCCAGAGCCGAAGCAACAAGGCAAGCACTACAGCCCCGACCGCCACCTTACGAAGCGAGGGACACAGGCCGGCACCTTGGGAGCTGAGGAAGTTGGACACCTCCTCGCTCTCCCCCTCCTGGAGGCTGTCGGGCTTGTCGGGCACGTGCAGGATGTCCTCCGGAGGGTCCTCGTCCGGCTCCGGTTCGTAGTCCGGTTCCAGCTCCGCCTCCGGCTCCGGCTCCAGCTCCGGCGGCGGCCGTTCCGTCGTCGACGTCGTCGTCGTCGTCGTCGACTTGGCGGTGCGCGGGAAGAACTTGTTGGTCGGGAACCTCGGCGCGTTGAGTTGGGGGAACAGCCGCCTCTGCAGGTACTGGGCGAGGATCTGCTGGGTGATTTGGTTCTGGCGGGCTACGTCACCTGTGGGGACGAGGAGCGGCCGTCACTCGGCGTCTTCCATTCGTCATCTCGCACCAAACAGCGGGCCAGTTTCAGGAGCCATGGGTCGGGTCCCCGGCGCCTGCCCGACAGGCGTTAAGCGGCTAACAGCGCGAGCCTCCAACCTTCCCCACGCAACCGCCGAGGCTTTGCTCCGTTTACTCCGTATTTTTTTAAGTCGACTATACCACCAGTATTCATTGTTGTCGAGGAAACACTCTCTCTTCAGTAACGTAACTATTTTGTGCAAATCTTTAGTAATGCAACGCAAACAAAACTTACTGATCCAGGGAGTAAGCGAACACCACGGCTTCCAAAACTTGCCAGCTACTAGTGCAAATTACACAAGCAACAAAAGTTTATAAATGAAACTCCCACAGATGCCACGTGTGACATTGTGACAAAATTTTACACTAATACCAATGTTTCACAGTGTTTCCAAGTAACCATCCTGGTGCATGGTCTTTCAGTGAGGAAGATGCGTACAGCATGAAGGAATCTTAATCAGTTCTGCCCTGCTTAAGATTGGTATTGATATTTTGTATGATCCACAGGTCTCAAATAAAAGAAACCTAAAAATAATACCAAAAAAATTTTTCTGTAGTGAAGATAGACGAATGGAAGGAGTTCGACCACATTCCTCTATTCCCTACAGGGGAGGATAGCAAAGGAAGGGAATGTCTTTGGTTAGGGCAGGGGCTTATGAAAAGGCTTCGGAAGCAATATATCATGCTATACTGGTAGGTATTCATCTTTAAGAAAGCCTGAGAAGTTTATTTAGTGAGTTAAAGCAGATAGACCATACACTGATTGAGAAGTTAGTAGGCATTACCAAACTGGAAATTATAAATGTGAGGTGTTTAACAACTGAAATTATTAGTAATTAGTGCGGTTATTGCTTAACTACTTGCATTTAGCATTTTGACGTCTTCACGACGTTTTTATGGTGTAAATTTTACAGTTCACAGTTATTATTCTTTTTAACAAACCTGTTCATTCTGCCACTGTGTTCGTATGAAGTAACTTCTGAAAACCTGTAGAAACTTAAAAGTAAAATTTAAAGACAGTGTTTTATTTTAATCACAGTGGAAAACAAGTTTTCGATATTTTCACTATCAGCACCTACCTCGAAGCGTGTTTTCTTTGCAGATACCGTAAACGGTAAAGGATAATTAAAATCGCGGAGTAGCAGATGATTCTCAATAGCCAGATAGCACTATCTGCTTTCAATCGTTCGAAAAAATAGTTGCAAGTTTGTAACGCTAATCAGTAGCGGTCAGAGTACGAACACATCGTATTTGGGTCAAACTCTTTGTATTTACATGCAATGGCTTCTCCAACTCACAAATAAACTATCATCTTCATACGAATCATTAATAACTATATCAATACAATAAGCGAGTGATAAATGATTGTATACACCACCGAAAAGAGTGAGAATGCGGCAAAGTCAGAACGTGAAAGAAGGGTCTTCCATACAATACGAGCAATCCTTATTTCCTCTCTACAGACATCGCCCGGTAAAGCGCCCGCCATTGGTTACCACACACCACCTTCCCGTTCCTACCTCCTACTTGACACGACAGTGTATGGCCTAAATCCGTCCACAGTTATGGTCCGTTAGTGACACCGTGTGACGTACACACAAGCACAGCGAACGGATACTTTGATCTTCTCGTATAGCTTAACGCTCAGTGTGCCGGCCTTCGAGACAGGGAGTTAAGACATAAAACACATCAAAACTGCTTCTCCGATTAACAACAGTTGTTTCGGTACGCTGACTAGACCTACAGCACTTTTTGACAGTTATGAAGTAAATGTCTGGCGAGACACATCTTGTCTATCATGCTGCATGTTACATCTGGCAAATCCGAGACATAGCTCTCCCACTCAGCACAAGTGGGGGAGTTAAACAACTCGTTTGAAAAGCTTATAGAATATTCCTGTTCAAAATATTAACTAAAGATTTGTGAAGAACAACTTTTCCCTCTCCAAAACCAGCTTATTGGCTCAGAGCACTATGGGACTTAACTGCTGTGGTCATCAGTCCCCTAGAACTTAGAACCACTTAAACCTAACTAACCTAAGGACATCACACACATCCATGCCCGAAGCAGGATTCGAACCTGCGACCGTAGCGGTCGCGGGGTTCCAGACTGAAGCGCCTAGAACCGCTCGGCCACACCGGCTGGCACCGGCTTATTCTTGGGGTACCGTATTCTAGCAGCTCTGTCATTCTTTCTGGAATTATTCGCTCTCGCCCGTCAGCGGTTCACAGAGAAGGATCAAGCGGCTGTAACTGTTGGGACTTCTTAACTCTTTTCCGTATTTTTGAGTTGTAAGCACAGAATTATAGCTTCGTATTTTATGTATCTTTCAGGAGTAAATGCAGTTATTAAAGAGTTAGCAACTATCCTCTGGTCAAGGACCGGAAGATCGGATGCTTCCAGCTCGTTAGATGGCTAGTCACACTTGAAATTCAACCACCAAGCCACTAAAAAGCACGGACAGTTGAGACTTCCGTGACTGACACCTGGATTTGAAACATCCAAGGCAAATGTCATGAAACGGGTCTCAGGCAGACTTAAGCGGTCCGTGGCTCTTAACGGTGCGTGTTTCTGTTGACAGTTCTGTTATCGTCGGTCATAACCAATCGAGTGATAATATACGGTATCCAATGAGAATAGCTCCGTCGGCACAATTGGATTTACGATGCAGTAAAAGCTTTTTTTTTTTCTTGCAGCTGTTGGTAACGGCACGCGAAACGAATGATGGGAAGTCATCACGATGAATCACGAATCAGATGTGGGTAGCCACTCACAACGCTCGTTGTAATTTCCTATGCTTCGTAAGTGAAGTTATCTGGTATTCTGTTATACTCGCGGCAGTTTAAGCTGACTTATTGGGTCCCAACGTCCAGAATGAATTTTCGCTCTCCTGCCTTGTGTGCGCTGATTTGAAACTTCATGAAAGATTAAAATATACATCTACATCTACATGATTACTCTGCTATTCACAATAAAGTGCATGGCAGAGGGTTCAATGAACCACCTTCAAGCTGTCTCTCTACCGTTCCACTCTCGAACGGCACGCGGGAAAAACGAGCACTTAAATTTTTCTGTGCGAGCCCTGATTTCTCTTATTTTATCGTGATGATCGTTTCTCCCTATGTAGGTGGGTGCCAAAAGCAAATTTTCGCAATCGGAGGAGAATGCTGGTGATTGAAATTTCATAAGAAGATCCCGTCACAACCAAAAACGCCTTTGTTTTAATGATTGCCACTCCAATTCACGTATCACGTCTGTGACACTATCTCCCTTATTTCGCGATAATAGAAAACGAGCTGCCCTTCTTTGTACTTTTTTGATGTCATCCGTCAGGCCCACCTGATGCGGATCCCACACCGCACAGAAATACTCCAGAATAGGGCGGACAAGCGTGGTGTAAACAGTCTCTTTGGTAGACCTGTTGCTCCTTCTAAGTGTTCTGCCAATGAATCGCAGTCTTTGGTTTGTTCTACCCACAATATTATCTATGTGATCGTCCCAATATAGGTTATTTGTAATTGTAATCCCTAAGTATTTAGTTGAATGTACAGCCTTCAGATTTGTGTGAGTTATCGCGTAATCGAAATTTAGCTGATTTTTTTTATTACTCATGTGAATAACTCACACTTTCCTTTATTCAGAGTCAATTGCCACTTTTCGCGCCATACAGATATCTTATCCAAATGATTTTGCAAGTCGTTTTGATCATCTGATGACTTTACAAGACGGTAAATAACAGCATCATCTGCAAACAATCTAAAAAGACGGCTACTCAGATTGTCTCCTATGTCGTTAATATAGATCAGGAACAATTATGAGGCAGATTGGGACTCAAACCTGGGACCCTTGCCTTTCGCGGGCAAGTGCTCTATCGACTGAGCTACCCGAGTACGACGCTGTGAGAGCGCGTTGTTAGTCCTGATTGGTAGATCACTTGGTAGAACACTTGCACGCGAAAGGCAAGAGTCACAGGTTCGAGTCCCAATCCATCAGACGATTTTAATCTTTCTTGAAGTTTTAGGTCTCAAGCGAACCACAATATCGCAAATCGCAACATGTTCAGAACAAAAAGCAAAATTTATTTGACAAACAAAATCATTATTTCATCTCTGCTCGTCAGTCGGAGCAATTTGAGCTGTGATATTAGACTCCAGTCTAACCGCGACCTAGTTGTCAGCTACGAACGAGCAATGTGATTGGCTATTCATGTCACACTTATGATTTGTCGTGTTAACTTCCCATCATTCATCACGTAAAGGACGCAACGGAAAAGTGCAATTTTACTAGTGTAAGTAGGCTGTTTAGGTTTTCTTATTGGTAACGCCACGTAGCGCTCTGTATGAAAAATCACTGGCTGTGCTGTGTGCAGTCTGTGGCTAGTTTGCATTGTTGTCTGCCATTGTATTGTTGGGCAGCTGGATGTTAACAGCGCGTAGTGTTGCGCAGTTGGAGGTGAGCCGCCAGCAGTGGTGGATGTGGGGAGAGAAATGGCAGAGTTTTGAAATTTGTAAAACTGAATGTCATGAACTGCTATGTATATTATGATTTTTCAACACTATTAAGGTAAATACATTCTTTGTTCTCTATTAAAATCTTTCATTTGCTAACTATGCCTATCAGTAGTTAGTGCCTTTTATTTAGCTGGCAGTAGCGGCGCTCGCTGTATTGCAGTAGTTCGAGTAACGAAGATTTTTGTGAGGTAAGTGATTTGTGAAAGGTATAGATTAATGTTAGTCAGAGCCATTCTTTTGTAGGGATTACTGAAAGTCAGATTGCGTTGCGCTAAACATATTGTATGTCAGTTTAACCACAGTCTTGTACAATTTTTCTAAGGGGACGTTTCACTAGAAACAGAGAGTTTTCTCTGTGAGACGGCTATCGGAGAATGTGGACGGGAACAAACTATGACTCGCCTGCTGAATTATGCCATAGAATGCCTAGGTAAAGAAACACCGACTGGCTGTGACGATGCTAAATAGTTTTTGTACATCCGTCTTTTTGATCGGAGGTTTGGGGGGGTAGGGGGGGGGGGAGATTTCGGCCTTTCTCTTGTGTAATAAAGTGGAACACTTACAGCCGTCCTTATGATGCTATTTCTTATGTGGGAACCAGTTCCGGTGCTTCAGTGCGTCATCTATAGGCCTTAACTCACATGAGGGGGTTAATTCCAATGGTATACACGAACATCTATGAACTGGTTTCCGCATACTACGTGCAACAACGATGTGGCGTCTCCAGCCAGTTGGTAGTTGATGGCTGGAGACACAACGCCGTTGTTACAGGTGGTTTGCGAGAACCAGCTCATAGTTGTTGGCCACTGAGGAATCGTGTGTATACGTTTGTAGTTAATCCCCTCAACGCGAGTTGAAACCTGAAGACGGTGCACGGAAGCTGGTAGCCATATAAGAAATAACATCATAAGGACGGCTGTAAGTGTTCCATTTTGTTACATTGTTAAATACTGTTCTAACATGAATATGCTAAATATTCTTAGCGTTCTAACTTGCTTTAAGAAGTACCTACTTGGTAGAAGGCTGGCATGTAGACAAACATGGTTCAAATGGCTCTGAGCACTACGGGACTTAACATCTGAGGTCATCAGTCCCCTAGAACTTAGAACTACTTAAACCTAACTGACCTAAGGACATCACACACATCCATGCCCATGACAGGATTCGAACCTGCGACCGTAGCGGTCGCGCGGTTACAGACTATAGCGCCTAGAACCGCTCGGCCACCGCGGTCGGCACTTGGTACACGTTTTACCTACTTACAAGGGAACCTCCCCATTGCGCCCCCCTCAGATTCAGTTATAAGTTGGCACAGTGGATAGGCCTTGAAAATCGAACACAGATCAATCGAGAAAACAGGAAGAAGTTGTATGGAACTATCAAAAAAAGAAGCAAAATATACAAAGTGAGTAGTCTCCGTGCAAGATAGGCATCATCAAGGACAATGTGAGATCAGGAGCGCCGTGGTTCCGTGGTTAGCGTGAGCAGCTGTAGGATGAAAGGTCCTTGGTTCAAGTCCTCCCTCGAGTGAAAATTTCAATTTCTGTATTTTCGCAGTTAAGATCTGTCCGTTCGTTCATTGACGTCTCTGGTCACTGTAATAAGTTTAGTGTCTGTGTTTTGCGACCGCATCGCAAAACCGTGCGACTAGTTGACGAAAGGACGTGCCACTCCAATGGGAACCGAAAACATTTGATCGCTAGGTCATAGGTCAACGGATTCCTCCACAGGAAAACACGTCTGATATATTCTATACGACACTGGTGACGGCATGTGCGTCACATGACAGGAATATGTTGTCGACCGACCTAACTTGTACACTTGGCGATAGGTAAAAAGATTCTTCTACCTTGCCCGATTTAGGTTTTCTTGTGGATTTGATAATCAGTCCCAAAAAAGCGATGAAAACATAAGAGTTTGTCACATAAACTGCAACACATGAATGCAACAGTTTCACGGTCGCACAGTTTTCCCTGTGCTCTGTCAAAACATATGTTTTTAACGTTTTCAAATTTTTCCGTGTGTAGACCGTCAAATCCTGCATATTTCCAAGCGAATCTGAACATGTCCTGAAATTTTGGAGAGCGAAGTTGATTGTGTGTGTGCGCCTGAACTTTGAAAATTGTCTGAAAATAAAAAATTAAAATTTTCATTCGGGGGAAGACTTGAACCAAGGACCTCTCGTTCCACAGCTGCTCACGCTGACCACATGACCACGGCGTTACTCATTTAATACTCTCCTTATTATTGCCTATGTTAAGCATGGACTACTCAGTTTGTATATTTTGCTTATTTTTTTAATAGTTCCACACAACTTCTTCCAGTTTTCTCGATTGATCTGTGTTCAGTTTTTCAAGGCCTATCCACTGTGCCAACTTATAACTAAATCTGAGGGGGGTGCGATGGGGAGGTTCCCTTGTTAGCACAAGTTGTTTTATTTATACGGCCTGTATTTTGAATGTTAACAATTTTGTCTAACAATAAACACTCTGTGTGCAAGGAAATAGAGGAATGAATAAGAATATTCGCTCATTTTCCTACAGACGTGAACCAATATGGCTCCGAAAATGTAGGAGGGACTCCTTGTGCCGTCAGATAAACGGCGCGGGACGTTTCCTAGCAAGAGGGAGCTAAACCGGACCAGCTGTTGCGAGCCGCCTGATGCACGGCGGAGATTAGAGCGCGGAATATTCTCAAGAGCACGCGATGGCTATCGGGAGCTGCGGGCCGCGTAACTGGGCGTGGCGTGGGGCGCGTCTGTTACGGCCAGACCCGTCAAGGTCAGCCTACACTCTACACCCCGCGTGTTGCTGCTTCTGCCGCCGTGATGCCAAGGCCTCCTGCGGTAGATTAAATACAACGAGATTGGAGAAAGTACAGCACAGCACCTTAACCCTTTCAACTAGCGCCGGATGGTACACTACTGGCCACTAAAATTGCTACATCAAGAAGAAATGCAGGTGATAAACGGGTATTCACTGGACAAATATAATATACTAGAACTGACATGTGATTACGTTTTCACGCAATTTAGGTGCATGGATCCTGAGAAATCAGTACCCATAACGACCACCTCTGGCCGTAATAACGGCCTTGATACTTCTGGGCATTGAGCTTGGATGGCGTGTACAGGAACAGCTGCCCATGCCGCTTCAACACGATACCACACTTCATCAAGAGTAGTGACTGGCGTATTGTGACGAGCCAGTTGCTCGGCCACCATTGACCAGACGTTTTCAATTGGTGAGAGATCTGGAGAATGTGCGGGCCAGGGCAGCAGTCGAACATTTTCTCTATCCAGAAAGGTCCGTACAGGACCTGCAACATGCGGTCGTGCATTATCCTGTTGAAGTGTGGGGTTTCGCAGGGATCGAATGAATGGTAGAGGCACGGGTCGTAACACATCTGAAATGCAACGTCCACTGTTCAAACTGCCGTCAATGCGAACAAGAGATCACCGAGACGTGTAACCAATGGCACCCCATACCATCACGCCGGGTGATAACACCAGTATGGCGATGACGAATACACGCTTCTAGTGTGCGTTCACCGCGATGTCGCCAAACACGGGTGCGACCATAATGATGCTGTAAACAGAACCTGGATGCATCCGAAAAAAGACGTTTTGCCACTCGTGCACCCAGGTTCGTCGTTGAGTACACCATCGCGGGCGCTGCTGTCTGTGATGCAGCGTCAAGGGTAACCGCAGCCATGGACTCCGAGCTGATAGTCCATGCTGCTGCAAACGTCGTCGAACTGTTCGTGCAGATGGTTGTTGTCTTGCAAACGACGCTATCTGTTGACTCAGGGATCGAGACGAGGCTGCACGATCCGTTGAAGCCATGCGGATAAGATGCCTGTCATCTCGACAGCTAGTGATACGAGGCCGTTGGGATCCAGCACGGCATTCCGTATTACCCTCCTGAACCCACCGATTCCATATTCTGCTAACAGTCATTGGATCTCGACCAACGGGAGCAGCAATGTTACGATACGATAAACCGGAATCGCGATAGGCTACAATCCGACCTTTATCAAAGTCGGAAACGTTATGGTACAAATTTCTCCTCCTTACACGAGACATCACAACAACGTTTCACCAGGCAACGCCGGTCAGTTGCTGTTTGTGTATGAGAAATCGGTTGGAAACTTTCCTCATGTCAGCACGTTGTAGGTGTCGCCACCGGCGCCAGCCTTGTGTCAGTGCTCTGAAAAGCTAATCATTTGCATATCCTGTCGGTTAAATTTCGCGTCTGCCGTGTAACAAGCGATCCTTATACTGAGCAGCTGTAATGTGAGCTAAGAACTTGGGGCACTTCTACCGGCCTCTTTTCTGTATGTGTTTTGCGCAGTCATATTCTGAAACTCCAGAGATAGTTACGAATAACCAATTACGTCTCTCCCACACCTACACTGGAAAACGAAACAGTACAAAATAGTCTTTCATCTTTCAATTAAGTTTCATCATAAAGATAAGAAAACTTCCACCTTTTGCAACTGAAATTTATTGTTGAGTACCAAGACGTGTTTCACCTATTCATGATAGGCATCTTCACTGGTAATCATTTCTGTGTCTTGTTCAGCAACCATTTGTTGTTCTATGTGTGCTGAATGCACACGGTGAATGTATCTCCCAGTAAATATTTCTTTGCACGTAACCTTTACTGCAGTGGAATCATGTGCAATTTTCTACATGTGATGACTACTCGAATGAGCTACTGACTGGAGGGAGATGGTTATTCACAAAATATTTTCAGATCATGATGGTGATGATTTTGATTTGTGGGGCACTCAAGGGCGTGGTTATCAGCGCCCGTACAAATTCCAAATCTTTTCGCTTTGCAGTCTCGGCAGCATCCTGAATGGTGATGAAATGATGAGATCAACACAAACACCCCATCATCGGGAGGAGAGAATCCCCGATTTGGCTGGGAATCGAACGCAGGACCCCGTGATCCAGAAGCAGCAACGCTAGCCACTAGACCATGAGCCGCGGACAGTTGATTCTACATCTACATCTACATCTACATTCTCACTGAGGGAGCCAAGTTTCATGTCTTCGGAAAGGTTCGTCATAACGTTCGTGTTTAAGGCACTGAATATCCACACGAGACTGTGGGACGCATTCGTGATCTGCTTAAAATTAACTTCTTTCGTGCCATGTCCTCTTCATAAATTTATGGGAATTTTTCGTTTCAGAGTGAACTGTGACTGGTTTCATGTTCGTGGACATGCAGTAATGGCTCATGGCATAATTACAGCAATACATTGCGGAATTAGTTTTGTAAAAATGCGGTGCTCCAGTAGACTTTCTTACAGAGGTGTGTGTTTACGTGCTTAATTGTTGGACTGTGTAAGGGGTCCGTAGGCCCTTACTACAGGTTTGCACTCGGCACAGGTCGATAGGGCAAACAATCGATTGTGTCGTGTTGCGAGAGCGAGTGTGAGTTGAGTCAGTCCCACGTTGCGGGCCGAGCTGTGTGGAGGCCGGTTGTTGTAATGCAAGGCTTTACCGACAAAGGGAGTGGCCATCGCCGCGGTTTAACCCCTTTGTGCTAGAATAATACCGGGAAAGTGAAGAAGTACAATTACGAGAGTGATCAGTGATATTTCTGTGCCGATATTTTGGTTTCGCGTCTACCGCGCCGGCATCACCTTGGATTGCAGTGTTGGATTGCAGTGACTGAATTTGCGTGTGACGATAATGAATAACGAAGAAGCGTGTGCTGAGATTAGCCGTAATTAGATATGTATGACGAAGGCAGTGGCTCTCCTTTTTGTGTGTTTGAGACGAATATAGGTCCTTGATTAGTGAAACTGTGTTGGTGTTCTTCTTGTCACCAGACATTTCATTATTACAGCATCCTAGAAGGACGAAATGGAAAGTAACAACTCCGTAGCAGTCAATTCCGATTGCCAGCCCCATTAGGTACACGGTCACATTAATTAATAATTATTGGGCTGCTATCAGATCAGGTCGGGTCGAAATAATAAACGGAGGTGTTACAACTGGAAGTGCTTCCCATCATCACTCTGCTCTTCTTCAGTCGCCGTCCGTTGTGGCCCAGCGGTTCTAGGCGCTTCAATCCGGAATCGCGCTGCTGCTACGGTCGCAGGTTCGAATCCTGCCTCGCGAATGGATGTGTGTGATGTCCTTAGGTTAGTTAGGTTTAAGTAGTTCTAAGTTCTAGGGGACTGATGACCTCAGATGTTGAGTCCCATAGTGCTTAAAGATATTTGAACCGTCTTCTTCAGTCGCTCCCCGTGGCCACCTGACTTAAGTCCACGTAATTGCTTCTTATGGGGTTACATCAAAGATCGTGTATTCCTGCCTCCACCACCACCTAATTTGGAAGAATTCGGAGGAGGGATAACTAATGTGATCGCTATATCGATCATGTTTTATTAGGACGTGTATGTTAAGAATTTTGCTATCATACTGAGCAAATGCAAAACCAGTTAAAATTTGGGGTGATTCTCTATCCACTA
Source organism: Schistocerca piceifrons (assembly GCF_021461385.2). Lineage (NCBI taxonomy): Eukaryota > Metazoa > Arthropoda > Insecta > Orthoptera > Acrididae > Schistocerca > Schistocerca piceifrons. The sequence goes on along the minus strand of NC_060140.1, from coordinate 945,166,349 downwards.
ATATGTGCCTATTTTGTGTATGTAATGTAGTTTCCACGCAGACGTATTCTCAAATCCCAGAAGCATTTATGAATTAGCCTGAATTTTACATCCAGGCTTTTTTGGCTAGTTAGCACCATTAGGAGAACTTAGACATTCCAGTTGACGGTTTCCTGCTGCCACTGTTAGCATTGCACTGCAAAAGTGCTGCTCCCTCCCAGTTGGAAAACACTTGCCTTCGTGGGAAAGTCAATACACTGTATGCTGGCTTAGTCAGTCTTGACCATAACCCGTTTAAAAGGACTGTGGAAAGCCCAGGCCATGAGCTGAACAAAATCCTCCGTCCCTGGAATAACGGAAACTGGCTCTGGCGTTCACCGTAGAAAACGGAACGAACACACTAGCGCGACCAAGAAACGATATGTTTCCTTTAGAAACGTGCACCTGATGCACAAGAATAACATTGCGCGAAGGAAAGGTGCCATTGTGCACGAAGAGAGGCAACTTTTCAGTGTTTACTACGAGGAGAGATTGAAACTTCCTGGCAGATTAAAACCGTGTGCCCGACAGAGACTCGAACTCGGGACCTTTGCCTTTCGCGGGCAAGTGCTCTACCAACTGAGCTACCGAAGCACGACTCACGCCCGGTACTCACAGCTTTACTTCTGCCAGTACCTCGTCTCCTACCTTCCAAACATTACAGAAGCTCTCCTGCGAACCTTGCAGAACTAGCACTCCTGAAAGAAAGGATATTGCGGAGACATGGCTTAGCCACAGCCTGGGGGATGTTTCCAGACGAGGTACTGGCAGAAGTAAAGCTGTGAGTACCGGGCGTGAGTCGTGCTTCGGTAGCTCAGTTGGTAGAGCACTTGCCCGCGAAAGGCAAAGGTCCCGAGTTCGAGTCTCGGTGGAGCACACAGTTTTAATCTGCCAGGAAGTTTCATATCAGCGCACACTCCGCTGCAGAGTGAAAATTTCATTCACGAGGAGAGATTATTCGCACAGTGACTCGACAGTCTCTCGTCGACTCGACACTCGCGGCGCTGCTGGCGATAGAAACTGCACTGCAGTGGAACAAATCTGCGACTGATGACGACCCTTGACAGCTGGCGCTTTCCCCACTATTGTTCAGCACACGTTTGTTCTCAGCTGAATGGGTGGACCACGTTGCGCTGCCTTTTCTTTCAACGAAAGAGGCCAAACACACATCACTCAGCTAGACCTGCTTCCCAGAACTGTGTTCGAGAAACGTCGCACACGGAATGTGCCCAGTCTCGCTGTAATTGTAGGCTCCCATGTCTGTTGCGGCAGTTTCTTTTCGTGCTCGAAGAACATCGATGCGCGGACGAGTCATTGTGGAACTTAAAAGGCATTGGTAGGCTGCGGCGTTGTGTCTGTGCGCGGGGCGTACTTGAATAGCCGAGTACTCCAGCCCGCAAGCATGGCTTCTACATCAACATCTGCATCATTACTCCGGAGTTCACGCTTAAGTATCTGGCAGAGGGTTCATCCAACCACGCTCACACCATATCTTTGCGTTCCACTCTGTAACAGCGCAAGGGCAAATCGGACACTTAAATCTTCCCAGGCGAGCTGTGATTTCTCCAATTTTATTACAATGATCATTTCTCCCTATGTATGTGGGCGGCGACAGAATATTCATTCGAAGGACAAAAATGGAGGCTGAAACTTCGGGAAAAGATATCGCCGCAACGAAAAACGCCTTTGTTTGAAGGATTATTCGCCAACACTCTCTCCCCTATTTCGCGTTAATACAAAACAAGCTGACCTTCACTAAACATTTCGGTGTCCTCTGTCAATCATATCTGATACGAATCCCACACCGCACAGCAATAGTCCAGTAGAGGACGGACAAGCGTAGTGTGAGCAGTTTCTTTAGTAGACCTGTTGCATTTTCTGTGTGTTCTGTCACTATATTGCAGTATCTGGTTTGCTTTCCCCGCAACGTTGTCTACATGATCGTTCCAATTTTAGTTATTCGTAATTGTAATACCTAAGTAATTAGTTGAATTTACCGCCTTTGCCTTTGTGTGATTCATCGTGGAACCGAAATTTACCGGATTCCTTTTACTACTCACGTGGATGACCCAACACTTTTCATTATTTAGTGTCAACTGTCACTTTTCGCACTATACAGACATCTTGTCTAAATTAGTTTGCAATTGGTTTTGATCTTCTGATAATTTTTCTAGACGGTGAATGACAGTAACGCCTGAAAACAATCTATAACCGCTGCTCAGATTGGCTCCTAAATCATTTATATAGATTAGGAACAGCAGAGGGGCCTACCTTGGGGAATGCCAGAGATCACTTCTGTTTTACTTGATGACTTTCCGTCTGTTACCAAGAACTGTGATATTTCTGACAGGAAATCAGGAATCCATTCGCGCAACTTCCACGATGCCCTATAGGCACCTAATTTGATTAGGAGCCGTTTGTGAAGAACGGTACTAAAAGCCTTCTGGAAATCTAGAAATATGGAATCAATTTGCGGTCCCCTGTCGGTAGCACTTATTACTTCGTGCAAAAAAAGAGTTTGTTGTGTTTCAAAAGAACGATATTTTCTGAATCCGTGATGACTGCATGTTAACAGATCGTTTTCTTCGAGTTAATTCATAATGTTTGAAACGGTATACCTTCCAAAATCCTACTGCAAACCGGCGTCAGTGATATGGATCTGTAATTCATTCCATTACTTCTACTTCCAGTCCTGAGCTTTGGTGCGGCCTGTCCGTGACTCTACTCTCTGAGTACCGATCTTTCGTCGAGTGAACGGTTGTATTCGATCTTTCGTCGAGTGAACGGTTGTATATGTTAAGTACGGAGCAATTATATCAGTTTGGTCTGAAAGGAATCTAATTGGTATACAATCTTGACTGGAGGACTGGACTATATTAAGTCATTTAAGCTGCTTTGCTACACCTAGGAAATATACTTCTAAGTTATTCACGTTGGGAACTATTCTTGATTCGAACACTGGAATACTTACCTGGTCATCTTTGGTGAAGGAATTTCGGGAAATGGTGTTTAGTAACGTGGCTTTAGTGGCACTGTCAACGGTAACATTACCTTCGTTATTGAACACTGAGTACTGATTGCCGCTGGTGTACTTCACATACGACCAAAATATCTTCGGATTTTCTATCAGATTTAGAGAAGAAATTTCGTTGTGGAAACTATTGAATGCATCTCGCATTGAAGTTCGCGCTAAATTTTGAACTTCTGCAAATTCGCCAGTCTAGGTGCTTTTGCGTTCTTTTTAATTTGCATTCACTCCGTTTTCAGGCCACGAGTGGCCTACCGGGGCCATCCGACCGCCGTGTCATCCTCAGTGGAGGATGCGGATAGGAGGGGCGCGGGGTCAGCACACCGCTCTCCCGGTCGTTATGATGGTATTCTTGACCGAAGCCGCTACTATTCGGTCGAGTAGTTCCTCAATTGGCATCACGAGGCTGAGTGCTCCCCGAAAAATGGCAACAGCGCATGGCGGCCTGGATGGTCACCCATCCAAGTGCCGACCACGCCCGACAGCGCTTAACTTCGGTGATCTCACGGGAACCGGTTCTTTTAAATTTGGCATGAGTTTTTTTCGTTGCTTCTGCAACAGTTTTCTGAGTTGTTTCTTGCACCACAGGGGGTGATTTCAGTCTACGAAATTAATTTATGTGGTATAAATCCGCTGCTGTCGATACTATTTCTCTGATCTTAAACCACACCTGTTGTACACTTTTATCCTTCGTTCCTGATTCGAAGCCCATGGGAGACTTATTTCTATAAATATCTGCATGTTTTCATGTAGACAGTTTTTATTGTGGAAATATACAAAACCTACGGTATAATTATGTAAAATGGCAGCATTCCGGTACACTTGTGAAAGACGCGCGATGAAAGCATCCAATCTACCGTTAAGCCCGTCTCACACGGAGCAAGATTCGCTATAAGTTTCCTTGCTGGCTAGCGCGACGGCTACCTTGCGGGCTCCGTCGTCTGCTAGCGGGCTACCTTGCTGGGAACCTTGTAAGATTTCCAGGGTAGGTCCGGTGCTATTTTTTCTTGCAAGGTTCCCTGCGTGCTACATGCGTTGACCAATCATGAGGCGTTTCCTTTGTGACGTCAGATGCGGAAAGCTTGGGCGGGAAGACTTTGTTGATAGTCGCTTTTCTGCTGTTATGAGGTGCGGCAGGAAGTTGCTATAATTATTAAATAATGGCACCGTAGTGGTCCAAGGAAGCGATTGAAGCATTGATATGTACTTATAGGGAACAACAGTGTCTGTACGTCGTCAAAAGCGCAAACTATTATAATAAACACTTGCGTGCAAAAGCACTCGAAAGAGTTGCAAATACCAATACATGCATTCGTATAAAATTTGCAAAGGATGTACGATCTTCTATCCCATAAAATAAAGTCGTATATAACAGTCATTATTGGTATATTTATAAAGTCAAGCAGTAATGAAATGGTGATACTTTTCAAACAAAAGTAGGTGTTATGTGAACTAACCTCAACTCTTTATGAAACATGGAGAGCATACCTTTTCCAGCGTTTCTCCTCTTAATCCAGTTTTTCGTCCATTCTTTCTTTCTTATTCTCTCATTAGCAAGCATTTCTGCATCGTTAGCACCAAAACAGGTAATAACGCCAGTTTACTCTGAACAGCTGTACCTGAAGCAGCCATCTTCGTTCGATACAACATGCAGCCGATCACAACACAACCAGCTGCCGATCTTGCACCGTGGGAGAGCTTCGGCATGGAAGACAGCCGGCTCCTTTCCCAGCAAGCCGGCAGGCAAGAACGCCATCTCCCCAACTTGCGGCGAACCTTGCTCCGTGTGAGACGGGCTTTACCGGCACTGCGTTGTAAAGGCGTAAGAAGTTCTGAAGCGCCCTTCATTACCGTTTCCCACGCGATATCAAGTCGCACCGACCGTGGAGCAGAAACGACGGTGTTTACTTGAGATTACGTTTCACAGTTTCAAAATGTAACTGAGTGCTCCCAAGCATCTTGAGCAACTTCCCGTTTGGACTTCATTTTCCTTTCTTAAGTACATCTTTCCGTTGGTTCGGCGAACTCAAACGCTGGAGGAACTTTCTGCGAGACAACAGTGCCCAACTGTTTGCGGACACGTACGAGGAGCAAAACACAACACCACAGATCGACCTCACAGCCGCTGAACAGCTTGAGGAAGAAAATTTCACACAAACAGTTCAAAATCTCCGAGACAAGCCGACACAAACAGCACCAGAACTCACAACACCGACACATGTAAGGAAAATAATAGCCTGCAGAAAGGGCAGATCCGCACCAGGACTACACAAAATTTCAAACATACATCTAAAGAACCTCTCTAGGAAACCACTAGTCCTGCTAACACGCATAATAAATAGCTGCATGCTGCTACAAAAATTCCCTGCGGCCTGGAAGGCAGCAAAAGTTATTACAATCCCAAAGGCAGGGAAAGACCCAAAACTACCGGCGAACCATCGCCCAATCAGTTTACTCTCCACAATTGGGAAAACACTTGAAAGAGTAGTATTGGACAGGATCAACAAATGTCTCATAGACGATGAAACCATCAGACCGGAACAGTTCGGGTTCCAGAAAAAGGTCTCTGCAGAGCTACAAGTCCTTCGACTAACAGAACACATTACACACAATTTCAACTACACAAATTCAACAGCAGCAGTATTCCTCGACTGGGAAAAGGCATACGACTAGGTTTGGCACGACAACCTGACCTTCAAGATACACCACAATACGACGATCCCCGATGTGTACACCAAATTAATAGACAGCTTTCTGACAGACCGGACGTTTCTTATTGAGGTAGACGGAAAACGCTCCTCAAGAAAGACCCTGAGGGCCGGCATCCCCCAGGGGTCGGTACTATCACCCACACTTTCCAACATATACGCAAACGACATCCCCCTGTCACCGCATGCCAGGATAGCCCAATTCGCGTTCACTGTCATCGATCATCCACCATACAGTCCCAACTTGGCCCCATTCGAATTTAATCTATTTTCGAAACTTAAAGAACACCTTCGTGGACTTCTTTTCCACTGCGATGAAGCGGTGCAAGAAGAGGTGAGGTTCTGGCTCCGTCGGCAAGTTCAAACGTTTTACAGTGACGGTATCAACAAACTGGTCTCTCGTTGGGAGAAACGTGTTCGTCGCCTCGGTGGCTATGTTAAGTAACAAATACGTAGAAATGAAGAATAAAGATATAGAACGTTAGTAACGTTTTTTTTGTTTTAAGAGTTTTCGCATAAAAAATTTGAGGGCATTACGAGGTGCATTCAAGTTCTAAGGCCTCCGAATTTTTTTCTCCGGACTGGAAACAGATAGAAACATGCGCATTGTTTTAAAATGAGGCCACGTTCATTGTCAATACGTCCCAGAGATGGCAGCACCGTACGGCAGATGGAATTTCACCGCCAGCGGCGAGAATGAGAACTGTTTTAAATACTTAAAATGACGACGTTTTCCTTACTTGAACAGCGTGCAATCATTCATTTTCTGAATTTGCGTGGTGTGAAACCAATTGAAATTCATCGATAGTTGAAGGAGACATGTGGCGACGGAGTTATGGATGTGTCGAAAGTGCGTTCGTGGGTGCAACAGTTTAATGAAGGCAGAACATCGTGTGACAACAAACCGAAACAACCTCGGGATCGCACAAGCCGGTCTGACGACACGATCGAGAAAGTGGAGAGAATTGTTTTGGGGGATCGCCGAATGACTGTTGAACAGTTCGCCTCCAGAGTTGGCATTTCTGTGGGTTCTGTGCACACAATCCTGCATGACGACCTGAAAATGCGAAAAGTGTCATCCAGGTGGGTGCCACGAATGCTGACGGACGACCACACGGCTGCCCGTGTGGCATGTTGCCAAGGAATGTTGACGCGCAACGACAGCACGGTGGGACTTTCTTTTCGTCGGTTGTGACAATGGATGAGACGTGGATGCCATTTTTCAATCCAGAAACAAAGCGCCAGTCACCTCAGTGGAAGCACGCAGATTCACCGCCACCAAAAAAATTTCGCGTAACCGCCAGTGCTGAGAAAATGATGGTGCCCATGTTCTGGGACAGCGAGGGCGTAATCCTTACCCATTGCGTTCCAAAGGGCACTACGGTAACAGGTGCATCCTACAAAAATGTTTGAAGAACAAATTCCTTCCTGCACTGCAACAATAACGTCCGGGAAGGGCTGCGCGTGTGCTGTTTCACCGAGACAACGCACCCGCACATCGAGCTGACGTTACGGAACAGTTTCTTCGTGATAACAACTTTGAAGTGATTCCTCATACTCCCTACTCACCTGACCTGGCTCCTAGTGACTTTTGGCTTTTTCCAACAATGAAAGTCACTCTCCGTGGCCGCACATTCACCAGCCGTGCTGCTATTGTCTCAGCGATTTTCCAATGGTCAAAACAGACTCCTAAAGAAGCCTTCACCGCTGCCATGGATTCATGGCGTCAGCGTTGTGAAAAATGTGTACGTCTGCAGGGCGATTACGTCGAGAAGTAACGCCAGTTTCATCGATTTCGGGTGAGCAGTTAGTTAGAAAAAAAAAATCGGAGGCCTTAGAACTTGAATGCACCTCGTACTCTACAGCACGCCCTCGTATCCCCCATACGTTTCGTCTATTTTAAACAGTGTAAATGATTTCGTGCAGCGAAGTGTTAGTGTGGAAGAAACGTGGACACAAACAACATTTCACGCCATTCATCGATACAGCAATCGAAGTAGTGTGCTGAAAGCTGCGGGTTGTTGCTGTTTTTGGGGGAAGAGACGAAACTGCGAGGTCATCGGCCTCATCGGATTAGGGAAGGACGAGGAAGGAATCCGGCCGTGCGCTTTCAAAGGAACCATCTCGGCATTTGCCTGGAGCGATTTCGGGAAATCACGGAAAACCTAAATCAGGATGGCAGGACGCGGGATTGAACCGTCATCGGTGAAACCTGCGGCTTTGCACCAAAAGAAGCGAAATCTGCTGACGAGGGAACCTCCCCATCGCACCCCCCTCAGATTTAGTTATAAGTTGGCACAGTGGATAGGCCTCGAAAAACTGAACACAGATCAATCGAGAAAACAGGGAGAAGTTGTGTGGAACTAGGAAAAAAAAAGCAAAATATACAAACTGAGGAGTCCATGCGCAACATAAGCAACATCAAGGACAATGTGAGCTCAGGAGCGCCGTGGTCCCGTGGTTACTGTGAGCACCTGCGGAATGAGAGGTCCTTGGTTCAAGACTTCCCTCAAGTGAAAATCTTAATTCTTTATTTTCGTAAAGTTATGATCTCTCCGTTCGTTCATTGACGTCTCTGTTCACCGTAATAAGTTTAGTGTCTGTGTTTTCGCGACCGCAATTTTGTGTGGTGAAAGAGGACCCCTAACACCTCACGTGGTTAAAATATTAGGACGCACTACGCGGAAAATCCCGAGAAAAAACGATCCAAAATTTCTTACGTGCCTTGTGAGTATAAAATGTTAGTCCGCTGTCGAGCCGCCGTCTGGCCTACACCGTTAACGCTCGGACCCTTACGCCAAAGGTCCCGGGTTCGATTCCTCCTCCGGCACTTTTTTTTTTCCTTGTGTTGCTTGCAAAATTGCGGCGCATTGTTACAGGAGAATCGTGAAATCAATTCCCGGTAAGATTGTATAAAAATTCATTCTATAAATCACCATCAATTATCGTCACCAATATTCCGAGACATGATTCAATATTCCTGTTTTGCCTCAAAATAGTCAGAAACTCGAAACATTTTCGTAGATGTTAATGGGGCATGTTTTTGTACGGATTTATTGCAAACGCCCTGTGATTGTAAAAAATCCGCTTTTATATGTTGCGCAAGATGTCGCAAAAATTATTGCTTTGTTTGTTTTTACGATAACTACCACTGAAGTTCTTGTTTGTAATTATTATATGTATAAAAATTGAATGTTTTGCAATAGACTTTGTTATTCTGATTAAAAAGGCAATGTATACTTTACAATGAAAAATGGAAAACTCATCGCCATGAATTGTGTTGTTGGACAAAAAGGAAAATAATTTTTATTCAATAATGAAACCAATTTGTTAAAGATAATGTAGGTTTGGGAAACTTTCTGAATAATTGGTGGAATAACCAAAGAAAATGAGACAGAAGAAAAAAAGTGCCAGAGGAGGAATAGAACACGAGACCTCTGGCGTAAAAATCCGAGCCCTAAACACCTTTTTTTTATCGTTGTGGACGTCGCAAGACATCCTGTTCAAGGTCGGTGGTTAATCCTTCCACTCAGTTTTTTTATTACAGAGGCCAACCGGCTCTCTGACCGAAGACTCTGAGCTACCGTGCCGGCTGAACACCTAGGCGAGACGGCCGCTCGGCAGTGTACTGATTATTTTAAACTGATAAGGCACCTAAGAAATTTTGGATCGATTTTTCCCGGGATTTTCCGGGTAGTGCGTCCTAATATTATAGCCACGTGAGGCGTTAGGGGTCCTCTTTCACTACACAAAATTGCTGCCAAATCCCCGACCCCACGGTCGTGCCGTCCCCTTGTGAGCGGCGTGTGCCGGCTCTGCCGAGCCTGGGACTCCCGCCCCCCCTCCCCCCGTCCCTCCCTCCCCCATCGTCCAGCCGGACTGATTTCACGCTTTGCGTAGCGCGACGGGCGCGCATTGTCCTGCTTGCGCAACCCGCGCCGCTCTCGCCTTTGTCGGCCGGGGGGATCTTCGCCCTGCCTTTCTCCCCGGCCTAACTGCTCGCAAGGCCAGCCTCCCCGCTAAGCTAATTAAGCGGCATTCACCTGAAGAGCGCCGCCGCTTGGGCCATACCCGTTACGTTCCGAGCGTTAAAAACCGCCCTGTCGTAACGCCGTCCTCGGCATACAGGGCGCGTCCTATAAGGTTACGTACTAACTTGTTTGATTACATTGTTTAACGCAAGACCAGCCCACTGCATCAAATATCACAGCAGTGAGTGTCTACGTAAAAAGAAAATGATGTGTCAGAAACTACTAAATGCCTCAGTTTGTCTGAGAGAGACTACAAATATAGCAATTCACCACGTATATACACTACTGACCATTAAAATTGCTACACCACGAAGATGTGCTACAGACGCGATATTTAACCGACAGGAAGAAGATGCTATGATATGCAAAAGATTAGCTTCTCAGAGCATTCACACAACGCTAGCGCCGGTGGCGACACCTACAACGTGCTGACATGAGGAAAGTTTCCAACCGATTTCTCATACACAAACAGCAGTTGACCGACGTTGCCTGGTGAAACGTTGTTGTGATGCCTCGTGTAAGGAGAAGAAATGAGTATCATTACGTTTCCGACTTTGATGAAGGTCGGATTGTAGCCTATCGCGATTGGGGTTTAACGTATCGCGACATTGCTGCTCGCGTTGGTCGAGATCCAATGACTGTTGGCAGAATATGGAATCGGTGGGTTCAGGAGGGTAATACGGAACGCCGTGCTGGATCCCAACGGCCTCGTATCACTAGGAGTCGAGATGACAGTCATCTAATACGCATGGCTGTAACGGATCGTGCAGCCACGTCTCGATCCCTGAGTCAACAGATGGGGACGTTTGCAAGACAACAACCGTCTACACGAACAGTTCCACGACGTTTGCAGCAGCATGGACTGTCTGCTCGGAGACTGTGGCTGCGGTTACCCTTGACGCTGCATCACAGACAGGAGCGCCTGCGATGGTGTACTCGACGACGGACCTGGGTGCACGAATGGCAAAACGACATTTTTCCGATGAATCCAGGTTCTGTTTTCAGCATCATGATGGTCGCATCCGTGTTTGGCGACATCGCGGTGAACAAACATTGGAAGCGTGAATTCGTCATCGCCATACCGACGTATCACCAGGCGTGATGGTATGGGGTGCCATTGGTTACACGTCTCGGACACCTCTTGTTAGCATTGACGGCACTGTCAACAGAGGACGTTACATTTCAGATGTGTTACGACCCGTAGATCTACCCTTCATTCGATCCCTGCGAAACAATACATTTCAGCAGGATAATGCACGACCGCGTGGTGCAGGTCCTGTACGGGCCTTTCTGGATACAGAAAATGCTCGACTGCTGCCCTGGCCAGCACGTTCTCCAGATCTCTCACCAATTGAAAACGTCTGGTCAATGGTGGCCGACCAGCTGGCTCGTGACAATACGCCAGTCACTACTCTTGATGAACTGTGGTATCGTGTTGAAGCTGCATGGGCAGCTGTTCCTGTACACGCCATCCAAGCTCTTTTTGACTCAATGCCCAGGCGTATCAAGGCCGTTATTAGGCCAGAGGTGGTTGTTATGGGTGCTGATTTCTCAGAATCTATGCACCGAAATTGCGTTAAAATATAATCACATGTCAGTTCCAGTACAATATATTTGTCCAATGAATACCCGTTTATCATCTGCATTTCTTCTTGGTGTAGCAATTTTAATGGCCAGTAGTGTATATGATGTTATTGTAGTGATAACAAAATTGACGATGCATCCCTTCTCGCATGGATCCAACTCATTCCGTTGGGAAAGGCGATGTATTCCCTTTGGAGGCAAGCCAGCCCACAACTACTGCCACTGTCTTTTGGTATCCTGGATGCTGGTGCTGGGACGGACTTGACATCCGCACTTGTCCCACACTAGTTCTATCGGGGACAAGTCTGAGTTTCTCACAATACACTGGAGTACCTCAACATCACGCAGACAGTCCATAAAGATACGAGCCATCTGTGGACTAGCACTGTCCTGTCGAAAAATGGCATGACGATGTTGCCAAATGAGAGCTCATTCATGAGGGCGCAGGATGTCTTTGGCGTACTGCTGTGGTTTCAGAGTTCTCTCAGTCACCACCAGTCGTGAGCAAAAGTCACACCCGATGGCTCCCCACACCCTGACGCGAGCAATAACACCGCTGTGCCTCTCCCAAACATTCCACTAATGGCACCTGTCATCACCAGGTCGCCACCCTATCGCCGACGGTGGTCATCCGCGGTTTAGCAGAACCACGATTCGTCGCTGAACACAATGCGACACCATTCCCGAGCAATTCTTGCTTCCGGGTCGTGGCACCACTCCAGACGCAGACGTTTGTGTTGCAGTGTTAACAACAACCTGCACATGGGATGGTGATTCTGTATTCCGCCTTCCTGTAGTCTCCGCCCAATGGTACGCGATGATTCAGAATGTTGCACAGAGTCCATTAGTCGTTCTTGGATTGTCGGCGCAGATGACAAGTGGTCGTGATGTATTTCGTGCACAATACGGCGATCCTCCTTTGCGGTCGTCAGACCTGGTCGACCTTATCCTCGACTGTGAGAACGCTTGCCTTTGTGTTTCCATGTAGTGCAACATCGGTCCAGTGTCACATCAGAACGCCCCACCATTCATCATTTTGGACGGTTCGATCCGCCGACCAAATGGAGACCCACAAGGAGGCCGCTTTCAAACTTCCGTCACGTGCTGAAAAGAGCATATCGCATCTTCGTGTCCTTCACAGCGGTCACTCAACATCCGTTGCTGCTCATGCCTTTTATTTACCCGAACCGCCTAATAACAACATTATACACGAGTAACGCTAATTCCCTCCGGTGGTCGTTCTACCAGTTACAACGAACTCCAATATCGTCTGCAATCGGTCCCCTGCTTCAATCCCGCCACGCACGAGCTATTTACCAAGCAGTTTTATCCAGTATTTCGGACGCCTCTCTCGCGAAGATCTACTGCGGAAAATGAACTGCTGTGTCTAGGAGCATGGCGGCTGTTCTCCGCTTGTCCACTAATACTTGCAAAAACAAAAGACACGTGAGTTTTGTTTTATGAATCTCGTTTTGAAACGGCTTCCACGGGAACTGTAGTCTACGTTACATTTTATTTTTCGTCAATGCGAAGTGGTGCTCTGTACATCTTCCCTGTATTTCCTAAGTACTGCTTAAAGCCGTCAATTCTTTTTTTCATTTACTGGTCGTCTTGTTTAGCTGCAAGAATTTTTACCGTGATTACCGTATCTTGATGTCTCTAGACAAATGTTACCAATTGCAGCGGTGCTGTAAATAGTTTAAGAGTCAGATTATATGAAGTGACAAGGACTTAAATACAAATGTAGAAGAGGCAAGTCCTAGACATTGAAATTGAAATTCCTCTTAACAACGCCTCATTCTGTTTACAAGCTAAAAAAAATTAATAACGCGTCGTATTGTGTCGTAAATAAGTCAATCCTAAACACAGCAAAATCCGAGGGTGTCAATTTTTATATTTGTATTCCTTCTTAATATAATTAGCAGTTCCAGCTTCAACTTCTGTTTCAGAATCGTTTGTGCTCCATGAATAACTATCAAATGTAACGTGAACTTCTACACAACCACGCTTAATATCTACAGGGTATCCACAATCAGAGTTCCAGTTTCAAAACGCTGTACAAAGAGAACTACTGACCAGAATGACGTCAAATTTGAACAGCATGTTATTGGCGCAGGGGCAAACGTCGTGGAACAATAGAAGTAATTAATGAAAATTTGACCAATAGATGGCGTTGTAAGTGTCACAATATACACACCAATAGGTGCGCGACAGACGGATGTTCCTCAGATTTTGTCCGAGACGCACAACATGGATTGCGCGCTGCTGTTAAAGCCCTTTTCGGTCTAACGCGCTGCAGTCATGGACTGTGCGGTTGGTCCCGGCGGAGGTTCGAGTCCTCCCTCGGGCATGGGTGTGTGTGTGTGTGTGTGTGTGTGTGTGTGTGTGTGTGTGTGTGTGTTTGTCCTTAGGATAATTTAGGTTAAGTAGTGTGTAAGCTTAGGGACTGATGACCTTAGCTGTTAAGTCCCATAACATTTGACACACATTTGAACATTTTTTAAAGCCCTTTTACGAGAACGGTGACTGTAGACCAGTAGCCTCAGAAGTTTCGGAGAGTCATGGACGTGAAAAAAGGCATTGGTCCGATGTCTGCTGATGGTCTGGAGAAAATGGTAACAAAATTCGGAAATACAGGTTGTTTTGAAGTGCAGTGTGGCAGAGGGAGGAAAGCAGTTGCTCCGATTCTGTCGAAGATTAGGGGTCGACTGGTGGTGTGCGAACACGCCGTGCACGGGGAACTGCCCGTTTCGTCAGACGTGCCTGCGAACAGGGTGTTTAAAATCCTACGAAATGTCCTGCATTGCTATCGAAACAAAATAACCTCTGTTCTGAAGTTGCCACTTGACCTGCTAGCAAGACAAACGATCAATCTGGAATTTCTTGCTCGCATGGGATTGGACAATGAATGGCCATGGAACATTCTGCGGAGAGGCAAAGCCCATTTCCATCTCCATGGACATGTCAGTACGCACAATTAAAGAATATGGCCAAGCGAAAATCCGCACGCACGTCAACCGGTATCAGTTGATTCTGCGAAGGGATCGTTTACTGGAGGGCCGTATTTTTTCGAGGATATGAGTCCTAAGGGCCCTGTTACCTGTACCGTCATAAGTAAACACCATGAGAGTCTTTTGCTCACCGGCGTCATTCCAACCCTTCAACAATATCGATGTGTGGGCAGGTTCACTTTTATACGAGATGGCTGTAATGTTACGCGTACCTCACTGCTTTTTTTCTTTAACTAATTTGCACCTGATTTAGGCCGCGGTGGCCGTGCGGTTCTGGCGCTGCAGTGCGGAACCGCGAGGCTGCTACGGTCCCAGGTTCGAATACTGCCTCGGGCATGGCTGTGTGTGATGTCCTTAGGTTAGTTAGGTTTAAGTAGTTCTAAGTTCTAGGGGACTTATGACCTAAGATGTTGAGTCCCATAGTGCTCAGAGCCATTTTTTGCACCTGATTTTATTCTGAGAAGCTCAGTAATGTATGTAAATACCGTAACGTAAATGTAAATGTGATTCAAAAAGTACTTGAAGTGAAGTGAAGCGTAGCTGGACAGTAAGAAACTGTTTAGTGCGCAATCCCCGCAGCGATAGTAGTTGTGAATCTTTGAGTATGGAGTCTAAAAAAATAAGACAATTGATTTATTAAAAAAAAAGAACTGTTAATCTGTACCTTGTGGAAAGAGGACGTGTTGCTAGGCCGTCGCTCACAACGTATTGTTACATTTAATGAGAATTGATATTTTAGTGATAAAACCGAGTATGTGTAAGAGTTGCCAAACATTTATGTATACAAATTTTCTGGAAGTGAAGAATAGAAATATCTTGTTTTTGGAAAAGGAGGTGTACTTCATTGTCGTCGCCGTCTATCAACCGACAGAATTGTAAGTGTACAAAGTTCACTAAAATACAGCAAAAGAAATACATTCTCTATAGTTTTCGTTCAATAAGTAACAACCTCTCATAATTTCTTAATTACAGTAATTGGATTATGTTCTTGTACAATAGTATGGTGCTGCACTCCCCTGACCAATTTTGATGTAGCAGGACGTGTAGTTTGAAGGAAGTTTGTGTGCCAAGCAGTCTCCTTTTCTCACGAAAAGCAGATTGCTGTTTGATCTTACTTACTTACTTACAACAGTGGCCCTTAGGTATCAAAAGCTACGAAAACTTGGGTTCAAAGCTATCCGCAATACGGCCAAGTAACTAACAGAGACGTATTTTAAACCTTAAAGAACAATAACTTCCTCCAAATTGTAATACGTCAACAACTGGTGCAGAAGCTGATCATTCAAGGAGGCAGCAACCAAAATTCACATACCAGTTACGACTTAAAGTATAAATCTCAATAAAAAATCGGTCTCTCTCTCTGTCTCTGCAAACACATATATAAATATTCATATTATTAAAAAAAAGTCATTTTATATTGGCACTCGAACAGACTCGCTCTTCCGCACATTGCACAGCCAATGAAGCGGTTGGTTCAGAGGCATTCCGGAAGTGCCAGGATTATTGGCTGTCATTTCCCTAGAGCCCGTCCGTGCACATTACCTACTTTTAATCCGTGTGACTTTTGGCTGTGGTGTTATATTGAAAGATATGCTCAGTGATGCAATAGTGAATGCAGCTGAACTAAAGGCACGCAATGCGCAACGCATTCTCTTACGTGACCTCGAGGCACTCCGATCTGTTGTGGAACATGCTGTTTCTCGATTTCAGATTGCGGCAGAAAACGGTGAACAGGATATTGAACACGTCTTGCTCCAGTCTCACAAAAACCAGAAACCGATGACGTTTTGTTTTTAAGCGGGTATTGGCCCCAGGGCAATTAAGAACCGATTTTTCCCATCCAGTATGGTATGACACTGTGTAAGTTGGCTGTTTAGGTTTTTATGTTGGTAACGCCACGTAGCGGCCTGTATGAAAATCACTGACTGTGCTGTGTGCAGTCTGTGGCTGGTTTGCATTGTTGGAATGTTCTCTATTGTAGTGTTGGGCAGCTGGATGTGAACAGCGCGTAGCGTTGCGCAGTTGGAGGTGAGCCACCAGCAGTGGTGGATGTGGGGAGAGAGATGGCGGGGTTTTGAGAGCGGATGATCTGGACGTGTGTCCGTCAGAGACAGTAAATTTGTAAGACTGGATGCCATGAACTGCTACATATATTATGACTTTTGAACATTATTAAGGTAAATACATTGTTTGTTCTCCATCAAAATCTTTCATTTGCTAAATATGCCTATCAGTAGTTAGTGCCTTCAGTATCGGCGCTCGCTGTATTGCAGTAGTTCGAATAACGAAGATTTTTGTGAGGTAAGTGATTCATGAAAGGTATAGGTTATTGCTGGTAACGGCCATTCTTTGGTAGGGATTATTGAAAGTTAAATTGCGTTGCGCTAAAGATATTGTGTGTCAGTTTAGTGTTGATCAGAATAAGTAAAGAGAGAAATGTCAGAGTACTTTCAGTTCTGCTCAGCTGTTTGAAAATCGAATAATGTAAGAAGTTTACCAGCGCAGACATTCAAATGATCTTCCTAAGAGTGCCACAACTGTTGACTGCCGAGCTTGTTCAGTCACGTACATTGAACAGCACGGACGCATAACCTTAGTATTCCGACTCATCTGCCATCCAATTTACGTTAAGAGGGTTACGTCGGTATCTATTGCAAAAATTTTCGTTAGTTTTTTTTTTTGTTTTTGTCTCATGACATTTCGCACTGAGCCAACAAAATCCTTTTCGAATTTGACGTTATTCTGAGCAGTGGTTTTCATTCTGCTGCGTTTTGAAACTGGAACTTTAACTGTGAGGATGTTGTAGGTGGACGAGTAGCAGCCATATTGCCACACGTCTCATGCGATTCATCGAATTGCACAGGAATTACGAGCGATCAGCTATCGAGCGCTGCGATTTGCCCGCACACGAGCGATATGCGGAGAGATGGCGCGTCCTGGAGACGGATTTTTTTTTTCACTTGCTGCTTTTTGTTTACTGACCCATCCTCTGATTGCTTATGGTGGGTCGTATTATGCCACTTGGCCGCTGTAACTGGGCTCGGGGCCCGGAGTGGCTGATATGTCACCTCCCCGGCTCCCGATCCCACTCACACCGTTGCCCGTGTCCCGCCACGTGGAGGCGGGCTTTTTGTGGTATATGTACGTGTTGTGTACATAGTTCCACGTAGTCAGCGCGTACACAACTTTCCCATTAGAGCGCGCCCCGCTAAGCACAACAGCGCGGGCGCAGCGCTCGTCCGTCTCGCACTACGAGATGGCGCTGCCTTAGAGACGGACCAAATTCTGCTTCCGCCGATCCGCGTATTAATATGTCACGCAGCCAATGAGGATTGCTGCTAACGTAGAGCATTTTCTCCTTGCGGATCACACTCGCGCAGTGATACCTGAACGCGCGAGGTATTATAACGAGTGTACAGACCTTCGATTAGTCAGTCTGCATTAATCTCCATTTGTCTGTACCAGTCAAGTTTCAGTCTGCGCCTAATAAGATTACCATATTCCTGTACATAGCCATGAAGATAAATGAATAGACACTTTGTCAAGTTGGGGTTGGTTGGGTTGATTTGGTGGAAGAGACCAAACGAGGTCAACGGTCTCATTGGATTAGGGAAGGATGGGAAGGAAGTCGGCCGTGCCCTTTCAAAGGAACCATCCCAGCATTTGCCTGAAGCATTTAGGGAAATCACGGAAAACCTAAATCAGGATGGCCGGACGCGGGATTGAACCGTCGTCCTCCCGAATGCGAGTCCAGTGTGCTAACCACTGCGCTTTGTCAAGTATCAGAGATATGTGAGAATAAGATTAACGTACCAAAAGCAAAGGAACTTCAGATTGTCGATTGTAAATAGCATCCAGAACCTAGTTCAAAAATGGTTCAAATGGCTCTGAGCACTATGGATCTCAACTGCTGAGGTCATTAGTCCCCTAGAACTTAGAACTAGTTAAACCTAACTAACCTAAGAACATCACAAACATCCATGCCCGAGGTAGGATTCGAACCCGCGACCGTACCGTTCTTGCGGTTCCAGACTGCAGCGCCTTTAACCGCACGGCCACTTCGGCCGGCTAGAACCTAGTTAAGTAAGGTTTATGATTGTAATTATTTTAATAAAAGTGTGTGAAAATTAATCAAGCTCTGTTTAAAGTTGGTCACCGTCAATGTGCTACTCTGAGCGTGCAAGTGGCATTTCTATCGTCTGACCTAACGGCAGAAGATAAACACGCCACGATAAGACCACGAGACTCGCCTACTTCGTTAGAGCGACAAGTCAAATAATCTGATGGTGTGTGAACCGAAGGTCTTACAGTACGCACACCACAGTACGTTTTTGTATTTCGTCTATGAGACGGACTGCAGCGACCCGCCGCTCGCGTGTGGGGAGGTGCCCTCGGACCTGCCGACTGCCCCTCGCACTCCGACGCCGTCCCTGATGCGCCGCTGGCACGTGTGATGGCTGCTAGCTTGGCAGCCACTGCAGTGAGGCAGCTCGGCGGCAGAATGTGGGGCGCGGCGGCGGCCTTGGCTTACATCAGAGCCGGAGAAATCACGGCCGCGGCGGGCTGCGGGGTTCGGGTCTCGCGCCTCCCAGCACGGCGGGCCGGATGTGGCCTACTGTGGCCACTACCCCAGCCTGCGCCTTCTCCCAACCCTCTGCGGTCCTACGCTCGTGATCAACCGATTTTGGGGGTGCGTGCACGGATGGAAGGCGCTTTTCTCGTAATGGAGAAGAAAGTAGTTAAGCGTGGAAAGTTGTGACACCACACCGCAGTTGTTGATACACTGCCTGACAAAACACGTGAAGCACCAAGGAGACACGATCGTAAGTCAGTATGTCAATGAAAATTCGCACACCTAAGCACTGTCAGCAGGCATGTACACTACTGGCCATTAAAACTGCTACACCACGAATCTGACGTGCTACAGACGCGAAATTTAACCGACAGGAAGAAGATGCTGGGATATGCAAATGATTACCTTTTCAGAGTATTCACACAAGGTTGGCGCCGGTGGCGACACCTACAACGTGTTCACAGGAGCAAAGTTTCCAACCGATTTTCATACACAAACGGCAGGTGACCGGCGTTGCCTGGTGAAACGTTGTTGTGATGTCTCGTGTAAGGAGGAGAAATGCGTACCATCACGTTTCCGACTTTGATAAAGGTCGGATTGTAGCCTATCGCGATTGCGGTTTATCGTATCGCGACATTGCTGCTCGCGTTGGTCGAGATCCAGTGACTGTTAGCTGAATATGGAATCGGCGGGTTCAGGAGGGTAATACGGAACGCCGTGCTGGATCCCAATGGCCTCGTATCACTAGCAGTCGACAAGACAGGCATCTTATCCGCATGGCTGTAGCGGATCGTGCAGCCACGTCTCGATCCCTCAGTCAACAGATGGGGACGTTTGCAAGACGACAACCATCTGTACGAACAGTTCGACGACGTTTGCAGCAGCATGGACTATCAGCTCGGAGACCATGGCTGCGGTTACCCTTGACGCTGCATCACAGACAGGAGCGCGTGCGATGGTGTACTCAACGACGAACCTGGGTGCACGAATGGCAAAATGTAATTTTTTCGGATGAATATGGGTTCTGTTTACAGCATCATGATGGTCGGATCCGTGTTTGGCGACATCGCGGTGAACGCACATGGGAAGCGTGTATTTGTCATCGCCATACTGGCGTATCACCCGCCGTGATGGTATGGGGTGCCATTGGTTACACGTCTTGGTCACCTCTTGTCCGCATTGACGGCACTTTGAACAGTGGACGTTACATTTTAGATGTGTTACGACCCGTGGCTCTACCCTTTATTGGATCCCTGCGAAACCCTACATTTCAGCAGGATAGTGCACGACCTCAAGTTGCCGGTCCTGTACGGGCCTTTCTGGATACAGAAAATTTTCGACTGCTGGCCTGGCCAGCACATTCTCCAGATCTCTCACCAATTGAAAACGTCTGGTCAATGGTGGCGGAGCAACTGGCTCGTCACAATACGCCAGTCACTACCCTGGATGAACTGTGGTATCGTGTTGAAGCTGCATGGGCAGCTGTATCTGTATACCCCATCGAAGCTCTGTTTGACTCAATGCCCAGGCGTCTCGAGGCTGTTATTACGGCCAGAGGTGGTTGTTCTGGGTACTGACTTCTCAGGCTCTATGCACCCAAACTGCGTGAAAATGTTATCACATGTCAGTTCTACACTCCTGGAAATTGAAATAAGAACACCGTGAATTCATTGTCCCAGGAAGGGGAAACTTTATTGACACATTCCTGGGGTCAGATACATCACATGATCACACTGACAGAACCACAGGCACATAGACACAGGCAACAGAGCATGCACAATGTCGGCACTAGTACAGTGCATATCCACCTTTCGCAGCAATGCAGGCTGCTATTCTCCCATGGAGACGATCGTAGAGATGCTGGATGTAGTCCTGTGGAACGGCTTGCCATGCCATTTCCACCTGGCGCCTCAGTTGGACCAGCGTTCGTGCTGGACGTGCAGACCGCGTGAGACGACGCTTCATCCAGTCCCAAACATGCTCAACGGGGGACAGATCCGGAGATCTTGCTGGCCAGGGTAGTTGACTTACACCTTCTAGAGCACGTTGGGTGGCACGGGATACATGCGGACGTGCATTGTCTTGTTGGAACAGCAAGTTCCCTTGCCGGTCTAGGAATGGTAGAACGATGGGTTCGATGACGGTTTGGATGTACCGTGCACTATTCAGTGTCCCCTCGACGATCACCAGTGGTGTACGGCCAGTGTAGGAGATCGCTCCCCACACCATGATGCCGGGTGTTGGCCCTGTGTGCCTCGGTCGTATGCAGTCCTGATTGTGGCGCTCACTAGCACGGCGCCAAACACGCATACGACCATCATTGGCACCAAGGCAGAAGCGACTCTCATCGCTGAAGACGACACGTCTCCATTCGTCCCTCCATTCACGCCTGTCGCGACACCACTGGAGGCGGGCTGCACGATGTTGGGGCGTGAGCGGAAGACGTCCTAACGGTGCGCAGGACCGTAGCCCAGCTTCATGGAGACGGTTGCGAATGGTCCTCGCCGATACGCCAGGAGCAACAGTGTCCCTAATTTGCTGGGAAGTGGCGGTGCGGTCCCCTACGGCACTGCGTAGGATCCTACGGTCTTGGCGTGAATCCGTGCGTCGCTGCGGTCCGGTCCCAGGTCGACGGGCACGTGCACCTTCCGCCGACCACTGGCGACAACATCGATTTACTGTGGAGACCTCACGCCCCACGTGTTGAGCAATTCGGCGGTACGTCCACCCGGCCTCCCGCATGCCCACTATACGCCCTCGCTCAAAGTCCGTCAACTGCGCATACGGTTCACGTCCACGCTGTCGCGGCATGCTACCAGTGTTAAAGACTGCGATGGAGCTCCGTATGCCACGGCAAACTGGCTGACACTGACGGCGGCGGTGCACAAATGCTGCGCAGCTAGCGCCATTCGACGGCCAACACCGCGGTTCCTGGTGTGTCCGCTGTGCCGTGCGTGTGATCATTGCTTGTACAGCCCTCTCGCAGTGTCCGGAGCAAGTATGGTGGGTCTGACACACCGGTGTCAATGTGTTCTTTTTTCCATTTCCAGGAGTGTAGTATAATATATTTGTCGAATGAGTATCCGTTTATCATCTGCATTTCTTCTTGGTGTAGTGATTTTAATTGCCAGTAGTGTAATAACAAAGCTAACTCACCCAGATTGTAAGGCGACTGCCGACAGTGGTTGATGACCAGTTCGCATGTCTGAAAATTACTGGGATTACCGCAGAATGGGATGCTGGCTGTGGAAGTAAGCCTCGGGGCGGCCGGACACAAAGAGTACCTGAACCTCAGCGACGCCGGTGCAGAACCAGGTGGACAGAGCGAGGTCAGTGGTTTTTTGGGATCGTCGTCCGCAAGGGCAGCGGGCAGCCGGCGTTCGCCGACCTGTTTTAATGGCTGCGGCGTTTCGCCGCGAGGCTCGCCCGGACAGACCGGTCTGCTGAAGAAGCTGCGTGGAGGAAGCGGGCAGCAGCAGGTGGTCACGTGGCGCCGCTGGGTGTCAGGGAGCGGCGCCATCCGCCACAGTCTCTGGCGAGGCTCTCTGCGGCCGGCAACTCGGAAAGCGCACCGCAGACACCTCGCTAATCCCGTGCAGTGCCGCCTCTCGCCTTGTCAGCTTCCTCAGATTGGCGAGGGAGTGAGTCTACTACTTTCTCTACGAACGCCACATCCAGCTGAAGACACTGACCATTCGATTGCACAGAGATACCACACTAAGACCGGTCATACACTCTCGGATTTCAAGAAGAATGTAATAATTCAAATTCCAAAGAAAGCAAGCGTCAGCTGCTCTGAACATTAACGAACTATCAATTTAATAAGTCATGGCTGCAAAACAGTAACACGAATTCTCTACAGACGAACGGAAAAACTGGTAGAAGCCGACGTGGGGGAAGATCAGTTTGGATTCCGTAGAAATGTACGAAGACGCGGGACAATACTGACACTACGACTTCTCTTAATGGCTGACTCTGAGCACTATGTGACTTAACTTCTGAGGTCATCAGTCGCCTAGAACTTAGAACTAATTAAACCTAACTAACCTAAGGACATCACACACATCCATGCTCGAGGCAGGACTCGAACCTGCGACCGTAGCGGTCACGCGGTTCCAGACTGAAGCGCCTAGAACCGCACGGCCACACTGGCCGGCGACTTCTCTTAGTAGGTAGGTTAATGATAGGCAAACCTATGATTATAGGATTTGTAGACCTAAACAGAGCTTTTCACGGTGTTGACTGGAATACTCTCTTTCAAATTCTAAAGGTGGCAGGGGTAAAATACAGGGAGCGAAACGCTATTTACAATTTGTACAGAAACCAGACGGCAGTTATAAGAGTCGAGGGACATGAAAGGGAAGCAGTAGTTGGGAAAGGAGTGAGACAGGGTTGTAGCCTCTCCCCGATGTTATTCAATCTGTATATTGAGCAAGCAGTAAAGGAAACAAAAGAAAAATTCGGAGTAGGTATTAAAATTCATGGAGAAGAAGTAAAAAGTTTGAGGTTCGCCGATGACATTGTAATTCTGTCAGAGACAGCAAAGGACTTGGAAGAGCAGTTGAACGGAATAGACAGTGTCATGAAAGGAGGATATAAGATGAACATCAACAAAAGCAAAACGACGATAGTGGAATGTAGTCAAATTAAATCGGGTGATGCTGAGGGGATTAGATTAGGAAATGAGACACTTAAAGTAGTAAAGGAGTTTTGCTATTTAGGGAGTAAAATAACCGATGATGGTCGAAGTAGAGAGGATATAAAATGTAGACTGGCAATGGCAAGGAAAGCGTTTCTCAAGAAGAGAAATTTGTTAACATCGAGTATAGATTTAAGTGTCAGGAAGTCGTTTCTGAAAGTATTTGTATGGAGTGTAGCCATGCATGGAAGTGAAACATGGACGATAAATAGTTTAGACAGGAAGAGAGTATAAGCTTTTGAAATGTGGTGCTACAGAAAAATGTTGAAGATTCGATAAGTAGATCACCTAACTAATGAGGAGGTTACCAAATAAGCAGCAACCAGTCGCAAAATCATGTTTTCTTTATTTACTTTTGCAAATCTATTTCAACTGATTAACAGTCATCATCGGTGCTTTCAACGTATATGGTCCATGAGTAGTAACACTGCCTAAAGCACAGGTCAAACATAAACTGATCACTTTATGTTAATCAGTTGAAATAGATTTGCAAAAGTAAATAAAGAAAACATGATTTTGCGACTGGTTGCTGCTTATTTGGTAATTTTATGGTTTAAGGTCGCTCCACAACTTGGTAACCATATGGAGCCTACCATTAATGAGGAGGTATTCAATAGAATTGGGGAGAAGAGGAATTAGTGGTACAAACTGATCAGAAGAAGGAATCGGTTGACAGGACACTTCTGAGACATCAAGGAATCACCAGTTTAGTACTGGAGAGAAGTGTGGGAGGTAAAAATCGTACAGGGAGACAGAGATATAAACACAGTAAGCAGATTCAGAAAGCTGGCATCAACCTATTATGAGGACTGAAGACTATAAGAACAACAACATCAACAACAAAACTGAGGGAATGTTCATTTCTACATGGGTCCCGCCGTTCCAAATGGTCCCCGATGTTGTTTATTGGGATTTAAATAGGGTGATTTATTCGGCCATTCGAGGTGCAATCGTGTGCCTGTTTGTTGGTTAACATATGTGTGCATCTCTGTGAACACAGCTGTTGTCGTCTCGGAATAAGAGAGAGTTCACGGAATACTCGTAAGGATTTAGAAGAAGGGCAGCACTTGGTCTCTGAAAATGTTGATGTAAACATCCCGTTACACGCTCGCGACGACCTAGGTAAGAGGGTCCACTTCATAGTATGAAAAGTACCTCCGAAACATCACAGAACCAACTCAGCCCTCAACTATAACTTCTACATCTACATCTACAGTGCGCGGAGCGTACGTTTATACCACTATCATTTCTCGCTCTACTGTTCCAGTCTCGAATGGTTCTTGGGAGGATTTGTTGACGGTAAGGTCCCGTGTGAGCTGGAATCTCTATGATTTTATGTTCACGGTCGTTTCTGGAGCTGCACGACCATTGTTGCGTTTCGAGTGCTACTGAAAATGGGAGGACAGCAAGTTAAAAGTTATCTAATAGAAAATATTAACAGACTACTTATGTCAAGAGCAGTCGCAATTTTTATTTTCAGTATTGTTATAACAAAGAGAGCAACATACGAGTTTCATGGTCGTAGAAAGTAGTGACATTCGTTTACATCTACATTTGTCTCCGCAAGCCACCCAACGGTGTGTGGCGGAGGGCACTTTACGTGCCGCTGTCATTACCTCCCTATCCTGTTCCAGTCGCGAATGGTTCGAGGGAAGAACGACTGCCGGAAAGCCTCCGTGCGCGCTCTAATCTCTCTAATTTTACATTCGTGAAGTCCTCGGGAGGTATAAGTAGGGGGAAGCAATATATTCTATACCTCATCCAGAAACGCACCCTCTCGAAACCTGGTGAGCAAGCTACACCGCGATGCAGAGCGCCTCTCTTGCAGAGTCTGCCACTTGAGTTTGCTAAACATCTCCGTAACGCTATCACGGTTACCAAATAACCCTGTGACGAAACGCGCCGCCTTTCTTTGGATCTTCTCTATCTCCTCTGTCAACCCGACTTGGTACGGATCCCACCCTGATGAGCAATACTCAAGTATAGGTCGAACGAATGTTTTGTAAGCCACCTCCTTCGTTGATGGACTAAATTTTCTAAGGACTCTCCCAATGAATCTCATCCTGGCTCCCGCCTTACCAACAGTTAATTTTATATGATCATTCCACTTCAAATCGTTCCGTACGCATACTCCCAGATATTTTACAGAAGTAACTGCTACCAGTGTTTGTTCCGCTATCATATAATCATACAATAAAGGATCCTTCTTTCTATGTATTCGCAGTACATTACATTTGTCTATGTTAAGGGTCAGTTGCCACTCCCTGAACCAAGTGTCTTTCCGCTGCAGATCTTCCTGCATTTCGTTGCAATTTTCTAATGCTGCAGTTTCTCTGTATACTACAGCATCATCCGCGAAAAGCCGCATGGAACTTCCGACACTATCTACTAGGTCATTTATATATATTGTGAAAAGCAATGGTCCCATAACACTCCCCTGTGGCACGCCAGAGGTTACTTTACCGTCTGTAGACGTCTCTCCATTGAGAACAACATGCTGTGTTCCGTTTGCTAAAAACTCTTGAGTCCAGCCACACAGCTGGTCTGATATTCCGTAGGCTCTTACTCTATCAGGCGACAGTGCAGAACTGTATCGAACGCCTTCCGGAAGTCAAGGAAAATGGCATCTACCTGGGAGCCTGTATCTAATATTTTCTGGGTCTCATGAACAAATAAAGCGAGTTGGGTCTCACACGATCGCTGTTTCCAGATGCCATGTTGATTCCTACAGAGTAGATTCTGGGTTTCCAGAAATGACACGATACGCGAGCAAAAGACATGTTCTGAAATTCTGCAACAGATCAATGTCAGAGACATAGGCCTATAGTTTTGCGCACTCAGTGCCTGTGTATGTACGTATCTATCGTGCTCATCACTCATTATATTGTCCCTCAGTTTTGGTAATGTTAGTTTAGGCGGAATAGTGGCATATCCGAACTCCAGAATACAACTCGGACTGCTGCCGCTTCTCGACAGTTACGTCACGCGAAAACGGTCACTCGCTGGCGAACGTTTTGGCCCAGCCTTCGCTGTGTAGTAAACTTGACCTCGTCTGGCCATCGATAGAAAAGTATCCGTTATTCAGCTAACAGCTGTTAAGCTTGTAGGTACAGCTCGGAATGATCGCTGTGCCTCTGAAAATGGAAAAGAAAACTGCCCTTAGCGTCGACTGAATATTGCTGGAGGACATTCTGCGTGTCAGTACTACATGTACTCGCTAAGTTCAAATTGAGAGGTATGGTATCGGCATACTTCAGCGATTGAGGTAATAATAGCTAGAGTCTGTAATGACAGGTTCACTAAGCTCTTGTTTCACGCCTTTGACCATACTCCACACAGACGATATTAAATTACATCGGTGCGCCACCGGCAATTTCTGTGGTCACGCAGGCAGCTGAATCAGTCGGTCCGTTTCGCAGCCGGCGCTGTGCCACGGCTGGGCGTGTCCGCGGAATGTGCGGTTTGTCAGCTGGCCGTCCGCCGGCCACAGCCGGGTGACCCGTGACCTGTCCGGCCGCGTTCGTGTACCTGTGGCGCCACAGCAGGGAGCCGCTCCCACTTGGTTTCGTCACAGGCGGCCGCCGTCGCCCACTGGCCTCGGAAGAAACTCCAGAGGAACTGGTTCCAGCCTCCTCCTCCTCCTCTCACCGGATCCATGACTACGTGGACACCGCGCCGGCTACGATACACAAGGTGTTACCGTGACGATGATACACGCCTTCAAGTATGATAAAATGTAAATGTTGCGTGACTAGGATTTCCGTAGGGTAGACCGGTCGCGGGGTGCAAGTCTTTCGATTGGACGCCACTTCGGCGACTTGCGCGTCGATGGGGATGAAATGATGATGATCAGGATAACGCAGCACCCAGTCCCTGAGCGCAAAAAATCTCCGACCAAGGCGGAAATCGAACCCTGGCCATTAGGATTGACATTCTGTCGCGCTGACCATTCAGCTACCGGGGGCGGACTTCTAGTATGCTGAAGAAGGGAAAATATATCAGTCTGACGTGAGCAACCCTGGTCTGCCGGTTCGCTTCTGCCTTGGGTTCTTCGGCCGACTTTTCTTTGATGATATTTCTGACGTAATTGCTGGAGTTCATCCAAGATCATCCTGCAGACACTTATTTAAAGAGCTAGAGATCTTCACTGTAGCTTCACTATATATATATATATATATATATATATATATATATATATATATATATATATATATATATATGTGTGTGTGTGTGTGTGTGTGGTGTCACCGCCAGACACCACACTTGCTAGGTGATAGCCTTTAAATCGGCCGCGGTCCATTAGTATGCGTCGGACCCGCGTGTCGCCACTGTCAGTGATTGCAGACCGAGCGCCGCCACACGGCAGGTCTAGTCTAGAGAGACTCCCTAGCACTCGCCCCAGTTCTACAGCCGACTTTGCTAGCGATGGTTCATTGTCTACATACGCTTTCATTTGCAGAGACAGTTTAGCATAGCCTTCAGCTACGTCATTTGCTACGACCTAGCAAGGCGCCATATTCAGTTACTATGAATGTATTCTGAACAGATAATATTGTAAGTCATGTACCGTCAAGAGCGACGTTCATCATTAATGGATTAAAGTTAAGTATCAAACTAATTACGTCCGCTTTCTGAATTCTAATTCCTTGTCATGTTCCGGACCTCACGTCAGTATAGTCCTTCCCTCCTCACGCCAGCCTATAATATATATATATATATATATATATATATATATGAAATTTTTTATTAACAATCTGAACGAATTCAAATAGCATCAAAAGTCTGACAGATAGCCATATAGCATTTAAAAGGAAATTAAAAGAATTTCTTAATGGCATCTCCTTCTACTCATTAGATGAATATTTGGATATAGTAAGTGGGTAATTTCCCCAACCCCTACCAAAGGAAAAAAAATATTAAGTGTCATGTAATATTTTGTGTCATGTAATATCTTGTATAGCCACCTTTTATTAACCTGACTCGCTCCACATCCTTACGAGGCGTCGTATTCGTGATCTATGGAACAAGTACTAATATAATCTAATCTTTCTCCAGCACAACCGGCTGGCATTGTCAAAACTTCACCCTCACTCCAGAGGAGGGTGAGTTTCGTGAATGCCGACCACACGTGCTGGCGAAACGCTAGAAAAATCATCAAGCAAATATTGGGAGAAGAACTGGAGACAGAAACCAAAAGGCAATTTGTCAACGAGTGGCCACGACAGCCTTACCAATTTCGAACAGTGGATATAAGCTGTGCAGAATAAAATTAAGTGGAAAAAATAAAGAATACATTCTCTAACTGACAGAAAAGAAATCCATTGAAAAAAAACCTGCATTATAATCTTCTAAGAACATAATCCGTATGGATACGGTGGACAAGGTAATAAAACTGTATTAGGCTGTTCCATTTATGACTAAAATAACCCGCCAGGTTAGCCGAGAGCGCTAACGCGCTGCTACTTGGACTCGGGTAGGCGCGCTGGCCCCGGATCGAATCCGCCCGGCGGATTAACGACGGCGGCCGGTGTATCTGCCAGCCTGGATGTGGTTTTTAGGCGGTTTTCCACATCCCGCTAGGTGAATACCGGACTGGTTCCCACGTTCCGACTCCGTTACACGACTCGCAGACATTTGAACACTTTCTCACTATTCCATGGATTCCACTAGACGCAGACAGTTGGGGTACACTCATTTCTTCCTGGGGTGTATGGGGGTGGCGGCAGGAAGGGCATCCGGCCACCCCTTAAAATCTAACCTTGCCAAATCCGTTCCTAATCGTGCCGATGCTGCGGGACAGGGCACCAGCGAAAGAAAGAAAGAATTTATGACTAAAAGAAGAAGAAATAAGAACTGTGTCCTGGTGGTTATTCCCCTAGTAGCGATTCTCCTCTAAACGTAGCATTCAAACTAGGAAATCAGAGTCTGAGGACTGTCGGGTGTAAAACATGAGTCTGCGCCTGAGAGGTTTTGTCCGGCGCTCCACACCAGCGCCCAGCGGCACAGTGGAATCCGCGCGGGCAGACGCTGTTCATCCAGTGAAAGCGACCGCATGGAAAGCGAAATAGTTTTTTCGTGGCTTGTTGTTTGGTGTTGACGCTTTCTCTTTTTCTCGCCTCTGATATGTTGCTGTCCGTCGCTAGGCGACAGCCGTAGCTGGCTTTCATGCTGATGCGAGTTATTTCAACTGGTTCATATGTAGTGCGAGACGGCGACACTGGTCCCTGTGTGACGTACGGCGGTGTGTGGTAACTGAAGGCGGGTCTCGTATCTTTTCATGGTGGACTTGGAGTAGAGTGGTTGTTGTGTCAAAATAAAGTAGTCTGCGTTGAGCATTAGTTCACCGAAGCAATTTTATATGCTCGTGGAGGTGCATTATCTAGGAATTGGCACCCTTAACGAGTTCGGGTTGACAAGTTGAGGTTTGGCGATGACATTGTAATTCTGTCAGAGACAGCAAAGGATTTGGAAGAGCAGTTGAACGCAATGGACAGCGTCTTGAGAGGAGGATATAAGATGAGCAACAAAAGCAAAACGAGGATAATGGAATGTAGTCGAATTAAGTCGGGTGATGCTGAGGGAATTAGATTAGGAAATGAGACACTTAAAGTTGTAAACCACTTTTGCTATTTGGGGGAGCAAAATAACTGATCATGATCGACGTAGAGAGGATGTAAAACGTAGACTGGCAATGGCAAGGAAAGCGTTTCTGAAAAAGAGAAATTTGTTAACATAGAGAATAGATTCAAGTGTCAGGAAGTCATTTCTGAAAGTATTTGTATGGAGTGTAGCCATGTATGGAAGTGAAACATGGACGATAAATAGTTTGGACAAGAAGAGAATAGAAGCTTTCGAAATGTGGTGCTACAGAAGAATGCTGAAGATTAGATGGGTAGATCACATAACTAATGAGGAAGTATTGAATAGGATTGGGGCACAACTTGACCAGAAGCAGATTCAGAAGGATTTAGGCTGCAGTAGGTTCTGGGAGATGAAGAAGCTTGCACAGGATAGAGTAGCATGGAGAGCTGCATCAAACCAGTCTCAGGACTGAAGACCACAACAACAACAGCATAATCACTAACAGCTACGAACTGAAGTTGTACTCTATAGTTCCCACACCACGACACCAGCCGTGAAACCGCATTGTCTCTCCAAAATATTGGAAGAATAGGGCCTTGTCCCAGGTCGGATACATACTCTCCGACGGTGGTCATACGGGGTAATGCAGAACACAATGCGACACCGAGCATCAGCAGTCCGTGCTTCGCGGTCGTGGCACAACACAAACGCAGCCGCCTGTGCTGTGCTGTTAACGGCTGCCTGCGCGTGGGACAGCAGTTTCCTAGTCTGGCTGCTGTCAGTCTCCGATCAGTGGTGCGCCATGACACGGAGTGCTGAAGGAGTCCACGAGCAGGTCTGGAGGGGGTGCGACGTGCCTGGTCCACGACACGGCGGTCCTCGCTTGTGGCTGCCAGACGTGGGGCGACCCAAATTTTTGCGATGGGTATGCCTGGCCTCACTTTACCGTGCATTTCAACACTGGACCTCTGTCACATCCCCCGTGGGAGGTTCGAGTCCTCCCTCGGGCATGGGTGTGTGTGTGTGTGTGTCATCCTTGGTAAAAGTTAAAGTTAGATTAAGTAGTGCGTAAGCCTAGGGACCGATGACCTCAGCAGTTTGGTCCCATAAGATCTTACCACAAATTTCCAAATTTTCCTACCTCTGTCACATCCGAATGCTCTACAAATCTGGACACTGTACAATTCGACTTTCCGACCAAATGGAGACCCACAAAGAGGTCCCTTTCGAACTCTGCCAGATGCTGATATAGCTCTTTCACACAAGTCCGTGGCATCTGAGTCTTCTTCACAGTAATCACTCAACATCTGACGCTGTTCACGTCCCTTATATACCCTGCAAGCCCTGGTAACAAACTAAACACGAACAACGCTAATGCGCTCTGGCGGCCGTTCTAGCTATCACAGAATATCACAACCATCTTTTACATACCCACCGATGACGTGCAAGTCTACGAAACTCCGTTGACGTCCAGACATGTCTTGTAGGAGCTTCACTTTTTTGTAGGGGCAGTGAAATTTGACATTGTTTTCATACAGTTTTTTCGATTACTCGGCTGTTTTGTTGAGACAATGACAAATGAACCGTGTTGTGCCTGCACAGCAGCATACGGCTCACGAGTAATTAGCAAGGCTGTCTACTTCGATTATCTGGAGATAAATCTGCAGGAGTTCTGTCAGCATAATGTTTGCTAATTGCACTGGAAGTATGCAAATTTTAACGCTCAAAGTTGCACGCAGTTTAAATTTGGTACTATCATTACATCGAAAAATCAGCTCAGCGTCCGTATTATTATGGTTGGAAATTGGTTGCACAAAGAATCTGACATATGTACAACAAACAGTAGCGCATTTCGTAATTTTTTTCAAATACTATGACCTTGACAGGTACCTTACGTAAACAGAAGTGCTAAAACACACGCTATTAATGTTGCATGTCAGAAGATCTACGATATTACGACTATTTCAAGAAAACTCATGAAACGCTATTAACATTGAAAGACGTTTGCAACTATCTTGCTTTTGACACAAGTGTTTGGTTCGGGAATTAAAAATGAAAGCCGGCCGGTGTGGCCGAGAGGTTCTAGGCGCTTGAGTCTGGAACCGCGCGACCGCTCCGGTCGCAGGTTCGAATCCTACCTCCTTGGGTTTGATAGGTTTAAGTAGGTCTAAGTTCTAGGGGACTGCTGACCTCATAAGTTAAGTCCCATAGTGCTCAGAGCCATTTGAACCAAAAATGAAACTGAATACTGATGCCACAATTGTAGAAAGTCAGAATACATGCGTCAATAAACAATTAATGTGAAACAATTAAATGGCTCGCACTTATACAACTGTCTCTGAAATAGATAATTGCCTTCAACGTAGAGGAACTGTCAGTCTCTCGTATTCCAAATGAATTCCAGTTCTTCAGCTGAATCTACAGCGTATTTTAAGCTGTACAGGAAATATACCCCAGATATTCAAATCAAATACGTAGCTGCACAGTGAAGTGAAGGAAGAGTGCGTCAAGGAGGCATGTTCATTTGCGCTCTGCAAATTGATTGGTGAGCAGTGACGCAAAATGTCTACTCTGCTCCGTCTCCTAGCGTCATACTCACGACACCAAACACGGTAGCGGCGGCAAACCAATTAATCGCTAACAAAGAATGGAAAGACTAATGGCTCTGAGCACTATGGGACTTAACATCTGAGGTCATCAGTCCCCTAGAACTTGGAACTAGTTAAACCTAACTAACCTAAGGACATCACACACATCCATGCCCGAGGCAGGATTCGAAGCTGCGACCGTAGCAGTCGCGCGGTGCCGGACTGAAGCGCCTAGAACCCCACTGCCACCGCGGCCGGCAATGGAAAGACTAGAAATGACACCACACACACACACACACACACACAAGCCCACAAATGTGCAAAGAAATAATGCTGAGCCATAAATAAAGACATGTCGGAAAG
Organism: Schistocerca piceifrons; assembly: GCF_021461385.2. Lineage (NCBI taxonomy): Eukaryota > Metazoa > Arthropoda > Insecta > Orthoptera > Acrididae > Schistocerca > Schistocerca piceifrons. The sequence goes on along the minus strand of NC_060140.1, from coordinate 945,133,164 downwards.
AGCGCCATATATTCCCAATGAAATGAGTTATAGAAGTGTACGCACCATCGCGACGTTTGAAGAGACATTACGCGTGGAGTTCCATACATTTGGCAACAGTAAGCGACATTAACACCGTTCTTTGTTTACAGTGTGGCATGAATGCTGATTCGATAGAATGATCGACAAAGTAGTGTAGTTGGGCGAACAGTGTTGCCAGACCACAGCAGAAACAGGCCTTCGTGTGCGTGTCGCGGTTTGGCCAGTGATACGCAGTGGCGCATTCGCGTGTGTGGGCTGTGATGGCAGGGTATCGCGAATCAGCGGGGGCCGGCTTGCGACAGTGACCCGGTTTGTGGGTCGCCCACCAGACCCGCCCAGCACCTGCTGCTCCACGCTACGAGAGGCGCTTATATAGGCCGCCGCAGCAGACGATCTGCCAGCGGCGAACCGTGGAACAGTTGCAGAATCGCCCAGGCGCCACTCCCAACCACCACACTGCGCAAAACATTATTCTACAAACCACTGTGTCGTAAATGGCAGAGGGTACTTAAAACTGTACCTTCTACTTAAGCCGTCGGCCCAACGTAACGTAAGCGACAGCCCCGGACAGTGCACCCGCCCATTCACCCCTCTCCACACCAATCCATATCCCAAGCTCCGCCCATGCTCTGCCGCATGTTCCAACATCAAAGTTGTTCGTATCACAGATATGCCAGTCATAACAAGGGAGAAAATCAGTAGTTAGTACGAAATACAGTTTTCCGGTACCATTGTGAAATGAATCGGAAATATGTTCATTGAATATGCGAGTTGAAAAATCATCAATAAGAATGAAAAATAAAAGTGGCATCAACACTGTCTTTTTTATTTCATGAGCTTTCATCTGCACCACACAGGGTGATTCAAAAAGAATACCACAACTTTAAAAATGTGTATTTAATGAAAGAAACATAATATAACCTTCTGTTATACATCATTACAAATATTATTTAAAACGGTTTTTTTTCACTCAAAAACAAGTTCAGAGATGTTCAATATGGCCCCCTCCAGACACACGAGCAATATCAACCCGATACTCCAACTCGTTCCACACTCTCTGTAGCGTATCAGGCGTAACAGTTTGGATAGCTGCTGTTATTTCTCGTTTCAAATCATCAATGGTGGCTGGGAGAGGTCGCCGAAACACCATATCCTTAACATACCCCCATAAGAAAAAATCGCAGGAGGTAAGATCAGGGCTTCATGGAGGCCAGTGATGAAGTGCTCTGTCACGGGCTGCCTGGCGGCCGATCCATCGCCTCGGGTAGTTGACGTTCAGGTAGTTACGGACAGATAAGTGCCAATGTGGTGGCGCTCCATCCTGCTGAAATATGAATTGTTGTGCTTCTTGTTCGAGCTGAGGGAACAGCCAATTCTCTAACATCTCCAGATACTGTAGTCCAGTTACAGTAGCACCTTCGAAGAAAAAGGGACCAAAAACTTTATTGGCTGAATTGGCACCGAAAACGTTCACCTTAGGCGAGTCACGTTCATACTGAGTTGTTTCCCGCGGATTCTCAGTGCCCCACGCTGAACAACTGTCGTCGATTCACTTCTGCCGTACTCAATAACACAAAAAGCTTTCTATTGAGCGGTCGCCATCTTAGCATCAACTGACGCTGACGCCTAGTCAACAGCGCCTCAAGCGAACAAATGTACAACTAAATGAAACTTTATAGCTCCCTTAATTCGCCGACAGATAGTGCTTAGCTCTGCCTTTTGTCGTTGCAGAGTTTTAAATTCCTAAAGTTGTGGTATTCTTTTTGAATCACTCTGTATAACAAAATCTGATATTTGTTAACTGCAATGAGTGCAAATTTCCGTCACCTCGGGTAGTGTAAGAAATTCTGTTGGGAAATATTAATTGGTAGTATCGCCAAGGATGCTGTCCATTATCTTGATTGTCTAAAGTCAATGTTGTGCATAAACAAGGCAAAGTCGATGTCTTGGTTTGTTTCTGATTACCTCATTAAGACTAAAGAATATAAGAGTGGGATAATGTAGAAATGCGTAATGCAAGCAGTCAGATATTTATACAGTGACATTCTTCATTAATATTTGCCTGTGTAATGGGTGAATATTTACTTGTGAACTCTTATGACTGGTTCCTTATAGCAGACACGAGATTACCTTGAGTTCTTCTTCAGTGTTTCAGAGCTTTAGACCTGCCTATTGTTAAACATATGTACATAATTTCGTCAGTGTAATTCCAACACTTCTTATCGTACTTTAATGTCTGTTAGATATCAGTTTTGACAGCAGTTGGCCACAACAGTCAAGATTAGGTACCTTGTGTATGATAACTTTATTGAGAGTGTATATCTATGTTTCATTTTGACAGTATTACACAAACTGCTAAGAAGTACTAAAAGCACAACACTGCTAGTATGAACAACCGCGGTAAAACAAAAAACGACGAACAAAAACACGACAGCGACGAGGACTACCAAAGATCATATTGATGCGCTCTTGGTTGGTGTGGCGGGGGGTAGGTGTGGAGGGGGGTAAATGGGCGGGGCTTGTGCAAATGTCCGGGGCTGTCGCTAACGTTTCCTGTCGGCCCATGAACCGTGCATCCGAACGTTGAGCATTGAGCGTATCGAGTTTCTCACGTCATAGCGTGGACTAGCACGTTCAGGAGTCTTTTCGAACGTGCAGAGCAATATCTAGCACGTCAGATATTGTGAGCGTGCGTCTGAACGTTGACCAATCAGATGGCGCAACGCCACCTACGTCTCACGCACGCCATCTCTCTTCAGCACAGAGTTGTCAGACGCCATATTGGCATTCATCTCAAGCCCATGCGTATATATACGTCGTTTCTGAGCGCCAGCAAATTGAGAATCACTGGAAAAGCTGTTGTTAACTGTGCGATTTGTTCAAAAAAATGGTTCAAATGGCTCTGAGCACTATGGGACCCAACTTCATAGGTCATCAGTCCCCTAGAGCTTAGAACTACTTAAACCTAACTAACCTAAGGACATCACACACATCCATGCCCGAGACAGGATTCGAACCTGCGACGGTAGCGGTCTTGCGGTTCCAAACTGTAGCGCCTAGAACCGCACGGCCACTCCGGTCGGCGCGATTTGTTCCAGTAAAATAATGAGAAACATCATGTTCGTGGCAAAAGAATTACTGTAACTTGCGTATTATGAGAGCATATCATTTGAAGGTAGCGACACACTGAGGTTCCACGAAAAACACATTGTTCTTGGCACAATTTGTTACAATGAAATTTCAGTTAGTAACATAGCTACGGTTAAAGCTTTTAGCAAGTGGCAAGATGTTATAAGAAGTCCGTAAACGAATTGTTATCACTTTACCGTAGTGAGTAGCGTTGATGATTCAAGACCAGGTACGTGATGTGATGATGGTTTACATCTCGCCTAGTCTAAATTTTTTTTTCATAATATTCGCGTATATATAGGTTCTGATGCTTTATTATTGGTTTAATGTAAGTATATACTACAATATTTGATGTTATGTAAATGTTTGAGGAGTGAGTTTGTTCGATTGGCTTAATCTACAGGACAGCTTGCGCTACTTGTATAAATTTTCTTTTGAGCTTCGTGATTTACATGTTGTAAAGTTTCTGCTACTGGGTAGGAACAGTGATCAAGTAAGAATGACTTTAGGGTTTTAGTAAAATGTGGGGGAGATATAATAGTGTTTATCTTATCTGGAGAAATATTGCAAATTTGTGTCGCACTGTTTGTAATGGAACTTTTATAAGCCTGCGTCCTTATTGATTGGACATGGTACATTCCTTTTTGTCTTAAATCATGTACATCGATATTGAAGTTTTTATTTGTGTATATTACATATAGAACAACGTGACTAGGATATGAACAATGGAGGAAATGTGCGTTTTAATAGAGCTAACGTGGGAATTTTACGTAGCCTGTTGAGTAAACAGTGTGATTTACGAACTACTAGAAACATCCCACAACTGCCGCTGGAGTGCGTTGCGATCGCGTATACCACGTTGGGGCCCACGTACCGTGTGCACAAGTCGCATCGTTCAGCAGCGCGTTGAACTTGGCACGCTCAATGTTAAAATGTTAACGTTGGACAGCACGGTCCGTGTGCCGATGGCTTCACACGGAGGTCACAAAAGTCGTCGGATACCTCGTATCCTGTCGGACTCGTTTTGCCCGGGATACTGCATGGACTCAACAAGTCTTTGGAAGTCCCCTGCAGATATATTGAGCCATGCTGCCTGTATATCCCGTCCACAATTGTGAATGTCTTGCTGGTGCAGCATTTTGTACACGAACTGACCCCTCGATTATGTCCCATAAATGTTCGATGGAATTCACGTCGGGCCAAATCAATCGCTTGAACTGTCAAGAATGTTCTTCAAACCAATCGCACCAGGTGACATGGCGCATTGTCATTTGCAAAAATTCCATCGTCCACGTAAGCACAGTCCACACTATTATAGAACCACCACCAGCTTGCACAGAGCCTTGTTCACAACTTGGGTCGTTGACTTCGTGGGGGCTGCGACACACTCGAACTCCACCATCAGCTCTTACCAACTGAAATCGGGACTGATCTGACCCGCCCACAGTTTCGCAGTCGTCCAGGGTCCTCCCGACGTGGCCACGAGCCCAGGACAGGCGCAGCAAAGCCACTCGCGTCGGTCGCCTGCTGCCACAGCCCATTAACGCCCCATTTCGCCGCACTCTACTAGCGGATACGTTCGTCGTACGTCCCACAGTGATGTCTGCGGTTATTTCACGCAGTGTTGCTTGTCTGTCAGCACCGACAACCCTACACAAACGACGCTGCCCTCGGTCGTTAAGTAAAGGCCATCGGCCACTGCGTCGTCCGCGGTGAGAGATAACGCCCGAAATCTGGTATTCTCAACACTCTCTTGACGCTGTGGATTTCGGAATATTTAATTCCCTAATGATTTCTGAAATGAATGGTCCCGTGCGTCTAGTTCCAACTACCATTCCGCGTTCAGAGTCTGTTAATTCACGTCATGTGGCCATAATGACATCGGACACCTTTTCATATCAGCTACCTGTGTACAAATGACAACTCCATCAATGCACTGCCCTTTTATACCTCGTGTATGCGATACTAGCACCATCTGTAAAAATGGGTCAAATTTCTCTGAGCACTATGGGACTTAACTTCTTTGGTCATCAGTCCCCTAACTAACCTAAGGCCATCACACACATCCATGCCCGAGGCAGGATTCGAACCTACGACCGTAGCGGTCGCGCGGCTCCAGACTGTAGCGCCTGGAACCGCATGGCCACTGCGGCCGACAGCACCATCTGTATGTGTGCATATTGCTATCTCATGATTCTTGTCATCTCAGTGTATTCAAATCGCATATGAAGATCGGGGAGGATGACAGTTTAATTGCCTGTGTGCGCAGTACAATTAGTCCGACCTTGTTTTTCCGCTCCCTGCGGTAGTGATATATAGGGTGTTGAAGTATATTTCTAGATTCTCCACTCCATGTGGCAGTTCAGATTTTTCAGCGTTTCATGGTGCTCTCCCACGCTGTTTCATATGTGGTTTCATATGTGTCCAGCACACATATGTATTCTATGATCGGATGTACAAGTGCTTTGCAAGTGCAAATGCCTCATTACTGTGTAATTCTGTTAAGGGGGGTAGGACGTCAAACGGGCCGACTTGGAGCAGGAGAGGCACCACAGGACATTTCAATTTCCACCGTCTATACTTTTACAAATAAATTCATAAAACTTTGTCAGCATGACCAGGAAGGATTCAGGATTCACACTCGTAGCAGCGGAAGTTCAAAAACATAACAAAATAATTTTTTTTTACATATGAAATTTCATCATTTTTTCACTTACTGTTGGCTGCATTTGTTGCTATAGGTACGCTTTTCTTCATAAGTAAGAGAGACTGTTCGATGAATTTTGCACAGCATACAAACCATACTTACAGGTGTCTAAAACTCTAGAATCTATTTAATTTATAAAAAAATGAACGAGCTGTTACGTTTTAAACTTTATGTTTAGAAAAATATCAAATTTTGTAGTTAATTATCTCAATTTTCACCCCAGTTTTTAGTAGATTTGGAAAATTCTAGAGTTTCATACACCTGCAAGTATGGTTTGTATGCTGTGCAAAATTCATCAAAGAATCTCTCTTACTTGTGAAGAAAAAGGTACCTATAGCAACAAATGCCGCCAACAGTAATTGAAAAATGATGAAATTTCATATAAAAAAATTATTTTATTATGTTTTTGCAGTTCCACTGCTATGAGTGTGAATCCTGAATCCTTCCTGGTCATGCTGACAAAGTTTTATGAATTTATTTGTAAAAGTATGCACAGTGGAAATTAAAATGTCCTGTGGTGGATCTCCTGCTCCAAGTCGGCCCGTTTGACATCCTACCCCCCCTTTGATAACCAAATTCCTCGTCTCTGTGTGTTTTGATTACGGCAGTCAAAACCCTCATCACTACAATTGATATCTTAAGGTAATCAAATGATTGTTACTTTTGTAATTCAGTAAAGGTTGCCAAATGACACATCGCCGTGTTTTACTCTTAAAGCAGTAAATGCTTGCTTACTTCCATAATTCTCTTGAGATGGGCAAATATCTGATCACTTTGAAGTTATCTCGGGGTAGCCGAATGTCATGTCACTTTATCATTTTTTAAGGTAGCCAAAGGCCTCATTACTCCATTAAACTAGTGCACACTGGCCGACACCAGATGGAGGAATTTTTCTATAGGACTTAAGTTTAAACCTAAATTTGAGTGAAAACGTTAACTACAGTTAAATAAAAATACACGATCTCTACTGTTTGGTATTAAGGTAGGGAATTGCCTTGTCACCTCAGAATTACAGGTGCTATGCCACTTCATTAGATCTCTTATGGTAGCCAAATGATCATCACTTCATTTTCATCTTTCAAGGAGTGCAAATCTTACGTCACTTTGTCATTACCTTAAGGTAGACAAAGACGTCATCGCTTTATTGTCTACTTAACAAAGCCCAAAACCTCGGCACGTCCTACAATTTATGTGACCTACTGAATTTTACGAATACTTCGTCTCTTTCTAATTTGCTTAAGGTGGCCTGCTGACTTGTCACTCATTGTAAAACCACAAGAGAAGACGCCAAAAGGAGAGATACTGCAGCCATTGAAGTTGCAAAATGGTCATAGCAATTAACACGTGAGATATACCTACAGTTTATTTTAAATGTCATTAACGAAATCCCATCTAACAATTGTAGATTCCACAATGGTATTACATATTTGACGTGACAGCTTTGATTAACGTTCGCTTTTTATCGTTCGGCGCGTAAATAATAACACGAGATCGATGCTCAGAAATATCTCGCTGCCTCACTGTTGCCACTTTCACCAAAGACGAAGAAGATACACAGGATGCACACATCTGCGGCTGTCAAAACGTCTGTCAGCTACACTCGTTAATATCAGCTGAAACTGTGACACATTTATAACAAACTCTTCGCAATGCACCATTTTTCGACTGGGCACTTCAAACTCGTCTTCATGTGAGCCTCGAAGATTGCAGTCTTCGGTGGCTCAACTAAAGATCATTGGGAAGTGTCCAGTCGAAATGTAATGGCTTGTAGTTAGCGACAATCCACAGCAAATCCGATGTATCTTCATCTTAAAACATTGTATTTTAGGCTAAACTTATTATCACAATCGAGGTTTTTTGACCCCGTGCTTTGATTGAAATACATTAACTGCTTCAAAAGGCTTTTCTAAGAAAATGCAAAATTAAGACAAGCAGTGCTCTAAAACCAGGCTTTGCACGACTGATTGTTGAAGCCATCCCCCACAAAACCTGTTACGTCGCTGCGAATAGGAGGTGATTCTGACTTCCAGTATACTTGTTAGTAAAGCTGGGGGGTAGTTACCAAATACGAAAACTTGAACCTCACAACGAATGCTGCTAAAGTAAATATGAGTAAAATGATCGATATGGAAAAAGACGGATCATTTCAAGCAATTTTTTGTAGTGGCCAAAATTTCCTGTTATGTTATACCGTTGCGATCTTTTAACACGTAGAAACTGAGTTATGACGAACAAATTAGTTCTCACCAGAAACAATCGATTGAAATATATCACGCATATAAAAATACGGATATAAAATCTAGCGTATAAATTCTTCATAATGTTGGTAAGACGAACGAATCTATCACCGGTTAAAAAGATGCTTCAAGCGTAAACATAATCACCTTCATGTGTGGAAAATACCGAGAAGGTAGAACTAGTGGCGCATTAAGAGTCGAAGAATGTAGAAGAATAATAGTAATACAAACACTTAGGGCAAAAACTGAAAGAAATGTGGTGAACAGAAAAGCGAACATAAAAGGGAGACAAAGGACAACTAGGGTGCTCTTCAGCAAAGGGTACGTAGGTACCAAATCTTTCGGAAAGCATCAAGGAACAGTTAGTTTGGTAATGAGGAAAGTGGAAGACCGGAGACCAAGGTTTGATTAACACCGCCTTATAAGCCTCTTCCTTCCCATGAATCTCGGTCAGACATTTACTTTTCCTACTATATATTTTATGTAGCCATTCCACTTAAGGTCGTTCTGGATACTTGCTTCTATATCTTTTAAGGTTAATACTGTTTCCAGCAGTTTCTCATCAGTGATGTAGTTGTGCAGTAGTGGATATCTTTTCCTATGTATGCGCATTATTTTACATTTATTGACGTTGAGGATCAACTACCAGAGCCTGCACCATTCATCAGTCTTCTGCATGCTATTCTACAAATAGATACTGTCTTCTGACGTTAATACTTTGTTATACACTACTGGCCATTAAAATTGCTACACCAAGAAGAAATGCAGATGATAAACGGGTATTCATTGGACAAATATATTATACTAGAACTGACATGTGATTAGATTTTTAAGCAATTTGGGTGCATAGATCCTGAGAAATTAGTACCCGGAATAACCACCTCTGACTGTAATAACGGCCTAGATACTTCTGGGCATTGAGTGAAACAGAGCTCGGATGGCGTGTACAGGTACAGCTGCCCATGCAGCTTCAACACGATACCACAGTTCATCAAGAGTAGTGACTGGCGTATTGTGACGAGGCAGTTGCTCGGCCACCATCGACCAGACGTTTTCAATTGGTGAAAGATCTGGATAATGTGCTGGTCAGGGCAGCAGTCAAACATTTTCTGTAACCAGAAAGGCCCGTACAGGACCAGCAACAAGCGGTCGTGCATTATCCTCCTCAAATGTATGGTTTCGCAGGGATCGAATAAAGGGTAGAGCCACGGGTCGTAACACCTCTGAAATGTAACGTCCACTGTTCAAAGTGCCGTCAATGCGAACAAGAGGTGACCGAGACGTGTAACCAGTGGCACCCCATACCATCACGCGATGACGAATACACGCTTCCAATGTGCGTTCACCGCGATGTCGCCAAACACGGATGCGATCATCATGATGCTGTAAACAGAACCTGGATTCATCCGAAAAAACGACGTTTTGCCATTCGTGCACCCAGGTTCGTCGTTGAGTACACCATCGCAGGCGTTCCTGTTTGTGATGCAGCGTCAAGGGTAACCGCAGCCATGGTCTCCGAGCTGATAGTCCATGCTGCTGCAAACGTCGTCGAATTGTTCGTACAGATGGTTGTTGTCTTGCAAACGTCCCCATATGTTGACTCAGGGATCGAGACGTGGCTACACGATCCGTTACAGCCATACGGATAAGATGCCTGTCATCTCGACTGCTAGTGACACGAGGCCGTTGGGTTCCAGCACGGCGTTCCGTATTACCCTGCTGAACCCACCGATTCCATATTGTGCAAACAGTCATTGGATTTCGACCAACGCGAGCAGCAACGTCGCGATACGATAAATCGCAATCGGGATAGGCCACAATCCGACCTTTATCAAAGTCGGAAACGTGATAGTACGCATTTCTCCTCCTTACACGGGGCATCACAACAACGTTTCACCAGGCAACGCCGGTCAACTGCTGTTTGTGTATGAGAAATCGGTTGGAAACTTTCCCCATGTCATCACGTTGTACGTGTCGCCACCGGTGCCAACCTTGTGTGAATGCTCTGAAAAGCTAATCATTTGCATATCACAGCATGTTCTTCCTGTCGGTTAAATTTCGCGTCTGTAGCACGTCATCTTCGTGGTGTAGCAATTTTTATGGCCATAGTTAGACAGTATCATTATCTGCAAACAGTCTTAAAGAGGATCCGACGGTTTCTACTAGATCATTTACATACATTGTAAACAATAATGGTCCCGAAATACTTCCTTGGCGTACCTCGGAAATCACTTATGGATCTGTCTATTTTGTTCCGTTAAGAGCGACGTTTTGAGTTCTATCGGCAAGGAAGTCTTGCATCCAGTCTTAACCGATAGTCGATGTGCTCGCATTTTTTTTTCTTTCGCTGAACGGCAGTGCTGGATGGTTTCAAATGCTTCCCTGCAGTCGAGCTACACGGCTTCAACGAGAGCGATGTTTTGCCCAGCGCAATAAATCACGTGGAGGGACGGAGCAAACTGAGTTTCGCAAGATCTCCGTTTGTAGAATCCCTGTTGATTTTTATAGAGGATATTTTTGTTCTCCTAAAACGTCATAATTCTTGAGCGTAAAACACGTTGAATAATTCTACAACAGAGGTCAACGATATAGGTATGTAACTGTCCTACGGCCCTCCTTGAAAATGGGAGTGATCTGCATTTTTTTTTTCCAATTGCTAGGTACCTTTCGTTGCTCCAGGATTCTATGATAAACTCTTGATGGAATGGGATCACGTTCTTTCGCATAATCTTTGTAGAATCTTATAGGCATCTCATCTGGTCCTGATCTCTTTCCGCTACTAACCCCGTTGTAGTTGCTTTTCTATTCCGCGAGCGGGATGCATTTCTCTGATAGCTACACTGCGCTACTTGTATTTAAAAAGAGGCAAAGCTCCGCGTTCTGGCCCTAGAGAGGAAATCTGGTGAGATTCGGCAAAGGGGCGAACAATTATGGCAAGAACTATGGGAGGCGGATGAAACAGGGCGTAGGACATATGAACTTCTTCCAAACATCAGGGAACGATTGAAAATGACATACTTTGAACCCACTAGAGGACAAATACATTTTCTCACTGGACATGGGCCTTACCCGACATACTTATGTCGGTTCGGGAAAAGGGCCACACCCGCGTGTGAATGTGGTGAACCGGAGGGCACCCCCGATCATGTGATCTACGAGTGCCCCCTCTTCAATGATGTTGCTTCGACACTACGTGACCAGTTACCTGACCGTGACACATACCACCTAATAATACAACAGGACACTTTTCGAACTCTCAATAAACTAGCAGATGAGGTATCACGAAAAGTGCTAAAGGAATGCCTGAGGAAAGTAAATTAACACAAATTAATGTAAAAAATGGAGATATAAAAAAAACAAATACGTGCCCTTCTCCTATACCGCCTGCGCGTGGATCGGCCGACTTCCTTGTAGTCTGAAATCCGCCACGTACGGGACTAGGGGGAGTGGGGAACAATATCACGGACTACACAATGCACCGGATTAGACTTAGGTTAGAACTAGTTAGTAGGACTTAGACTAGGAAATTAGTACTAGGAACCTGCAGCGAATAACATCTTGGCCTGCCAGGGTCAGGGGAACGCCCATCGGGATCAGCTCGATGGGCAAGGCACAGGGTGTTTCAAAACGATACGGCCAAACTTTCAGGAAACATTCCTCACACACAAATAAAGAAAAGATGTTATGTGGACATGTGTCCGGAAACGCTTAATTTCCATGTTAGAGCTCATTTTAGTTTAGTCAGTATGTTGTATCACGTTGGAATGAAGCCTCATCCGTAAAGAGAGCATTTGCACTGAAATGAGGATTGACGCATTGCTGGATGAACCATTCGCAGAAGTGTACCCGTGGAGGCCAATCAGCTCCTGATAGTGCCTGCACACGCTGTACACGGTACGGAAACAACTGGTTCTCCCGTAGCACTCTCCATACAGTGACGTGGTCAACGTTACCTTGTACAGCATCAACTTCTCTGACGCTGACATTAGGGTTATCGTCAACTGCACGAAGAATTGCCTCGTCCATTGCAGGTGTCCTCGTCGTTCTAGGTCTTCCCCAGTCGCGAGTCATAGGCTGGAATGTTCCGTGCTCCCTAAGACGCCGATCAATTGCTTCAAACGTCTTCCTGTCGGGACACCTTCGTTCTGGAAATCTGTCTCGATACAAACGTACCGCGCCACGGCTATTGCCCCGTGCTAATCCATACATCAAATGGGCATCTGCCAACTCCGCATTTGTAAACATTGCACTGACTGCAAAAACACGTTCGTAATGAACGCTAACCTGTTGATGCTACGTACTGATGTGCTTGATGCTAGTACTGTAGAGCAATGAGTCGCATGTCAACACAAGTACCGAAGTCAACATTACCTTCCTTCAATTGGGCCAACTGGCGGTGAACCGAGGAAGAGCAGTACATACTGACGAAACTAAAATGAGCTCTAACATGGAAATTAAGCGTTTCCGGACACATGTCCACATAACATCTTTTCTTTATTTGTGTGTGAGGAATGTTTCCTGAAAGTTTGGCCGTACCTTTTTGTAACACCCTGTATATATTTCTGACACAACTGTGACGCTGCAGGCAGTAGAGTTAGTTAAGATTTTATACACTAAATACTAATACATGTAGGAATTTAGCTGCCCATTGTAATTAGTTATAGCTGTAGCTCACAATCAATTACATTACAATTAGCTGCAATTGATGTTTAAACAAATTAAGACCCACTAATCATATAAGGAAGTGGGTTATGTTGTATAATTATTATTGATGTTGAAATAAAGAATTAAAAAAAAAGAAAATAAATCTGGTCCGACCGACCGCCGTGTCATTCTAATACTGTCAGGAGGGGGAAGTGGTCAAAACTCCAGTCGACCTGTCGTTGTCGAGTTTCTCGACTCAGAACATCTACTAATCGGTCGATTAGGCCCTCAGTTGGCCTTAAGAGGCTGAGTGCATTTCGTACCAGTCCTCCCACCAAGGACAAATCCCTATCGGTGCCGGGAATCGAATCCGGGTCCCACGCATTTCAGTCAGCAACGCCGATCACTCAGCCACGGACGCAGACATTGGGCTGGAAGTTCCATTTGTCAAATAAACGAATTCACTCTTGTTCTGGTAGAGTTGCATAACCGGTGTGTGGTAACGGCAGCTGGGGAAGCGTCAATGGAGCAATGACGTGCGGCTGCTGTCGACATTCAGCAGCCTACGGACGTTATCTGGCTGCGAGATCTGCGCGGCCACACCCTCCAGTAATTAGACAGCCGCCTGGACCGGCGAGCCCTGAGTCACGCCGCCTCCACCACTGCCACTGCTACTGCAGGGGCTAGGCAAAGACTGACTGGCGCGGGACGTGGTACTCTGCAAACAGAGATTACCTAGGGGCTTGTGTTGTAAAGAAGCCCACTCCCTTATTCGTATCTATCGTGGCCAAGTTCCGCTCTAAAACCAGCTGTATTGATCGCACCAGTGTTTATGTTGCGCATCTTAGAGTCGGCATCTTACTGCCAATAAAAATGCACCTTGTAATGGTTCTTTATTTACGTGACCATTACGACACTCCAACCCCAGTTTTCGATGCCAGTAATATCGTACTACTTTTCTGCGAAGTAACCGACATATTTTTGTGGCAATATTCACATTTGGTTTCATTAGTGTATAGGTACTCCGATGTATCGATATATTACAGTGATATGGTTCTTGTGTGTTTTCATTTCTGTGAGACTGTCATAATCTTTGACTTACTTGTAACCGTTTTTGGCGCGAATGCGCACGTAGCAGTCTTTGTTTCGCTTTGCAGAAGTCAAGTTGTTATTTCGCTTTGTAAAAGAACAGTCAAGTCTTGTGTTTGGCTTAAGTGGAAATTAAATGTATGAAGATTGATACACAACTGTTTTCTTGATGATGTGACAATTAAGAAGAAGTATTAGTGAATTTACAAGAAGTTTAATAAAAATGTGGATCGTGAACACCAAGTCAAAAATTATTTCCACCATACCATTGTTCCGATCTGGGATTCTTTGATCATTAAGAATTTCCTGAAAAACGCATTTGTTACGTCTTCAAATATTGCTAAGATACAGATCTGGACCTTCTAGCAGTCAAAGCGGAATCACCCTAGAATCAACAAGATGAGCCATAACAACTTCGACGAAATCTACGTGGGAATCCATTCAAGATAAGTGCCAAAATTAATGACTTTTTTACAGTGACTTCATTATATCCGTTCTGACGATACCATCCACAGTCAATAACTTTGTTGTTGCCCGATAAAGCGAACCGTCCGCAGCTCGTGGTCGTGCGGTAGCGTTCTCGCTTCCCGCGCCCGGGTTCCCGGGTTCGATTCCCGGCGGGGTCAGGGATTATCTCTGCCTCGTGATGACTGGGTGTTGTGTGATGTCCTTAGGTTAGTTAGGTTTAAGTAGTTCTAAGTTCTAGGGGACTGATGACCATAGATGTTAAGTCCCATAGTGCTCAGAGCCATTTGAACCATAAAGCGAACATATGCTGCGCGAGCAACATTATTAATCTGATTTCTAACCTACTTTGCAAGTGGTGGTATTGTTACAACCTGAAGACTAAAAATGGGACCATGTGCCTACCGGTAAAAGTCCATCAAAATAGCCACACTTCCCGTTAAAAATCTTCAGTTGTAATATATCTGAAGAGGATTCGAAAGCAGATGTTGACTTTGTAGAACTGAAAGTTTTATTGTCTCACAAAATTTCGGAAGAACTGCCGGATGTCTGTAACATCCTGTCTCAATACTTCGGCGCAGAGCCTTCTGGCCATCTTCAGGTGATACTGGCGGCAATACACTGAGCTCTGGTAATTTGCAACCTTTGGAATAACACCCTTGTCTCTGCAACTTAATAAAAATATCAGTGAGTTAAGTAGCGTCGCTGTTTTTTCACGTAACTTATCGGAGAAGCTGATGCAGCGTATTCGAAGATTCGATAAGTTACGTGAAAAAACAGCGAGGCTCTTGAGCTCACTGATATTTTTATGAAGTGGCAGACACGAAGGTATCATTCCAAAGTTTACAAAATACCAGAGCTCGGTGCGTTTTCGCCAATATCACCTGGTTCAAATGGCTCTGAGCACTATGGGACTTAACTTCTGAGGTCATCAGTCCCCTAGAACTTAGAACTACTTAAACCTAACTGACCTAAGTACATCACACGCAACGATGCCCGAGGCAGGATTCGAACCTGCGACCGTAGCGGTCGCGCGGTTCCAAACTGTAGCGCGTAGAACCGCTCGGCCACCCCGGCCGGCTGTATCACCTGAAGATGGCCACAAGACTCTGCGCCGAAATATTGTGACAGGAAGTTACAGACATCCCGCAGTTCTCTCGAAATTTTGTAGAACAATGTGAACGCCAGCAAAGTTTTAAATCCCACATGAAAGGTGCATTGTTACCAGATCATTTCTACGCACGCCTACAGACGTTCACTCTTGGGTCGGTTTGTTATCACTTTTCTGAGGCAACCAGTGCTTCTACCGCTCTTTGCTAACGAGTCACTTGTAATATTTATGAGCTCTCAATCCCATCCACGAACACTGCAACATTCAACGGATTTATCGAGCGTCTCACGCAACGCGGCCGTGTATCGCCCAACTACGTCTGACATCCAGCAACCACAGCCCACTGCTGAACGCCTCCCACGCCACCCGCAACGGTGGGCGACAAACCGAGCTTCTCGATCACTGGGGGGTTCCCCAGGCGACAGTGGTGCTGAGTTAGGCCGCTGGCCGCTACGTGTGACGTGCATGTATCGATACTCAAGGAGTAACTGTATCTGTAACCTTACAGCGTACACTAACAATTAACTTCCTCGAGTAACTTCTGCAGCCGGCAGGGGTAGTCGAGCGGTTCTAGGCGCTACAGTCTGGAACCGCGCGACTGCTACGGTCGCAGGTTCGAATCCTGCCTCGGGCATGGGTGTGTGTGATGTCCTTAGGTTAGTTAGGTTTAAGTAGTTCTAAGTTCTAGGGCACTGACGACCTCACATGTTAAGTCCCACAGTGCTCAGAGCCATTTGAACCATTTTTAACTTCTGCAAGTACTTGGTGAGCCGTTTACGTTAGCTTACTTCTGCAAGTTGCCTAGGCAAGTTAATGTCAGCAACTTGCTGCTACTACTGCAGTAGTGTTTCGGCTGGGGTTGCATTGTGAGACAGGCACGTCGAAGTTGACACTGCCGCGCTTAAAAACCTCAAGCAGCTGCCACATTGTTGCATTAGTCTTATTTATTAAAGAAAAATCATAAATGAAAAGAAAAAGTTGAGAACGAGACTTATTTGGCTGAGGAAATACATACAGAAGGGTACATATTTAAGTTTTCAAGAAACGCTGTTGATTAAAGCCTTTCTGAGGTCTCTTCTATAATCAAGTACGAGAAAACGAGACACAAACAAATGCTGCACGCTACATAGCCAGAGATCGGCTATTAATTACTCTTCGATCCTTACAAACAGTATTAAATGTTTACACTAACGTTGAACAAAATCGGCTGTAATTTAAAGACCTGATAAGTATCGCTATTCCACTTTCGTTTCTGGTGATACAATGTAATCGGTAAGCATTTCGTATTTATTTGGCTTACACCGTCAAGTTATGTACGTAAATGGGTTCCAATGGTACATTTATTTCGTCTCATCCCCGCCGTTCATCTTTCCAACATTGACATTTTTGTACCGGTACTGGAGACGCAAAAGATCTGCAAACTCGCGAAGAACTACCAGCAGTCGGAAAGTTCGGCAGGTGGTCACACTATCACAGCAAGATGTAGGAAACGGTTTCCACTAACTCGCGGAAGCTACTTCTGGAAGTTGGCGAAACCTGTGCAAGTAGACTCGCTGAGGGTGTTTTAACGCAAAGGAACTTGGAGCAGCTTCTGCAGGCGACTTGCAGAAATTTCCTTGCTAGTGGTGGTGGTGGTGGTTAGTGTTTAACGTCCCGTCGACAACGAGGTCATTAGAGACGGAGCGCAAGCTCGGGTTAGGGAAGGATTGGGAAGGAAATCGGCCGTGCCCTTTCAAAGGAACCATCCCGGCATTTGCCTGAAACGATTTAGGGAAATCACGGAAAACCTAAATCAGGATGGCCGGAGACGGGATTGAACCGTCGTCCTCCCGAATGCGAGTCCAGTGTGCTAACCACTGCCCTTGCTAGTGGACACACACCTTAACGAAGAACGCCCTATGAGTGCAAGAGATCGCATCGGACGTAGCTGTTTGGTCGTCAGCGGCTAGACAAATTAGTGTGGTGCTTCGTATTAGCATACAGACGAGGGAATTCATCTGAAGTAGGATAAAAAGAATGCTCAAAAGGTTGCTCTAATAACTTCATTGACTTGTTATTAAGTTCTTTTTGTACGTAATATACTGTGCATCGTAAGTGCAGAAAAAAAACTACACACACACACATACATACACACACACACACACACACACACACACACACACACACACACTCACAGAGAGAGAGAGAGAGAGAGAGAGAGAGAGAGAGAGAGAGAGAGAGAGAGAGAGACCCACAGGCAACAAAGCATCACAGGCACGCTTGCTTACATTACGGCGGCTCGATTCTGCAGCGGGGGAACCGGCCCTGTGGTTTGCCAACCAGTGGAGCCTGCGTGTAACGACGGTTCTGCGCCGCCTGGCTGGTCAGCCACTTCGTGCCGCGCCTTTCGCAAACTGCTCTAATTAATATAGACGCTATATCGCTGTCGAGATACTCATCTCGTTCTTGAACTTTTACACGTGTGTGTTGGCTACGGCAGACGGAGGCAAACGAGAAACCTCTGCGAACTAAAGTAGCAAAACATTCGATGTGTTTCGCGACGTCCACCGTCCTCCTCCGTTCGATGTCACTATCTACATTCCTACACCCTCCATCACTACGTCTTCTAATCTATTTCCTCATCACCACTGACGAAATTGTCACCAATGTCACATCATCAATTCTCTGACAGTCATTAGACTGATATCGTAATTTCCAAGAATGATTGCTTATCGAATGCGCGAGCCCCGAACAGTATACAACGAACTTGCGATTCTGAATAACCCACGCGGCTGTTACCGTGCGAGTTACGGTAAGTGTTTAATGCGTTGCCACGGAAACGTATTCAATAGATACCGTTTGTGAGTAGCAATCAACGATTCGATGGTGTTGACCTTTCTGCCGACAATTATTAGACGCGGAGAATTTTAATTCTTTATTTGTGTAACGTCCAAGAAATTCGGGTTACTTACAGACAAGGTGAAGAGAAATTGAGCAGACTGTGGTTGAGAGAAGTTCGTCAAACTTCGCAAGACAAGTTCTGATGCTGACATGTCTTTACAATTTCATGGCACCAAGTGTAGGAAGAGAACAACTATGACAAGAAATACGTAGTTTGGCTGTTCGAAGTTATCAGTCGAGAAAAGCATAATTTTAATTTCTTGCTGGATCAGAGACAACACGCTGCAAGCGACAGCCCCCGGAAATTATCAACGAACACCCTATGCGTCTACTTCGGCTTCTGCTGATAGATGTGTTAAGTGATACTGACCAACGAGTGTGTTCTCATCGGTGTTCGAAACAAGGTCGTAAAAGTAGACGAGTTCCATACAGCAACAAGAAAACAACAGAGAACACAACCGTTAAGAAATAAAGTCTATATTTCGCTATTTGGCAGTATTTAACGAGAGCCGCGTTAAGTTCAAATCGTTCAGATGGCTCTGAGCACTATGGGACTTAACATCTGTGGTCATCAGTCCCCTAGAACTTAGAACTACTTAAACCTAACTAACCTAAGGACATCACACAGACCCATGCCCGAGGCAGGATTCGAACCTGCGACCGTAGCGGTCGCGCGGTTCCAGACTGCAGCGTCTAGAACCGCTCGGTCACAAAGGCCGGCGCCCCGTAAGTGCTTCACAGTAAGAGTTTATTCAAGAGACAAGCAAACTTTAGTCAGTGTCATAAACTACCTCATACTCCCCGGCACGGAAGTCATTATGGGCGGGTTCAAATTTTACAACACTTAACGACAGAAGGATGTGATCGCGAGTTCGTGAATCGTTCTGCGAAGCTTGTATCGTCGGACGATCCGTGTGTCCATAGCCAGAACACAGAGCAGCAGTGGAAATCAGCCAACTCTTCCATTAAGAGAGATGGCGTCCCGGGCCAGGAGACAGAGACCTACTTCACCTGTTTCAATGCCTCTATTTCTACAATCGGACAAATGACGCTGCTGATACGCTGCCGATATTTCTCCGTGGCATAGCAGGAGCGTACCCCGGTTACGGCTAAAAAGGACTGCTTCCATTGACTTACACGACAAATGGACTAGTTCTTGACGAGCGAAGTAACCCAACTAACTACTGTCATTTGTAATTACTTATAAGTTAGTAAGCGTTCTTTTATCGATGCTTTAGACAGCTATAAACACTGTGTTCACAAACCGGGCGGTAGCAGCCGCGTAGTCGATTTAGCATCGCATGTTGGATACTCACTGAAGCTGCAAGGCCGGCCGGTGTGGCCGAGCGGTTCTAGGCGCTTCAGTCTGGAACTGCGTGACCGCTACGGTCGCAGGTTCGAATCCTGCTTCGGGCATGGATGTGTGTGATGTCCTTAGGTTAGTTAGGTTTAAGTAGTTTTAAGTTCTAGGGGACTGATGACCTCAGATGTTAAGTCCCATAGTGCTCAGAGCCATTTTGAACCTTTTTTTTTTTTTTTTTTTTTTTTTTTACGCTGCAAGTTACAGCTACAGGCATGCGTATTCAAATACAGAGATATGTAAACAGGCAGAATACGGCGCTGTGGCCGGCAACGCGTATATAAGATAAAAATTTCTGGCGCAGTTGTTAGATCGGTTACTGCTGCGAAAACGGCAGGTTATCAAGATTTAAGTGAGTTCGAACCTGGTGTCATAGTCGGCGCACGAGCTATGGGACACAGCATCTCCGAGGTAGCGATGAAGTGGGGATTTTCTTGGACGACCATTTTACGAGTGTACCGTGAATATCAGGAATCCGGGAAAACGTCAAATCGCCTACACCGCTGCGGTCGGAAAAAGATCCTACACGAAAGTGACCGACGACGATTGAAGACAATCCCTCAATGTGATAGAAGTGCATCCCTGTCGCAAATTACTGCAAATTTCAGTGACGGGCCATCAACAAGTGTCAGCGTGCGAACCATTCAACGAAACATCATCGACATGGGCTTTCGGAACCGAAGGCCCACTCGTGTACCCTTGATGACTGCACTACACAAAGCTTTACGCCTCGCCTGGGCTCGTCAACACCGACATTGGGCTGTTGATGACTGGAAACATGTTGCCTGGCCGGACGAGTCTCGTTTCAAACTGTATCGAGCTGATGGACGTGTACGCTACGGAGACAAACTCATGAATCCATAGACCCTGCATGTCAGCAGGGAACCGTACGAACTGGTGAAGCCTCTGTAATGATGTGGGGCGTGTGCAATTGGAGTGATATGGGACCCCTGATTCGTCTTGATACGACTCTGAGATCTGACACTTACGTAAGCATCCTGTCTGATCACCTGCATCCATTCATGTCCACTGTGCATTCCGACGGACTTGAGCAACTGCAGTGGGACAATGCGACACCACACACGTCCTGAATCGCTATAGAGTGGGTTCAGGGACACTCTTCTAAGTTTAAACACTTCCGCTGGCCACCAAACTCTCCAGACATGAACATTATTGGGCATATCTGGGATGCCTTGCAACATGCTGTTCAGAAGAGATCTCCAGCCCCTCATACTCTTACAGATTTACGGACAGCCTTGCAGGTGTCAGTTCCCTCCAGCATTACTTCAGACATTAGACAGTAGTCGAGTCCACGACACGTCGTGTTGCGGCACTTCTGGTTGCTCGGGGGGGGGGGGGGGGGGGTAGGGGGGGGGTTACACGATATTAGTCAGGTGCGATGTGTACCAGTTTCTCTGGCTCTTCAGTATATATCGTTCGGAGACTGCGCATTCGAAAGGCAACCGTCGTCGGGTATTACCGTTTCTGAAGAATGTGACGCCTCTCTTTCATTGCAATGAAAGCGCACCAGGCAACGTAATAGTCACCTGCTTGAAAGAGCTCGGTGGTGGCCGGGAGCAGGTTGACCCTCCACCGGTGTCTGCGTGATGGTCGGTTGTATGGAACGAGATGTGGAGGCGTGACAGAACGCCAGAAAGGAGCTACCTCGTTTCGGCATGCCCGTGAGCAGACACTGCATAGTAGCTCTCCGATTTGTTGGCCTACGAACGCGGAGTTTCCAACGTGTCCACAAGGAACGGCGTATTACTCGCAGCCATGTCGCAAGGCGCAAAAAAAGGAATTGCTGCTGTTAGTGTATGTATGTCCATCTCAACCATTTTCAGAGCGAATATTGCGAAGAGAATCAGATGCAACGTGCATCTGAAATCGGACACCTCCAAAAGACCATTGCTCACAGAAGCACATAATACTGCACGTCTTCAATGGGGCACTTTTCTTATGTCCCGCAAACTTTACTGCCAGTTTCAAACCGCAAAATTCAGGTGGTGTTACACACTTTCCAAAAATTTAAAAGAAGAAGGCACATGATCATCAAGGAGTTGCAATGTTTATTTAATCGCGACAAGTTTCGATAACATTATCTTCTGCTCTGCGTGATTAAGTGCAATATGATTATGTCTGGCAGAACAGCCCTGTATTCTCGAAACTTGTGTGAAATAAATAAAGTCATATTGAGGTTTCTTGGCGGTGATTCAAAAATGGTTCAAATGGCTCTGAGCACTATGGAACTTAACATCTGACGTCATCAGTCCACTAGAACTTAGAACTACTTAAACGTTTTCGGATGAATACAGGTTCTGTTTACAGCATCATGATGGTCGCATTCGTGTTTGGCGACATCGCGGTGAACGCGCATTGGAAGCGTGTATTCGTCATCGCCACACTGGCGTGTCACCCGCCGTGATGGTATGGGGTGCCATTGGTTACACGTCTCTTGTTCGCACTGACGGCTCTTTGAACAGTGGACGTTACATTTGAGATGTGTTACGACCCGTGGCTCTACCTTTCATTGGACCCCTGCGAAACCCTACATTTCAGCAGGATAATGCACGACCGCATGTTGTAGCTGCTGTACGGGCCTTTGTGGGTACAGAAAATGTTCGACTGCTGCCCTGGCCAGCACATTCTCCAGATCTCTCATCAATTGAAAGCGTCTGGTGAATGGTGGCCGAGCAACTGGCTCGTCACAATACGCCAGTCACTACTCTTGATGAACTGTGGTATCGTGTTGAAGCTGCATGGGCAGCTCTACCTGTACACGCCATCCAAGCTCTGTTTGACTCAATGCCCAGGCGTATCAAGGCCGTTATTACGGCCAGAGGTGGTTGTTCTGGGTACTGATTTCTCAGGATCTATGCACCCAAATTGCGTGAAAATGTAATCACATGTCAGTCTAGTGTAATATATTTGTCCAATGAATACCCGTTTATCATCTGCATTCCTTCTTGGTGTAGCAATTTTAATGGCCAGTAGTGTAGATGTAAATGTAGATGAGAACCAGCTATCTTCGGTTCGAAAGGTGCGTACTACGCTTGGGTCATACGCCTCGCCTACAGCCCTAGGTAAGTCGCAATTACGCTGCGGAGAGCAAACACTGAAAGAAAGAAAAAAATAGATATCTGCATTGCTCACAGCTAACACCCAAAAGGAAGATTGTTAGTTCGAGGACGTTTTTCTGGACATTGGCCCCGGAGCGGCATTTCCGGCCGAGAACTGGCAATAAATTCTCGGAATATTAAGCGGTGTGGACGAGGCACTTGGGCACTCGGGATTCGCGTCACGGCCGCAGTCGGGGGGGGGGGGGGGGGGGAGAAGAGGAGATGGGCGGGCAGTCCAGTCCAGTCCAGCAGCCCGGGGCGCGCTCCACGGCGTTCAGTCACCCGCCGCCAGCAGCGGCCGGCCTTGGCGGGTCGCCGCCCGCTGCCCGCACATCGCGTGGGACTGCACACACCACACCACACACCACGCCACGCCCTGCCTCTGGTCGCGGAGGCGCAGTTTCTCGGGCCGCTCTGCCCGCCTCGCTTGTTTTTTCACTCTTTCACGGGCGCTCCAGAGGCCCGCGCAGCGGAGAGCCAGTTGTGTACTGCCCGAGGTGCGGAAGTCGCCCTCTGTGTCGCGAGGTACACACTCCCCAGTGCCTGTCTCACACGAAGCAACACTCCCTCTAAAGCCGTCGGCACACGGACCGTGCATCCGAGTGCTGAGCGTTGAGCGTGCCGAGTTCAACGTGCTGCTGAACGTTCAGGAACGAAGCGACTTGTGCACACGGTACGTGGGACCCAACGTGGTATACGCGATCGCAACGCACTCCAGCGGCATTTCATGGATGTTTACTCAACGGGAGCGCGTAAAATTCCCACGTTAGCTCTAATAAAACGCACATTTCCTCTATCGTCCACGAAAAGGAAAGTACCATGTCTAATCAATAAGGACACAAGCTTATAAAAGTGGCAGTACAAACAGTGCGGTACAAATTTGGAATACTCGTCCGCCTAAGACAAACATTATTTCATCATTCCTACATTTTAGTAAAACTCCAAGGTCAGTCTTACTTGATCAATGTTCGTGCCCAGCAGCAGAATCTTTGCAACATATGAATTACGAAGCGTAAAAGAAAAAGGAGCAAAATATCTTTATACAAGCTGCGCAAGCTGTCCTGTAGAATAAGCCAATTGAACAAATCACCCCTCAAAAAAAAGTGAACTTATATTTACATAACATCAAATATTATAGTCTATACTTATATTAATAATAAAATATGAGAACCTAATAAAACGCGAATGTTACGAAAAAAATTTTGGAAGTGTCAAGACGCAAACCACAACCCCAACAAACAACTCAATAACGGTCAGTGACGCTACGCGTTACGCTGAACCAACAACATAGCCCTCGCATTTAATCATAGTATGTTACGCGTTGCTGAAAATCTTAATCGTAGATATGTTACTAATTGCAATATACAGGGTTATTACAAATGATTGAAGCGATTTCACAGCTCTACAATAACTTTATTATTTGAGATATTTTCACAATGCTTTGCACACACATACAAAAACTCAAAAAGTTTTTTTAGGCATTCACAAATTTTCGAAATGTGCCCCTTTAGTGATTCGGCAGACATCAAGCCGATAATCAAGTTCCTCCCACACTCGGCGCAGCATGTCCCCATCAATGAGTGGAGGCCATGACATGAAATGCTGATCATGATCTCCACCACGACCGATCCATCGGTTTTCCAATCTCCTGTTTAAGAAATGCCGAACATCATGATGGAAGTGCGGTGGAGCACCATCCTGTTGAGAAATGAAGTCGGCGCTGTCGGTCTCCAGTTGTGGCATGACCCAATTTTCCAGCATGTCCAGATACACGTGTCCTGTAACGTTTTTTTCGCAGAAGAAAAAGGGGCCGTAAACTTTAAACCGTGAGATTGCACAAAACACGTTAACTTTTGGTGAATTGCGAATTTGCTGCACGAATGCGTGAGGATTCTCTACCGCCCAGATTCGCACATTGTGTCTGTTCACTTCACCATTAAGAAAAAAACGTTGCTTCATCACTGAAAACAAGTTTCGCACTGAACGCATCCTCTTCCATGAGCTGTTGCAACCGCGCCGAAAATTCAAAGCGTTTGACTTTGTCATCGGGTGTGAGGGCTTGTAGCAATTGTAAACGGTGAGGCTTCTGCTTTAGCCTTTTCCGTAAGATTTTCCAAACCGTCGGCTGTGGTACGTTTAGCTCCCTGCTTGCTTTATTCGTCGACTTCCGCGGGCTACGCGTGAAACTTGCCCGCACGCGTTCAACCGTTTCTTCGCTCACTGCAGGCCGACCCGTTGATTTCCCCTTACAGAGGCATCCAGAAGCTTTAAACTGCGCATACCATCGCCGAATGGAGTTAGCAGTTGGTGGATCTTTGTCGAACTTCGTCCTGAAGTGTCGTTTCACCGTTATGACTGACTGATGTGAGTGCATTTCAAGCACGACATACGCTTTCTCGGCTCCTGTCGCCATTTTGTCTCACTGCGCTCTCGAGCGCTCTGGAGGCAGAAACCTGAAGTGCGGCTTCAGCCGAACAAAACTTATGAGTTTTTCTACATATCTGTAGAGTGTCGTGACCATATGTCAATGAATGGAGCTACAGTGAATTTATGAAATCGCTTCAATCATTTGTAATACCCCTGTAATTATAACAAACTGTACCAGGAACAATGCGTTTTGGGTGGATCTTCAGTGTGTCGCTGCCTTCAAATAGCCTACTCTCATAATACGCGAGTTACAATAATTCTTTTGCCATGAATATAATGTTTCTCATTATTGTATTGGAACGAATCACACAGTTAACAACGGGTTTTCCAGTGATTCTCAATTTGCTGGTGCTCAAAAATGGCATGTATACATGTAAGCTTGAAATGAATGCCAATATGGCGCCTCACAACTCTGTACCGAAGGGAGACGGCGTGCGTGTGACGTAGGTGGCGTTGCGCCATCTCATTTGTCAACGCTCAGACGCACGCTCAGAATGTCTGACATGCCAGATATTGCTCTGCACGTTCGGAAAGACTCCCGAGCGTGCTGTTCCACGCTATGACGTCAGAAACTCGGCACGCTCAACGCCCAACGTTCGGATGCACGGTCCGTGGGCCGACGGCTTAAGCTCGCTCACTGTCTCGCGCGGCGGCTGCGAGACAGCTTCTGCCGTCTGCTACTCGGCCTCCCTGCAGACAGGTTCGCATGTTTTCCGTGACAGTTTCGGACCTGTTCCACTTGCAACGTTTTGTGAATGCGACATACACCGGCCAGCCAGGAGTCCCATTTCGCGTCTGACGTCACAGCTAGCAAGGCGAAGCCTCACAGCGAACGGTGGTTTACCTGCAAGACGAACCAGAATGTCGTGGGCCTAGCAGATCCTCTGGATCTTTCTCAAATGATTTTGAACGAAATACTGGATAAAATATTTCCTGCTTCTCATCTCACAGCGCCATTCCCTCAGCTTCATGACGAACTGTCTATGATTCGATAATGTGAAATTTCGAGATCGAATAATCTACTGCACGAAAATTGAATAGTTTGCAATCAAGAATAGCGGTCCTCAATGAGTTTGCGTTTGATCCATGACAGGTCGTATATCGCTGTGTACAAAATGTAACTAACATATTCAATTATTCCTTAAACTTGGGCGGACACCTATACCACTCACCAATTTCAAGGAAGTGGATTGTATGCAGCGCACTCCTTTCCGCTCACACATGCAGGCGATAAATATTCAAACGTCCTTCACACCTAGCAAATGGTTTGAGACATCAAAATCATTTTACGGCAAATTATAGGATGCAAAGAGAAGAGTGTTTTCTCTTATGGTTAACGCGGAAAGCTTCCTTATCTAGTGTGATATACGGATAACTACACATATTTTTAATCGACTAATGTAATTTTTAAGGCGCATTGACAGTGTGTGAAACGGATATTGCTGTATGTTTTGCATCAACATAAGTGAAGAACTTAGATTTCCTTTTTTAATGAGCATCGGCTTTTCCACAAACTACTGACCTGTCTTGCCCTCACTTGCTAATGCAATAATACACTGTTCCATGATTTTTGTTACATTTCACCTACGTTTGCTAGTGAGGTGAGATTTTGTAAACTCTGCTGTATTTTGTCGAAAGATGCAAATTTTAATATGGCAACAAGACAATTTAGGTGTAACTCAAATATGATCAGTTATGACACTTCTCTCGAAGAAAAAAGGAGTCAGAAGTCTGGAGAAAAGCCGGCCGGGGTGGTCGAGAGGTTCTAGGCGCTACAGTCTGGAACCGAGCGACCGCTACGGTCGCAGGTTCAAATCCAGCCTCGGGCATCGATGTGTGTGATGTCCTTAGGTTAGTTAGGTTTAATTAGTTCTGAGTTCTAGGCGACTGATGACCTCAGATGTTAAGTCCCATAGTGCTCAGAGCCATTTGAACCATTTTCTGGAGGAAATACGTCGCCATTTCTCTTGCAATTTCGGCGGACTCCTACAGCCCAGTGTATTTTTAACAATGAATGGTTAGGAATGAAACTTGCCAAAAGATGTTGTTCCTACATCTCGATGATCTGAGAAATATGGAAACGTTACCACACCAATAAGGAGACGTCTGACATCAGAAGCTGGGTCTTGGCAGCTCCTGTTGCGCATGCGCACAGGGCGGTTTGCTCTCACCGTGTTCTCCGACCCTCTGACAGCGGACACATCGCCGCGCGAACCCCTGGCCCAACGGCAGCGACCTCGGTCAGTACGGCGTATCAAACATTAATAGTCGTCCCTCGCTCTCTCTTTCTTTTTTCCCGTCCTCGCCATCTCATTCGCTTGAGATCGCTGCCCTCCTCTTGCCACACACACATGCACGACCCTGGACCTTGCCTGCCGACCAATGGCAGGGGTCGCAGACACGAGCTAGCCGAACCTCAGTGCTGGGTCAACAGCCCCAGTGTTAGCTCCATGTAGCTTGCTGGCCACACCCTAGGGCGGGCGCTCTTCCAAAAAGAGGTGAGCGTTCGCTGAACTGGTCGGACACTCCCGCAGCCAGTCACGAATCCAGTCACTTAATCTCTCCTAAGTGTGCGGGAGCGGGCGCGCTCATGTGTGTGTGTGTGTGTGTGTGTGTGTGTGTGTGTGTGTGTGTGTGTGTGCGTGTGCGAGCGAGCGCGCTGTTATAGCGTAATTAACCCACTGAAATGCATATGAAGACACTTATGATGTCTTTTAACAAGCCATATTCGAGCTGGAAAATGTGTTCGGAAGAGTACATAAATCCGATCTCGATTTTACTTAACGTACTGAGAAATGTTGGAACACGTGAGGCAATACTGACCCTACGACTTATCTTAGAAGAAAGATTAAGGAAAGGCAAACCTACGTTTCTAGCATTTGTAGACCTAGAGAAAGCTTTTGACAATGTTGACTGGAATACTCTCTTTCAAATTCTGAAGGTGAAGGGAGTGAGCCGGTCGAAGTGGCCGTGCGGTTAAAGGCGCTGCAGTCTGGAACCGCAAGACCGCTACAGTCGCAGGTTCGAATCCTGCCTCGGGCATGGATGTTTGTGATGTCCTTAGGTTAGTTAGGTTTAACTAGTTCTAAGTTCTAGGGGACTAATGACCTCGGCAGTTGAGTCCCATAGTGCTCAGAGCCATTTGAACCATTTTTGAACAGGGAGTGAAAGGCTATTTACAATTTGTACAGAAACCAGATGGCAGTTATAAGAGTCGAGGGACATGAAATGGAAGCAGTGGTTGGGAAGGGAGCGAGACAGGGTTGTAGCCTATCCCCGATGTTATTCAATATGTATACTGAGCAAGCAGTAAAGGAAACAAAGGAAAAGTTCGGAGTAGGTATTAAAATCCATGGACAAGAAATAAAAACTTTGAGGTTCGCAAAGGACTTGGAAGAGCAGCTGAACGGAATGGACAGTGTCTTGAAAGGAGGGTATAGGATGAACACCAACAAAAGCAAAACGAGGATAATGGAATGTAGTCGAATTAACTCGGGTGTCTGTTGAGGGAATTAGATTAGGAAACGAGACACTTAAAAGTAGTAAAGGAGTTTTGCTATTTGGGGAGCAAAATAACTGATGATGGTCGAAGTAGAGAGGATATAAAATGTGGACTGGCAACGGCAAGGAAAGCGTTTCTGAAGACGAAAAATTTGTTAACATCGAGTATACATTTAAATGTCAGGGAGTCGTTTCTGAAAGTATTTGTATGGAGTGTAGGCATGTATGGAAGTGAAACGTGGACGATAAATAGTTTAGACAAGAAGAGAATAGAAGCTCTCGAAATGTGGTGCTACAGAAGTATGCTGAAGATTACATGGGTAGATCACATAACTAACGAGGAGGTATTGAACAGAATGGGGGAGAAGAGGAGCTTGTGGCACAACTTGACTAGAAGAAGGGATCGGTTGGTAGGACATGTTCTGAGGCATCAAGGGATCACCAATTTAGTACTGGAGGGCAGCGTGGAGGGTAAAAATCGTAGAGGGAGACCAAGAGATGAATACACTAAGCAGATTCAGAAGGACGTAGGTTGCAGTAGGTACTGGGAGATGAAGAAGCTTGCACAGGATAGAGTAGCATGGGGAGCTGCATCAAACCAGTCTCTGGACTGAACACCACAACAACAACAACTGACCTCATGTTCACCTGAGTCTGCCAACGCCATATCTAGGGACCTGATCGTAGCTCTTAGCGGTGTGAGTCCTGGCACCTAGCGGAACTTCCACCAGCCCCTTTGTCTAGAGGTCCTTGCTATTAATTTGCGGTGTGAATCTGATGGATTAACTTTCCCCAATCCCCATAAAGTGAGCTGTAGGGGAGATTCACAGTGTATGCTGAATGGTACGATCCGAGTCGCTGGGCTCGCTTAAGGGCTAGAATTTCTTACATTGAAATGATGATTAAATCGTCACCCTAGCTGCAAACAGGCGTAGATATACATCACTGCGGACATGCTGAAAATGCGTGCCCCGACCGGGTCTCGAACCTGGGACCTCCTGCTTACATCGCAGACTCTCTATCCATCTGAGCGACCGAGGGCACAGAGAACAGCGCACTTGCAGGGACTTATCCCTTGCACGCTCCCCATGCTTCCAATATTAAGTTGGAAATCAAACCGAGAAGTGCTGTCAAACGACTGTTGTTATGGTCTTTATTCCAAAGACTGGTTTGATGCAGTTCACGATGCTACTCTATCGTGAACAAGCCGCTTCATATCCGAATAACTACCGCAACCTACCTCCTTTTGAGTTTGGTTACTCCAGTCATCTCTTCACGACACGCCGCACAATAACAACAGCAACAACGACAACAACAGTAAACAATCAGCACTGAAGTTTTCAATTGTACCGCCCACATGTGTTGCAGCCAGGTAAGATTATATGTTAGATAAAGGGATCTCTGAGGCATCATGAAATCACCAATTTCGAATGTGCAGTTGTAGTGTGAACGAAAACTTGCTTCAGAAGTCACTGTGATATGAAGTGACTAAAGAATTTAGTTACCTAAAGTTAAATGAAGACAGTTACCAATTAGCTGGAAATTTATGGTGCTAATGACATGATGAGGACTACGTAATAAACTGAAAATTGCCCTGCTGCTTCTCCTGTCCTGTTCGAGATATTCCCCTAGTATTATTTAGAACGTTGCCTCCCTGCAGTTGTCGAAAATGTGCGTAAGTGCTGACAGTGAAAGTTCCTTTGATGGATTGCCACATATTTTGTAACTTACCTGCTGAACGCGGTAATATTTCTCTCACAAAGAAACGCTGCCTTGATTAAAAATCGTTTATGGGGGCACGTGCTATTTATCAATTATTCTAGTATCATGAAAGTTCGCACTGGAGAAACTCTTAGCAGTTTAGCAATCAACAACGCAGCCACATGTGAAAATACTCAAAGGGAACGACATTTGTTTTTTACGAAAAACCTCTATGAAGATTGTACTTTTGGATCGTAACTCCAACATATATGACATTATCGTCTACCGAGGCCAAGAAGGTATTTCTCACCTATTCGGTTGTGTATTAGGCTGGTCAAGGAGACATGTTTATGTACGAAGCTGCTACAAGTCACAGGAGGACTGTTAAAAAACCTACATAAATTAAAATTTAAACTGCGCCACACCGAAAAACGGCCTGAATGTCGTAGATTAAAAACTCTTAATTGGCAGTCATAGCGTCTTGATATTGACATACGACCTTAACCAGAAATTTATGCTGGTGGAGCGGAAAAGCTAATTACAACAATGTTGGCTGGCGTTCATGAGACGCTGGGCGATACTTTCTGAAGGCTATGGTATTTCCTACGCACGAGATGACGGCGCAAATACCTGTTTCAACATTCATAACGTATCTTTTTTTACTGACTTTGTTACGACGGTGCGGTGGAGATCATTATTGACGGAAATCTGACACCGATGGACGAGAAGAAGGAAGGATTGGCAGCGGCTTTCGTCGTAAAATGGGTTAGGTAAACCGCTGGGAACCTAAGCTAGGAGCAAGAAAGGCATGTTTCCTTTCCTTTTACTAAGAGATTTACGGAACATGATTCGCTCAATGAGACCACCATTCAATTCAGAATGTGCCATATACAATTTCCCCAATTTTGTATATTTCACGCATATGGTTATGAGTGCATAGAAAAAGCAGATAGTTCATAATTATACTTTGCTGAAAAAGTATACTCCGTGGTGCAAATTTGGAGAGCGTATCTTTTCTTTTTAATATTTGTCTTTACCTAGTTGATATAACATAGGGGAGTCGGCTGTTGTTTGAGATCCCATTTTAAGTCGCTGTTCTTTTCAGCCAAATCCCTGCGAGATGAGCCGGCCGAAGTGGCCGTGCGGTTAAAGGCGCTGCAGTCTGGAACCGCAAGACCGCTACGGTCCCAGGTTCGAATCCTGCTTCAGGCATGGATGTTTGTGATGTCCTTAGGTTAGTTAGGTTTAACTAGTTCTAAGTTCTAGGGGACTAATGACCTCAGCAGTTGAGTCCCATAGTGCTCAGAGCCATTTGAACCAACCAGCGAGATGAGATTTTGTAATATTTGTGTGAAGATTTCTAGTTCCAGCAGTTGCATTAAACCAAGGAAACGCTCCCGAAAGCCTTCGTCAGAATCAGAGAGTGGAGATATTTCTAATTTGTTTCTGAGACAACACCTCCCAGTAAACAATATATAACTGTTTTGTGTGTATAAGAGAGTGAAGTCGACGACTTGCTCCGCATGTAAAGCTCCATATTTCGTACGAGCATCGCGAATGGTTTGGTTCATATTTGGTGGACGTATTTCCACTGTTTTACTTCAGTGCGTGCGGCTTTGCGGTGGCTAACCTGAAAGTGTGGCGTGTCTTGTTTAAGCTCCGGAAACATTGAAGAAAATGTACAGGTACACCCAAAGGGATATAATGAGCACAGAAATGACGATTTCATTGTGTAAGGAGAGCAAAAGAAAAAGTGTAGAATATAATTTTTACATTTACAACGCTACTCTGCAATTCCCGTTGAAGTGGTCGGCAGAGGGTTCACAAAACTAGTTTAGGACTATATCTCGACCGTCCCACTCTCGAACAGAACGCGGGAAAAATGAAGGCGTAAGTCTTCCCGTCCGAATTCCGATTTCTCTTATTTTATTACGGATAGTCATTTCTCCATTTATAGGTGGGAGTCAACAAAACATTTTCAAAATTGGGAGGAAAAAGATGGTGTTTGAAATTTTGTGAAAAGATTTCGATGTAACGAGAAACGCTTTTGTTTTAATGACTGCTACTCTAGCTCGTGTCATATCCGTGACACTGTCCCATATTTTGCGGTGGTACAAGACGAGCTGCCCTTCTTTGAACTTTCTGAAAATCCTCCGTCAATCCCACCTAGTAAGAATTCCATAAGGCACAGCAATGCTCTAGTAGAGGGCGGGCAAACTTAGTGTAGGCAGTCTGTTTGATCCATTTGCTGCATCTTCTGCGTGTTCTGCCAATAAAACACAGTCTTTGGTTCGTCTTCCCACCAACATTTCCCGTGTAATGGTTCCCATTTAAACTGTTCTTAATTGTAGCCCCTAGGTATTTAGCGAATCGACAGCCTGCGCAGTTTCAGCGACTGAGGCCAACTGGCTGTTGTACGCATCGTTAACTTCAGCTGATGGTGCTGTCTGAAGACGGCCTTGGCATAGGCCAAAGTTGGTGATATAAAGTACCATCGAGATCTAGACTCGTTTTTTCACCGATTTTATGGTTTTGTGGTTCAGGATACGTCTGGTATCACGACCATTTCGCGAATTCCTGTTCTATTCGTGAATGGTTCTTGGGAACTACGACTCTCCATTAACTCCGGTTGTTGTTGTTGTTGTTGTTGTGGTCTTTAGTCCTGAGACTGGTTTGATGCAGCTCTCCATGCTGCTCTATCCTGTGCAAGCTTCTTCATCTCCCAGTACCTACTGCAACCTACATCCTTCTGAATCTGCTTAGTGTATTCATCTTTTGGTCTCCCTTTACGATTTTTACCCTCCACGCTGCCCTCCAATACTAAATTGGTGATGCCTTGATGCCGCAGAATATGTCCGACCAACCGAACCCTTCTTCTAGTCAAGCTGTGTCAGAAGCTGCTCTCCTCTCGAATTCTATTCAATACCTTCTCATTAGCTATGTGATCTACCCATCTAATCTTCTGCATTTTTTCTGTAGCACCACATTCCGAAAGCTTCTGTTCTCTTCTTGTCCAAACTGTTTATCGTCCACGTTTCCCTTGCATACATGGCTACACTCCATACAAATACTTTCAGAAACGACTTCCTGACACTTAAATCTGTACTCGATGTTAACAAATTTCTCTTCTTCAGAAACGCTTTCCTTGCCATTGCCAGTCTACATTTTATATCCTCTCTACTTCGACCATCATCAGTTATTTTGCTCCCCAAATAGCAAAAGTGCTTTACTACTTTAAGTGTCTCATTTCCTAATATAATTCACTCAGAATCACCCGACTTAATTCGACTACAATCCATTATCCTCGTTTTGCTTTTGTTGATGTTCATCTTATATCCTCCTTTCAAGACACTGTCCATTCCATTCAACTGTTCTTCCAAGTAATTCGCTGTGTCTAACTTCGGTATGGACTCTAATTTCTCTGATTTTCTCTTCGTGGTCGTTTTGCGTGTCTTGTATGGGAGAAAGTAATATGGTATCTCAGTCTTCTTGGAAAGTGCGCCCTCGGAATTTCAACAGTAACCTCGTCTGAGCCACCCAGTGCTTCTCTTGCAGCGCCTGCCACTGCAGTTTGTCGAGCGTCTACGTAACGCCCTCGCGCCCACAAAGCGGTCCTCTGACGAAACAGACCGGTCCTCGTTGGATCTTCTCTGCATCTTTCATTAATCCAATCTGGTAAGGGCCTAGGAATACTGAAGAGTCGGTCTTACAAGTGTTTTGCAGTCCACTTCCTTCGCGGATGATTACATTGAAAAAAAAATTTGAAATTTGTGGTAAGGTCTTATGAGACCAAACCGCTGAGGTCATCGGTCCCTAAGCTTACGCACTACTTAATCTAACTTGAAATAACTTACGCTAAGACAAAACACACAACTATGCCCGAGGGAGGACTCGATCCTCCGACGGGGGCGATGGTTACATTTCTTCAAGATTGTCCTAGTGATTCTCAGCCTGTCATCTGCGTTTCCTACAGTTTGTTTCAGGTGATCATTCCACTTAATATCGCTACGGATGGTTACTCCTACATATTTTGCTTCAGTTACTCTTTCCAGTGCCTTAATTGCCAATAGCGTAATGAACGGTAGTGGATCCTCTTCGCTTATTTTTACTGATTAAGTGACATTTATTTACGTTGAGGGTCAACTGCCAATCCCAGCACCAACTGGCAATCGTCTACAGGACTTCCTGCATTTCGCTACTGTCTTCTCGCGTTGTGACCTCTCTACAGACAACAGCTTCGTCCGTCGGTAATCTCAAGGAGCCTCTGACATTATCTCTTACATAAATAATGAGCAGCGTGAGCCCGATCAGCATTGAAAAAATTTCGGATACCGTTCAGGAACATTATACCTGAATATTTTGGTATAACGGACTCGTGGTCTGCGGTGGCTCGTTACAGTGTACTGCATTTCGTTTCATTTCTTACCCTCAGTTTTTTTACGAGGTGTGGCTAGAAAACAACCGGACTAGTACTGGTGAAACAATAAAACGAATGCAATAAGGCTGAAAGTCGCGTGGCCTGTCACGTGACTCTCGCTCCGCCTACTGCTCGAGTTTCATCTGCCTCCTGCACTCAGTCTGCCCGTGGCGTCTGTTTTAAGTAGTTGACGTTTTGTCTGCGCGTCGGAAAATGTTGAGTGTACAGAAAGAACAGCGTGTTAACATCAAATTTTGTTTCAAACTAGGAAAATCTGCAAGTGAAACGTTTGTAATGTTACAACAAGTGTACGGCGATGATTGTTTATCGCGAACACAAGTGTTTGAGTGGTTTAAATGATTTAAAGATGGCCGCGAAGACACCAGTGATGACACTCGCACTGGCAGACCATTGTCAGCAAAAACTGATGCAAACGTTGAAAAAATCGGTAAACTTGTTCGACAAGATCGCCGTTTAACAATCAGAGCAGTGTCTGAGTTAACAGGAGTTGACAAAGAAAGTGTTAGGCAGATTCTTCATGAAAGTTTCAACATGAACAAAGTGTGTTCAAAAATGGTTCCAAAGTGTCTCACAATTGAACAGAAGGAACCCCGAAGAATGATTTGTTCTGACATCCTGGAAAACATTGAAAGTGATCCCACCTTCTTACAAAATGTTATTACTTGCGATGAATCGTGGTTTTTTACTTACGATCCCGAAACTAAACGCCAATCGATGCATTGGAAAACTCCTGGTTCTCCACGACAAAAAAAAGCACAAATGTCAAAATCGAAATTCAAGGCAATGATGATTGTTTTTTTTGACATCAAAGGGATTGTGCACATTGATTGCGTACCAGAGGGACAAACAGTGAATCAGCATTACTACATTAGCGTCCTGGCTACCCTACGTGAGCGAGTACGGAGAAAACGGAACGATTTGTGGAGAATAAAGTCATGGATCCTTCACCAAGACAATGCCCCAGCTCACAGTGCGTTGTCAGTGAAGACGTTTTTGGCAAAACACAACATTCCCATCTTAGACCATATACCCTACTCACCCGATTCGGCCCCCTGTGACTTTTTTCTTTTCCCTAAAGTCAAGTCAGCTTTGAAAGGAACTAGATTTGAGACTGTTGAAGCAGTAAAAGAAAAAGCGACGGAAGTCATGCATCGACTTACCGAAAATGATCTGCAGCATTGCTATGAACAGTGGAAAATTCGTATGGAGCGGTGTAGAGACCGAGGAGGAGAGTACATTGAAGGAGATAACATGAAATTGTAAATAATTGTAAATAAATGTTTTTTCCAGCATCAGTCCGGTTTTTTTCTAGCCGCAGCTCGTATATCGGTGTTACACTGAAACTTCTGCACAACAGTACAAATGTCGATGGTCATTGGCGCGTGTCTTGTTTGGAAACGAACTTGTTCCATTCACTCACGGTATCTGCTGTTGACAACAGTAATGTTCACTTTTCGTCCTCAAGCTTGGGTTCGGTACTGGTGGGTTCTGTCTCGTGTCTGCTACTACTGCGGTGCTAATCGTACCGTAACAGTAACGCAAAGCAGCATGTGTAGTTTTACTGCCCGACAGGTATCTCGTGCAATGCACGGGCACTGCAAATACGCTTTTCTGAGCAATTTCGGCAGCGACTGCAACAACATCATAATATTTTTGAATATGTACATTACTCTGTATTTTGTGTTGTATACTTTGAAGATGGCATATTACAAGGTTTCTTCACTATTGTGAATGTATTTTGACAGAAACGAAGGTAATTATGATAACCGACAGAGTAAATCATAATTACATCATAATTACGTTACTGACACCACGACTTACCTTAGAAGAGACACTGAAGGAAGGCACACCCACGTTTATAGTATTTTTAGACCGAGAAAGCTTTTGACGTTGTTGACTGGGATACACTCTACGAAATTCTGAATGTAATGGGGATACAGTACATGGAGCGGGAGGCTATTTCCAACTTGTACAGAAACCAGACTGCAGACTGCAAAGGACTTGCAACAGCAGTTCAAAGACCTGGTTCGAGTCGTGAAAAGAGGTTGTTCTTGTTGAGGTCTTCACTCCTGAGAGACTGGTTTGATGCAGCTCTCCATGCTACTCTATCCTGTGCAAGCTTCTTCATCTCCCAGTACCTACTGCAACCTACATCCTTCTGAATCTGTTTAGTGTATTCATCTCTTGGTCTCCCTCTATGATTTTTACCCTCCACGCTGCCCTCCAATGCTAAATTTGTGATCCCTTGATGCCTCAGAACATGTCCTACCAACCGATCCCTTCTTCTGGTCAAGTTGTGCCACAAACTTCTCTTCTCCCCAATCCTATTCAATACTTCCTCATTAGTTATGTGATCTACCCATCTAATCGAAAAGAGGTTATAAGGTGAATATTAACAAAAGTAAAAGCAAAGGTTATGTACTGTAGTCGAAGTAAATCAGCTAATGCCGAGGAAAGTAGATAAGGAAATGAGACATTAAAAATAGTGGGCAAGTTTTGTTTTTTTCTCAGCAAAATAACTGGCGACGGTCGAAGTAGAGAGAGTATCAACTGCACATTGGCAAAACCAAGGAAAGCATTGCTGTAAAAAAGAAGTTTATTAGCACAGGATATTACTTTAACTGACGTGAAGTCTTTTCTGAAGATGTTCGTTTGGAGTATAGCTTTGTACGGATGTGAAATGTGGACGATATCCAGTTCAGATAAAAAGGGAATAAAAGGCTTTGGAAATGTGGCGCTGCAGAAGAATGTCAGAAGATTACATCGAATAACAATGAGAAATTACTAAATGGAACTGGGGAAGAAAGGAATTTGTTGGATAACTTGACTAGAAGAGGGGATCTGTTGAAAGGGCACATTCTGAGGCATCAAGAAGTCATCAATTTGGTAATGGAAGGAGGTATGAGGATTAGAAATTGTAGTAGCGAACCATAGCCTCAATAGATTAAGGAGGTACAAATGGATGTATATTGCAGTAGTTACGAAAAAATGAAGAAGCTTGCACAGGATAGGCTAGCGTGCAGAGCTGCACCAAACCAAAGCATCGGACTGAAGACAACAACAACAACAACGAGCCATGAGAAACTACAGCGCCCTTATACTAAAATACTCAGAAAATACCCGTGGACAACACCAGATATTTTGTCTGTGGTGTTCAGGTTCAACCAACATACTGGAACAGTAGCTGTCCTGTCACACCCGAGTTACATGCAACCACTTCGGTCGTTGAGTATGTCATGTTGGCTGCTATCGGGAAGGAAGTCCTGAATGCGACCACAAATTTGGCACTTTAGCCGGTAAGCTTGTATTTTGTTCCCTAAAGTATAGTGCTGAGCTGTATACAGGGTGGTCCATTGATAGTGACCGGGCCAAATATGTCACGAAATAAGCATCAAACGAAAAAACTACAAAGAACGAAACTCGTCTAGCTTGAAGGGGGAAACCAGATGGCGCTATGGTTGGCCCGCTAGATGGCGCTGCCATACGTCAAACGGATATCAACTACGTATTTTTAAATAGGAACCCCATTTTTTTTATTACATATTCGTGAAGTACGTAAAGAAATATGAATGTTTTAGTTGTACCACTTTTTTTCGCTTTGTGATAGATGGCGCTGTAATAGTCACAAACGTATAAGTACGTGGTATTACGTAACATTCCGCCAGTGCGGACGGTATTTGCTTCGTGATACATTACCCGTGTTAAAATGGACCGTTTACCAATTGCGGAAAAGGTCGATATCGTGTTGATGTATGGCTATTGTGATCAAAATGCCCAACGGGCGTGTGCTACGTATGCTGCTCGGTATCCTGGACGACATCATCCAAGTGTCCGGATCGTTCGCCGGATAGTTACGTTATTTAAGGGAACAGGAAGTGTTCAGCCATATGTGAAACGTCAACCACGACCTGCAACAAATGATGATGCCCAAGTAAGTGATTTAGCTGCTGTCGCGGCTAATCCGCACATCAGTAGCAGACAAAATGCGCGAGAATCGGGAATCTGAAAGAACGTCGGTGTTGAGAATGCTACATCAACATCGATTGCGCCCGTACCATATTTCTGTGCACCAGGAATTGCATGGCGACGACTTTGAACGTCGTGTAGAGTTCTGCCACTGGGCACAAGAGAAATTACGGGACGATGACGGATTTTTTGCACGCGTTCTATTTAGCGACGAAGCGTCATCCACCAACAGCGGTAACGTAAACCGGCATAATATGTACTATTGGGCAACGGAAAATCCACGATGGCTGCGACAAGTGCAACATCAGCGACTTTGGCGGGTTAATGTACGGTGCGCCATTATGGGAGGAAGGATAATTGGCCCCCATTTTATCGATGGCAATCTAAATGGTAGTGTATGCTGATTTCCTACGTAATGTTCTACCGATGTTACTACAAGATGTTTCACTGCATGACAGAATGGCCATGTACTTCCAACAAGATGGGTGTCCGGCACATAGCTCGCGTGCGGTTGAAGCGGTATTGAATAGCATATTTCATGACAGGTGGATTGGTCGTCGAAGCAACATACCGTGGTGGCCCGGACGTTCACCGGATCTGACGTCCCCGGATTTCTTTCTGTGGGGGAAGTTGAAGCATATTTGCTGTCGTGATCCACCGACAACGCCTGACAACATGCGTCAGCGCACTGTCAATGCATGTGCGAACATTACGGAAGGCGAACTACTCGCTGTTGAGAGGAATGTCGCTACACGTATTGCCAAATGCACTGAGGTTGACGGACATCATTTTCAGCATTTATTGCAGTAATGTGGTATTTACAGGTAATCACGCTGTAACAGCATGCGCTCTCAGAAATGCTAAGTTCACAAAGGTACATGTATCACATTGGAACAACCGAAATAAAATGGTCAAACGTACCTACGTTCTGTGTTTTATTTTAAAACGCCTATCTGTTACCAACTGTTCGTCTAAAATTGTGAGCCATGCGTTTGTGACTATTACAGCGCCATCTATCACAAAGCGAAAAAAGTGGTCCAACTAAAAAATTCATATTTCCTTACGTACTACACGAATATGTAATAAAAAATGGGGTTCCTATTTAAAAAAAAAAACGCAGTTGATATCCGTTTGACCTATGGCAGCGCCATCTAGTGGTCCAACCGTAGCGCCATCTGGTTTCCCCTTTCAAGCTAGACAAGTTTCGTTCTTTGTAGTTTTTGCGTTTGACGGTTATTTCGTGAGATATTTGGCCAGGTCAGGATCAATGGACCACCCTGTATAATGCCTTCCGGAAGTCAGGAAACACGGTATTATGTTATACAGCACGCACGCTACCTGTTGTTTACCTTTCTTGCTTTGGCAGTTCCAAATCAGAGCCCCAGCAACACTGGGGACTGTTACGACGTCGAGGGCGCCAGCGGCGGGTCGCTGTGTTACCGGGTAGAGAGCCTGTGCACAGAGGGAGTGGCCATAGGTGAAGTCGCCCGTGATTGGTTGATTAGCTTTGGCAGAAAAATGGCGCCAAACGTCTCTCGCGCTTCCTATGTTCGCCGTGCTTTTGAGTTGAATTGAAGTTCAGAGGACTTCTGGAAACGAGTAAAATGCATTTGAATTATTGAGAGACTTTCCAGAAAGAGATTTTCACTCTGCAGCGGAGTGTGCGCTGATATGAAACTTCCTGGCAGATTAAAACTGTGTGTCCGACCGAGACTCGAACTAGGGACCTTTGCCTTTCGCGGGCAAG
This sequence comes from Schistocerca piceifrons, assembly GCF_021461385.2. Taxonomy (NCBI): domain Eukaryota; kingdom Metazoa; phylum Arthropoda; class Insecta; order Orthoptera; family Acrididae; genus Schistocerca; species Schistocerca piceifrons. The sequence goes on along the minus strand of NC_060140.1, from coordinate 945,092,622 downwards.
TGCTCTACCAACTGAGCTACCCAAGCACGACTCACGCCCGGTACTCACTGGTTTACTTCTGCCAGTACCTCGTCTCCTATCTCCCAAACTTTACAGAAGCTCTCCTGCGAACCTTGCAGAACTAGCACTCCTGAAAGAAAGGACATAGCGGAGACATGGCTTAGCCACAGCCTGGCGCTTGTTTCCAGAATGAGAATTTCACTCTGCAGCGGAGTGTGGTTCGCAGGAGAGCTTCTGTAAAGTTTGGAAGGTAGGAGACGAGGTACTGGCAGAAGTAAAGCTGTGAGTACCGGGCGTGAGTCGTGCTTGGGTAGCTCATTTGGTAGAGCACTTGCCCGCGAAAGGCAAAGATCCCGAGTTCGAGTCTCGGTCGGGCACACAGTTTTAATCTGCCAGGAAGTTTCATTGAGAGACTTGTTATGCGTTATGCATGCATGTTAGATTTAGTAGTATATCGTTTTTAGTACGTAATTAGCGTTTGCGATCTTAAATACGAGTTGAAATAATGAAGCGTTTGTGACGAAGTCGGTAAGCCTACATGTTTGAATTAAACACGTTAGTAATTGTACAGTATTGTTTTTGACATCTGTAATTCGTTCTGAAGACATTCGTAAACGATGCCAGGTTGCGCTGCATTTGTTCTGAGGCGAAGGTCGATTTCGCATGTTAGCATTTCCACGCAATCAAGAAGGACGAAAGCAGTGGACAGTCGCAGTCAACAGGGCTGACATAAATCAAACAGGAGCCTTGTGGAAAACAACCAAGTACTCTTATCTATGCGAGGTAACTCGTTTTTGCTTTTGACTACATATAGAACAACTTGCAATATGCATAGTTAAATTTGAAAACAGACCTGTAAACTGGCTGTGTGAAAATTATTATAACACGTAAACAAAGGCATTTAACGAACGACTTCGCCATATTGCCTTGTGCTGTAGATTCGGTGAGTGTGTACTCCACTACTCCACTACTGGCCATTCAAAAGTCCCGCCCGCAGTTTGGCAGAAAAATGGCCGCCGTATCGTCCGGTTGGCCACTCTCTCTCCCTATACAGGCTCTCTGTTACCGGGCGGTCCCTGGCGACACCAGAACTCGAAACCGCGGCCGCACGCACGCACGCAGGCGAGAGCGGGCCGGCTGTCGAGGTCACCGCCACGGGAAGTGCGGGAGGAAGCCGCGGCGGCGCCAGAGTTGCTCACCCTGATTCGCAGGTCGACCGTGAGAAATGACACCCCGCCCAAAACACCGGCAGCGCGAGGAAACGCAGTAGCCGAGTCACCTCGCGCCCCGCACTCCGCTTCCCGAGCGGTCCAGTGTCCATCACTTTTCGTAATACTCCAGTTGTAAGGCTCTAGCATATCACTTATACTCTGATCAGCTGAGAAGGACCTTATGGCACTCGTTAACCAGGGTCCTGAGTCAAGGACGGCTCACTCCTCTTCCGGTAATTAATAACGGAAATTCGTAACCCGAAAGGACATTTCTTCACGTCGCTGTTATCCATCTGCTTTCTTCGTTTTAGTCTCTCATTTCAATTATCCGTTTTCCAAAGTGTTTGTTGCTATTCGTTTTGTATTCACCAAATGGTTCAAATGGCTCTGAGCACTATGGGACTTAACATCTATGGTCATCAGTCCCCTAGAACTTAGAACTACTTAAACCTTACTAACCTAAGGACATCACACAACACCCAGTCACCACGAGGCAGAGAAAATCCCTGACCCCGCCGGGAATCGAACCCGGGCGTGGGAAGCGAGAACGCTACCGCACGACCACGAGCTGCGGACATTCACCAAATGCTCTTGCTGTCAGATAAACAGTGTCTTCCACAATTCGTGTTACACACCTTTAGAGGTTGCAGAGGGGACTTAGTAGATCAAGTTTCACATAGGAACTCATGTCCGGAAATATTATCCAACGACACTACAGAGCACCAGCGACTGGAAACGTATGTATGCTCTCGATCATTTATTCAGGAGCAAGAGCTTGGTAGACCTCTGGCCCTTATGCAACCAGTTATTCGACTTGACATTTACAGCTGTTACGTGTCCTCCTAAGGCAACGGCCTTACCGCAGTGGTTACACCGGTTCCCGTGAGATCACCGAAGTTAAGCGCTGTCGGGCGTGGTCGGCACTTGGATGGGTGACCCTCCAGGCCGCCATGCCATTTTTCGGGGTGCACTCAGCCTCGTGATGCCAATTGAGGAGCTACTCGACCGAATAGCAGCGGCTTCGGTCAAGAATACCACCATAACGACCGGGAGAGCGGTGTGCTGACCCCACGCCCCTCCTATCCGCATCCTCCTCGGAGGATGACACGGCGGTCGGATGGCCCCGGTAGGCCACTCGTGGCCTGAAGATGGAGTGTCTTTTTTTTTGTCCTCCTAGGGGATACCGTGCCAAATTCCGTCCAATCGGCGCGATAGATCGTCAGAATCCCGAGGTGACTGGAGGACCCTACTCTTAATGCTCCAGACGTTCACAGTTGGGGAGAGATCCAGGGACGCTGCTGGCCGGGTCAGGGTCTGGTAAGCAGGAAGACACGCAGTGCTAATTCTCGGCGTGTGCGGGGGGAGTGGGAATTATCTTGTTGAAATGGAAGCCCAGGATCGCTTGAATTGAAGATGATGGAACATTATGAGCGGGGCCCTCCAACCAGTTCGACATTTTAACGGTCTGAGGCGACGACTGGACAGAACTTGGCACGATATTCTTCGAGAGGACATCCAGCAATTCAGTCGATTAATACCACGCCGAATGGCTGCTCGCAGATAGGCCAGAGGTGGGCCAAAGCGTTATTGACTTCCTCCATTTTGTAAACTCCTTCTCTTGAGTAAATCATCCAGTTTTTCTGATATGGTAATCACTTGTTTGTCTGCACGTGTCATCACATCTACTGATTTCCGTCTCATTTGAACAGTTCCTTCGCGCTGCGTCGTCCTTCATTCTTTCTTTTTGTGTGAGTTATGGGTGCATATGTGGCACTTGATGGGGATGCCGTGTGCGCTCCCTCCACAATCCCACCTTAACGATGTAGCGCGCCTCAGTCGAAGGCAGCTGTGCCCCCTATCTTCTCATATCTGCACTACTGGCCATTAAAATTGCCACACCAAGAAGAAATGCAGATGATAAACGGGTATTCATTGGACAAATATACTATACTAGAACTGACATTTGATCACATTTTCACGCAGCTTGGGTGCATAGATCATGAGAAATCAGTACCCGGAACAACCACCTCTGACCGTAATAACGGCCTTCATACGCCTGGGCACTGAGTCAAACAGAGCTTGGATGGCGTGTACAGGTACAGTTGCCCATGCAGCTTCAACACGATACCACAGTTCATCAAAAGTAGTGACTGGCGTATTGTGACGAGTCAGTTCCTCGGCCACCATTGAGCAGACGTTTTCAGTTGGTGAGAGATCTGGAGAATGTGCTGGCCAGTGCAGCAGTCGAACATTTTCTGTATCCAGAAAGGCCCCTACAGGACCTGCAACATGCGGTCGTGCATTATCCTGCTCAAATGTAGGGATTCGCAGGGATCGAATGAAAGGTAGAGCCACGGGTCGTAACACATCTGAAATGTAACGTCCACTGTTCAAAGTGCCGTCAATGCGAACAAGAGGTGACCGATACGTGTAACCAATGGCACCCCATACCATCACGCCGGATGATACGCCAGTATGGCGATGACGAATACACGCTTCCAATGTGCGTTCACCCCGATGTCGCCAAACACGCATGCCACCGTCATGATGCTGTAAACAGAACCTGGATTCATCCGAAGAAATGACGTTTTGCCATTCTGCACCCAGGTTCGCCGTTGAGTGCACCATCGCAGGCGCTCCTGTCTGTGATGCAGCGTCAAGTGTAACCGCAGCCACGGTCTCCGAGCTGATAGTCCATGCTGCTGCAAACGTCGTCGAACTATTCGTGCAGATGGTTGTTGTCTTGCAAACGTCCCCATCTGTTGGCTCAGGGATCGCGACGTGGCTGCACGATCCGTTATAGCCGTGCGGATAAGATGCCTGTCATCTCGACTGCTAGTGATATGAGGCCGTTGGGATCCAGCACGGAGTTCCGTATTACCCTCCTGAACCCACCGATTCCATATTCTGTAACAGTCATTGAATCTCGACCGACGCGAGCAGCAAGGTTGCGATACGATAAACCGCAATCTCGGTAGGCTATAATCCGACCATTATCAAAGTCGGAAACGTGATGGTACGCATTTCTCCTCGTTACACGACGCATCACAACAACGTTTCACGAGGCAACGCCGGCCAACTGCTGTTTGTGTATGAGAAATCGGTTGGAAACTTTCCTCATGTCATTACGTTGTAGGTGTCGCCACCGGCGTCAACCTTGTGTGAATGCTCTGAAAAGGTAATGATTTGCATATCGCAGGATCTTCTTGCTGTAAGTTAAATTTCGCGTCTGTAGCACGTCATGTTCGTGGTGTAGGAATTTTAATGGCCAGTAGTGTATGTAACTGCTCCTTAGACTTCTTTGCTCATCTATTCCTTTTAAAACTTTCTCGTTTCCTACTTTTATCCGTCGATTTCATTTTTATCATTGATCGATATCGCCATATTTCAAACGGATCAAATTTCTTTTCCGGTTTTGCTACGCTCAACGTTCATTTCAGCAGAACGCCGTGCTCCAGGGGAACGCAAGAGGGTACTTCGCCCTCATTTTCATATTAGTATCTGACAGCAGTTCCCCGTTTTACTGAAGGAAACTTTCCTCTTCTTTGTGATCCTACTTGTGATATCTTCCTTGTTGCAGTCAATCTGTATAGTCCTACTCCCAAAATACCAGAATTCTTTCACTCCTACAACGTCTGTCACTCGCAGTTCTGATGTTTAACAAGTCGTTCGTTGTTCTACTTTCCGCTGTACTTCATAAGGTTTTTCTGTTTGTCATCTATACTGTATGACAAAAAACTAAAGAAGGAGAAAGCCGGCCGTCGTGGCCGAGCGGTTCTAGGCGCTTCAGTCCGGAACTGCGCGACTGCTACGGTCGCAGGTTCGAATCCTGCCTCGGGCATGGATGTGTGTGATGTCCTTAGGTTGGCTGGGTTTAAGTAATTCTAGGCGACTGTTGACCTCAGAAGTCCCGAAGTGCTCAGAGCACTTTGAAGAAGTAGACAAAATAAATTTCTTGTATTGAGAGTGTACTTGATCTTATTTCAGTGATTACAAGACGAGTCAAATTTACAGAAAACCTTCCAGTATGAGTTCACTTATCAATATGAACCTGCATCCTCTCTGGCCTAGATGTATAAACTAATTACACTGGGACGGGTGTCATAAAACTATCATAAAACTATAGCATCTTGTCCTGGAGCAAGGTGTCCAACAACTGTTGTTAACTGGCACTTGATGTCCTGGAGACTTCCACTGGGACGTAGTTGACATCCGAACTGGTCCCAAAAACGTTCTGTTGGGGAGAGATGCAGGTATCTTGCTGACCGAAGAAGTTCCTCAACACCATTCACAAACTTGATAGAGACACGCACTACGCGCGGGGCAGTATTCTTCTGTTGGGAAATGGCACCATGAGAGCTACGGTAACACACGAAGGCACAAAGTGATGTACTCTCAGTCAAACCAAGCGAGACCTGAAGTCACAGTCCATGGCTCCCCACACCACGACCGCCAGGCCTCTCCAAAACACTGCAAGAATGCGACCTCCTGCCTGGTCGCCACTGTACTCGCCGACAATGGAGCAGAGCCGCAATTCATCGCTGGACACAGCGCGACGCCGTTCACCAGCAGTCAGCAGCATTCATCAGCAACTCAATCTGGAGAAACCAGCGCGGTTTTAGCTAACAGCGGTCATGCGAGACACAGCTGACCCTCTCTGTGCATGATATACAACAGGCTCTAGATACCGGCTCCCAGGTTGATGCCATATTTCTCGACTTCCGAAAGGCGTTCGACTCAGTCCCGCGCTGTCGCTTGCTCCAAAAAGTGCGCGCTTACGGTCTATCCAATGACGCATGCGGTTGGATAGAAAGTTTTCTAACAGACAGGGAGCAGTATGTCGTCCTGAACGGGGTAACTTCAACAGAAACAAGAGTAACTTCAGGTGTGCCCCAGCGCAGTGTAATAGGTCCTCTGCTTTTTACGATTTACATAAACGATCTGGTTGATGGTATTGACAGCGGCCTTAGACTGTTTGCCGATGATGCTGTAGTCGACAGGAAATTAGTATCACACGAAAGTTGTGAACAAATCAATGAGGATTTGCAGAAAATAAATACGTGGTGTAATGACTGGCAGTTATCTCTCAATATTAGTAAGTGTAACCTACTGCGTACAACATGTCGGAAATCCCCATTAATGTATGAGTACAAAATAAATGATCAGTCTTTGGAAGCGGTAACATCAGTCAAATATCTGGGTGTGACTATTCGAAATGATCTCAACTGGAATGATAAGATTACATAAGTAACGGGTAAGCCGAACTCTAGATTGCGGTTTATTGGTAGAATCCTGAAGCGATGCAGTCATTCAGCAAAGGAAATTACTTACAATACGTTAGTTCGTCCAGTCTTGGAGTATTGTTCGTCTGTATGGGACCCTTACCTGTTGGGTCTGATTCAAGAGATTGAGAAGGTCCAAAGAAGAGCGGCAAGATCCGTGACTGGTACATTTACCCATCGCGAGAGCGTTACAAATCTCGTAGAAAGTTTGAAGTGGGGCACACACTTGCAGAAGACGACGCGGTAAGGGGAAAGGGCTACTCGCTAAATTCTGAAATCCTATCTTCACCGAGGATGTAGAGCATATATTATTACCACCAACTTTCAAATCGCGCAGTGATCACCATTCAAAGATAACGGATATGAGAGCTCGTAGTGAGGCGTTCATACAGTCGTTTTTCCCTCGCGTGATACGCGAGTGGAACAGAGGGGAGGAAATATGATTTTGGCGCGAATTCTGCCCTCCGGCACAGACCGCTTGGTGGCTAGCGGAGTATATACACTCCTGGAAATTGAAATAAGAACACCGTGAATTCATTGTCCCAGGAAGGGGAAACTTTATTGACACATTCCTGGGGTCAGATACATCACATGATCACACTGACAGAACCACAGGCACATAGACACAGGCAACAGAGCATGCACAATGTCGGCACTAGTACAGTGTATATCCACCTTTCGCAGCAATGCAGGCTGCTATTCTCCCATGGAGACGTTCGTAGAGATGCTGGATGTAGTCCTGTGGAACGGCTTGCCATGCCATTTCCACCTGGCGCCTCAGTTGGACCAGCGTTCGTGCTGGACGTGCAGACCGCGTGAGACGACGCTTCATCCAGTCCCAAACATGCTCAATGGGGGACAGATCCGGAGATCTTGCTGGCCAGGGTAGTTGACTTACACCTTCTAGAGCACGTTGGGTGGCACGGGATACATGCGGACGTGCATTGTCCTGTTGGAACAGCAAGTTCCCTTGCCGGTCTAGGAATAGTAGAACGATGGGTTCGATGACGGTTTGGATGTACCGTGCACTATTCAGTGTCCCCTCGACGATCACCAGTGGTGTACGGCCAGTGTAGGAGATCGCTCCCCACACCATGATGCCGGGTGTTGGCCCTGTGTGCCTCGGTCATATGCAGTCCTGATTGTGGCGCTCACCTGCAAGGCGCCAAACACGCATACGACCATCATTGGCACCAAGGCAGAAGCGACTCTCATCGCTGAAGACGACACGTCTCCATTCGTCCCTCCATTCACGCCTGTCGCGATACCACTGGAGGCGGGCTGCACGATGTTGGGGCGTGAGCGGAAGACGGCCTAACGGTGTGCGGGACCGTAGCCCAGCTTCATGGAGACGGTTGCGAATGGTCCTCGCCGATACCCCAGGAGCAACAGTGTCCCTAATTTGCTGGGAAGTGGCGGTGTGGTCCCCTACGGCACTGCGTAGGATCCTACGGTCTTGGCGTGCATCCGTGCGTCGCTGCGGTCCGGTCCCAGGTCGACGGGCACGTGCACCTTCCGCCGACCACTGGCGACAACATCGATGTACTGTGGAGACCTCACGCCCCACGTGTTGAGCAATTCGGCGGTACGTCCACCCGGCCTCCCGCATGCCCACTATACGCCCTCGCTCAAAGTCCGTCAACTGCACATACGGTTCACGTCCACGCTGTCGCGGCATGCTACCAGTGTTAAAGACTGCGATGGAGCTCCGTATGCCACGGCAAACTGGCTGACACTGACGGCGGCGGTGCACAAATGCTGCGCAGCTAGCTCCATTCGACGGCCAACACCGCGGTTCCTGGTGTGTCCGCTGTGCCGTGCGTGTGATCACAGCCCTCTCGCAGTGTCCGGAGCAAGTATGGTGGGTCTGACACACCGGTGTCAATGTGTTCTTTTTTCCATTTCCAGGAGTGTATGTAGATGTAGTCCCGTCACGGAAAATCTGTACAGTGGACGATACGTTCAGCCAATCAAATGATGACCCAGAAAGATGCTCCATTCGAACTCTGTTACCTGCTGATGAGGCGGTTTCACACGGGTACGGCACATCTCCATGTCCTTCACAGTGATCACTCAACATCTGTCATATTCAGGCCGTTACATGTCCTACCACGCGTGATAACAAAATAAAACGCGAACGTCAGTAATGCACTCGCGTGGCTGTTATATCTGTCACAGAGAATTGCACCGCTAATCGTTTATACACTCTCTATGGTGTGTACGCGTACGCTGACAGGTGACCGTGTCTTCTGGGCGCTTCACTTTCGTACACACAAAAATCGTAAACGAATTATCTTTTTCATGAGCAAACGAACACGCAACTCCGCATGAGTTTTCTTCACTACCTTTGGAATTTCTTGAATGCAACGTAGATTCGAAGTGAGACTTCTCGTGCAGTAGTCAGGAATTTACATCTAACGTAATTAAATTTTTTGCCAATTTCTATCAGAAGTGGCCGGCCGGATTGGCCGAGCGGTTCTAGGCGCTACAGTCTGGAACCGCGCGACCGCTACGGTCGCAGGTTCGAATCCTGCCTCGGGCATGGATGTGTGTGATGTCCTTAGGTTAGTTAGGTTTAAGTAGTTCTAAGTTCTAGGGGACTGATGACCTCAGAAGTTAAGTCCCATAGTGCTCAGAGCCATTTGAACCATTTTTCTATCAGAAGAATTTTTTCATGGAAAATCTATCAATTTATCATTGTGTTTCTCTCAGTGTACACGTTCTGGAGGAGGCGAACTAGTTTTCTCGAAGACAATAAAATCGAAAAGTGTAATGAGATGAGAAGAGACACTTGACAGGGTGAGTTGCCGAGTCTAGGATGCGGGGCAGCACTTTGCGGCAGAACTGCTCGGCGCGTCCTTGGCTGCCGGGTAATACGAGCGCCCCCCACGGCCCAGTTGGCAGGCCCGGGGTCCCGCTTTCCCCCCCGTGTTGCACTCCAGGCTGCGCGACGTACGTGGTCGGCCAGCCACACAATGCAACAGCCGCACCAACGAAGACGGCTTCTCCTCCGGATTACTGTTACCTCCCACGGAATATTCAGTCTTATTCAGACGTTAGAAACATATCGTGGAAGCACGATGAAAAAGTTCGGCACACTAATACGCAAAAGCATTGCAGGTGGTGGAATATGTTACAAGGCGCTCTCACAGGTAGTGTAAGTAGGCGGTTTATGTTTTTATATTGGTAACGCCACGTAGCGCTTTGTTTGAAAATCACTGGTTGTGCTGTGTGCAGTCTGTGGCTGGTTGCCATTGTTGTAATATTCGCTATTGTAGTGCTGGGCAGTTGGGTGTGAACAGCGCAAAGCGTTGCGCAGTTGCAGGTGAGCCGCCAGCAGTGGTGGATGTGGGGACAGAGATTGCGGAGTTTTGAGAGCGCATGATCTGGACGTGTGTCCATCAGAGAGAGTAAATTTGTAAGAGTGGATGTCATGAACTGATATATATATATATATATATATATATATATATATATAATGACTCTTGAACATTATTAAGGTAAATACATTGTTTGTTCTCTATCAAAATATTTCATTTGCTAACTATGCCTATCAGTAGTTAGTGACTTCAGATGTTTGAATTTTTTATTTAGCTGGCAGTAGTGGCGCTCGCTGTATTGCAGTAGTTCGAGTAACGAAGATTTTTGTGAGGTAAGTGATTTGTGGAAGGTATAGGTTAATGTTAGTCGGCGCCATTCTTTTGTAGGGATTGTTGAAAGTCAGATTGTGTTGCACTAAAAAATATTGTGTGTCAGTTTAGTGATGATCAGAATAGGTAAAGAGCGAAACGTCTGAGTACGTTCAGTTCTGCTCAGCTGTTTAAAAATCAAATAAAGTAGAGATTTATCAGCACAGTAATTCATAAATTTTTCTAAGGGGATGTTTCACATGAACTGAGCAAAACTGAACGTACTCAGACATTTCTCTCTTTACTTATTCTGATCAACACTAAACTGACACAATATTTTTAGCGCAACACAATCTGACTTTCAATAATCCCTACAAAAGAATGGCCCTGACTAACAATACACTTTTAAAATGTTCAAATGGCTCTGAGCACTATGGGACTTAACATCTATGGTCATCAGTCCCCTAGAACTTAGAACTACTTAAACCTAACTAACCTAAGGACAGCACACAACACCCAGTCATCACGAGGCAGAGAAAAATACACTTATAAAATAGACTCGAATACTCAGTGTTTTTTTTAAACAATCATGTGTTTAATTTGTGCTTCAATTTGCTCTTGTTCCGTCTCATATACGTCAAATCACCATCCCAGTACTAGGATTCATCCCTGCAAATGGCGGCGGTCAGCTGCTTCAACTGGGGGCAGCTGCCTCGCTTCTCCGGTACGGCGCGGTAGGGGCTTGTTTATGACAGGGTGCATTGTCATACGGATCCAGTCTGCCTGCGGCAGACATCATCTGCGTGCATTGTAGTTTCTGTTCATCACACGCAGTGACTCAGCACCGACCCACCGTGTGGCTGTCTCCCGTCTACCGGAGGCTCCACCCTCCCCCCCCCCCTCCCTCGTCTCGTGCCTCACCGCCCCAGACCCCACTCACCTCCGGAGGCAGTCGAAGAATGTACGGGTTCACCAAAAGACTCCATTCGGCCGCAGCTTAATATGCTGGAGAAGTTCAATACAGAGCGACAGGTTTCTGGCAGCATTCGGACAGGGGGAGGGGGGGGGGGCCTTTGAAGATGCCGCATTAAGCCGAGGCCTACTGAGGCTGGGATTAGCGACGAGCCGCCCCCCCCCCCCCCCCCAAATCCACCAACCAGGCTCCCAGCTGCCGGCTACGTCCACCAGAACCGCTTTCTCGCAGCTGGCGACGGGTTTCCCTGGCGCCCACTGTGCGCTTCTTGACCCCCCACGAGGACAGTTCAGACGCTGTTCAAATAACTTACGGGTTTGCTGCCCGGTGACGTCGTCCAACACCGCCGATATTTTGACAGGAGCGCACCCTGCCATTCTCAAGGCACAAATGTGAGGAAGAAAAAAATGTGCAAGCAATGGGAAGCCCGTTGTCACCTATTGTGGCCAATTTGTTTATGGAGGACTTTGAGGAACGTGGACTGGAGTCAGCGACCTTGAAACCTGCGTGTTTTTTCAGATATGTAGACGATACCTTTGTTGTGTGGCCTCATGGTAGTGAGAATTTAAACCGGTTTTTGGAACATCTGAATTCAATCCACCCGAATATTAAGTTCACTATGGAGGTCGAAAACAATGGATGCCTTCCCTTCCTTGATGTGTTGGTCAAAAGGAAGACTGATGGTACGTTGGGACATTCTGTTTATAGGAAGCCCACCCACACTGACTTGTATCTGCGAGCTGATAGTTGTCACCATCCAGCTCAGCGTGAAGGAGTACTTCGCACCTTGGTTCACAGGGCCCACGTTATCTCAGACCCTAAAAGTTTGGCAGCTGAGCTAGCACATCTCGAAGTCACCTTTCGTCAGAATGGTTATAGTGAGAGACAGATCAAACGTGTGTTGCGCCATCACCCTTCTGTGCAACGGGTGAGTGACGATAGCAACGAAGTGGCACCTAAGTCTACGGCCTATTTGCCTTGCGCAGGAAGCATTTCCAACAGGATTGGTGATGATGTGAAATGTGTTTTTCGACCACCTTCTAAGATTAAGGCCCTGTTGGCGTCCGTAAAAGATGGTCTTGGTTTGCGTAAGGCTGGGGTCTATCGTATTCCTTGCAGTTGTGGCATGTCATATATTGATCAGACAATCAGTACTGTGGAAGACCGGTGTACTGAACATAAGCGTCACACAAGCTTCCAACAGCCGAGCAAATCCGCTATTGCAGAACATTGCCTTGACACCGGTCATCCTATGGAATACAAGAACACGGAGATTCCGGCTTGCACGTCAAGCTATTGGGATAGTGTTATTAAGGAAGCTGTTGAAATAAGACCATCAAGCAACCTCATTAACAGAGATGGTGGATTTTGTTTAAATGCTGCTTGGAATCCGGCTCTGTCTCTCATCAAAAAACAGAGGGACAGAATTAGTGCTACCTCACCTGTTGATTAATAGTCACTATCGATATTTCTGATCCTGGTTATCTTTGTTTGTGTTGACGCTTGTTCTGTGTGTGGTGTCTTCCTTGTTTCTCCTCTGTGAACCGAGGTATTAAATTCCCCTGTACATTGCTTCCTCCTTGCATTTGTGGCTTGAGAATGGCAGGGTGTGCTCCTGTCGAAATATCGGCGGTGGTCGACGACGTCACCCGGCAGCAAACCCGTAAGTTATTTGAACATTCGATTCGCCGGGAAAAGTTAAGGTCTCACAGTTCAGACGCTCGTTGGATTGCGTATGTTGGTGAGAGGACGAACCTCCACCAGCGAAAACCAGGGTTCGTCGTTGTTCGGGATCAAACACCTTTTCGTTTGCAGCTGTGCTTCTGTGCTCTGTAAGACACGGACTGCCCCCCCCCCCCCCCCCCCCCAAACACACACATACATACGCACTCCGCCCCCCCCTCTTCCTATTCCACACCAGAGAAGATGGAGGAAGAAAGACAGTACGCATCACTCTACTTGTACACTGCTGGCCATCCAAAATGCAGCACCAAGAACGACCGGGATAATCACAGACAAAGTGACTGGAGGTAGCACTTTGTACATACAAGGTTACTGTAATATTATCTCTTTGTATTCGATGAATTATTCTGATACAATTCTACCCTTGAATGACGTTTACTAATTTTCTATCTTCATACTCGCAGAATCCATGCGCAAAGTAGTTTCATACAATAGCTATGCCATGAGCGCATAATTATTCTTTGTAGTACTCTCTATGGTGGTTGTTAGAAAAAAAGCTTCCGAGATTGTCTTCGTGCCCGATTAGCCTGAGCATTGTTTGAAGAATTGTAATCTGAATATTGAGATTTATGACAAAAGATAACTGATACGAAATTGTTCGATTAAAAGGGAAATATATATATCTTGCTCCTTCATACAAAAGGTGTGTATTTGACATTTGAGAATTAATTATATTCATCGATATATTGCGTAGTTGTTAATCAGAAGGGAACTTCCGAAAGACTGGATACGAACCTGCATTTAATAATCCCAGAGCTCCATTAATTCTTCGGAAGGTTAAACTTCATCAAAACCAAATATCCGCTTGATCTGAGGTTTCCCGACTGATTATACAACGCTCCCAAAATTACGAGGCATTTTGTTTGTATAGATTAGCAGACTGCCGCAAAGTACGAGCCTGCAGAGAAGAAGAATCATCGCCTGATTTCATACTAACAAGTAAAATTTCTGAATCATTTTGAGTGACTGAGCTATGATTGTATTTCCTATTATGAATGATTGATTGCTCGAACGAACTGAGAACTACGTAATTACATAGATAGAAGGAAAAATTACATTAAAATTATGGAACTATATGAAAAAGATGTAAATCAGTTACAAACCCTGGCGTTTCCACACTTTATTCAACGTGTAAACGTCACTACAGATATTCGTATTTAGGTTATGACATGTTCGATATCCCTGCCATCATTGCCGACGATGTGGCGCTGACGAAACGCGAAATTGTCCATGACCCGCTGAAGTGTCGGAACGTCGATGCTGCTGATGGCCTACTGAATGGCTGTTTTCAGTTCAGCAGTGGTTTGAGGTTATTACTGTACACACTGATACAGCCCCACTAAAAAGGAGTCGCATGTGTTCAGATACGGAGAATATGGTGGCCAATCGACGCCCATACCAGTGGCCTCTGGGTATCCCAGAGCCAGAGGGCGGTCCCCATAGTGGTCAAAATGGTTCAACTGGCTCTGAGCACTAAGGGATGTAACATCTGAGGTCATCAGTCCCCTAGGACTTTGAACTACTTAAACCAAACTAACCCAAGGACATCACACACATCCATGCCCGAGGTACGGATGTGTGTCGCGCGGTTCCAGATTGAAGCGCCCAGAACCGCTCGGCCACACCGGCCGGCCCATTACTGTTCCTCCAGGACACTGAGCGAGATGGCGCAGTGGTTAGCACACTGGACTTGCATTCGCGAGGACGACGGTTCAATCCCGCGTCCGGCCATCCTGATTTAGGTTTTCCGTGATTTCTCTAAATCGCTCCAGGCAAATGCCGGGATGGTTCCTTTGAAAGGGCACAGCCGAATTCATTCCCCATCCTTTCCTAATCCAATGGGGCCGATGACCTCACCCAAACAACCCAACCTCCTCCAGGTCATCAAACACTCTCCTGCTTCGACAGGGTCGAGCTCCATCTTCCATGAATCAAATCTTGTCGAAATCAGGGTCACTTTGGATAATGGGGATAAAGTCATCTCCAAAACCTTCACGTACCATTTGGTAGTCACCTTGCCATCAAGGAATATCAAACCGATTATTCCCTGACCGGACACTGCACACCACAAGTCACACAATGAGGGTGAAGAGACTTCTCGACCCTGAAATGCGAATTCTCAGTCCCCCAAATGCGGCAATCCTGCTTATTGACGAATCCATCCAAATGAAAGTGGGCGTCGTCGCTAAATCAGATCGCACAGTGCATGCTAATAGCTATCATGCCCCGTGGCCAACCGAGCCGTTTGAGCGTCCTAACGCGAACTCTTCAGAAGTTACGACGATTTTATTTCATAAAGTTCAATAATTGTCACCTTGTATATCACTTGATTGAAATTACAACCCCATAAGAAGTGAGGAAGATCTTGAAATCAATATTGACCGTTGCGCCATTGCTGACTATACCCGCTGCTACGCGTCTCGGCACTGAATCAAAGAGACTCTGGATGTGTTCTTAGGGTATAGCAGTCCGTGCTGCTTCCAGTGTTGCCAGAAGCTGACCTGGTGCACCAGCTGGTGGTGTATTCAGGGGCAGTCGTTCCGCAGTCGTCGACCAGAAGTGCACCGTGTCGGCGAGTTCATGCAAGATGTGTTCCGTTTTATCTGATCCAGATGTGCATCAGACGTGGCGATATCAAAGCTAGAGAGAGCCATTCCAGGGGCAGGTGTGCCAGCACTTTGGTCTTCCGAGTGTTCACAGAGCGAGCAAATATCTGCACTTTTGGAGCCCTTGACCCCTCTGTAATGAACTCATCGTCGATGGGATTTTAAACGCTAATCTTCCTTTCTCCCTTTTTTTTCAGCAGTTTCCATAAGACTGGAGATCTTGGCCAGCTAATGGCTATAGTTCTCCCACATTATACAAATTGCTTTGGCGATGGTGAAACTATTTGCGACTGCCAGTAAGTCTGCTGTAATATCTGCTTTGATCTTCGCGAAACAACAGGTGTGCGAAGTTACTTGCCACTTGGTGCTCTCAGAGAGTCACAACTGACCTTCGAAGCCGACATTCCCCTCCAGTCTTTCGTACATCATCCTTATAAGGTGGGCTCTTAAGGCGCGGAGCCAAGACAGCGTGTCAGGATAATAAACCACTCAAGGAAGGGATTCGCGAGGATCATTATATTCTGGGGCTAGAAATGAGCGCACAGCTTCTGACTTAAAAGGCTTCCGCCTGTTGGTGGGCTGTTTGTCCGGCAGATTTCACCAGGCGTCGTATGTAAACAACTCCAGGATGTATGCATTGAACTTTGCTTTGATGGAACGCAGTACAAGGTTCATTATTCCGCATATACTGTTAATTGAAACAATATTCTGCCCACTATATTTTTATCAACCTAACTGCATGCGTTTTTCGCAAGTCATCTTGGTGCTGTAGAGCAATACTTATCCTGTGTTGCAGTTTACTATCTAATGGCTCTGAGCACTATGGGACTTAACGTCTGTGGTCATTAGTCCCCTACAACTTAGAACTACTTAAACCTAACTAACCTAAGGAAATCACACACATCCATGCCCGAGGCAGGATTCGAACCTGCGACCGTAGCAGTCGCGCGGTTCCGGATTGCGCGCCTAGAACCGCTAGACCACTTCGGCCGGCTTACTATCTAATGAACAAAATACGAATGCACGATATATCCGACCAACTTTCTACATCTACATCTACATTTATACTCCTCAAGCTACCCAACGGTGTGTGGCGGAGGGCACTTTACGCGCCATTGTCATTACCTCCCTTTTCTGTTCCAGTCGCGTATGGTTCGCGGGAAGAACGACTGCCGGAAAGCCTCCGTGCGCGCTCTAATCGCTGTAATTTTACATTCGTGATCTCCTCGGGAGGTATAAGTAGGGGGAAGCAATATATTCGATACCTCATCCAGAAACGCACCCTCTCGAAACCTGGCGAGCAAGCTACAACGCGATGCAGAGCGCCTCTCTTGCAGAGTCTGCCACTCGAGTTTGCTAAACATCTCCGTAACGCTATCACGCTTACCAAATAACCCTATGACGAAACGCGCCGCTCTTCTTTGGATCTTCTCTATCTCCTCTGTCAACCCAACCTGGTATGGATCCCACACTGATGAGCAATATTCAAGTATAGGTCGAAGGAGTGTTTTGTAAGCCACCTCCTTTGTTGATGGACTACATTTTCTAAGGACTCTCCCAATGAATCTCAACCTGGTACCCGCCTTACCAACAATTAATTTTTATATGATCATTCCACTTCAAATCGTTCCGCACGCATACTCCCAGATGTTTTACAGAAGTAACTGCTACCAGTGTTTGTTCCGCTATCATATAATCATACAATGAAGGATCCTTCTTTCTATGTATTCGCAATACATTACATTTGTCTATGTTAAGGGTCAGTTGCCACTCCCTGCACCAAGTGCCTATCCGCTTCAGATCTTCCTGCATTTCGCTGCAATTTTCTAATGCTGCAGCTTCTCTGTATACTACAGCATCATCCGCGAAAAACCGCATGGAACTTCCGACACTATCTACTAGGTCATTTTGTGATTAGACTGAAGAGATTTTAGCAAAAACAGTACAGCATATCATTCTCAACGCAGAGAAGTCTTCCTGCGTAAAAGTAACTCCGGGTGTATCGCTAAGGAGTCTTAAAAGATGATTACTTTTCACAGTAATACACAAATGACCAAGTGGACAACGTCGGAAATTCCATTAGGCTTTTCGCGCATAACGCTGTTGTATAAAGAAAACTCTCAGAGCTGGAGTTTTTTACTGAAATGCAGGAGTACCTGCTGAGGACCGACGCTCGTTGCAGGGATTGGCAGTTGGCTCTCAACATAAACAAATGTAACGTAATACGCAGAAAGAGCTGAGGCATCCATTATTGTACGATTGCACGATTGCAGAACTGCGACTGGAAGCAGTCACTCCATAGGAGTCTAGGAGTACAGGTACGAAATGACAAAATTGGGCGACGACGTAAGACTAATCGCTGGTAAGACAGATGACAGACTGGGTTTCATTGGAAGAATCCTCAGAAACTGTAGTCGACGACATAGAAAATAGCTCTCAAAGTCGTCGTTCAACCATTACTTGAGTGTTGCTCGTCTGTCTGGGATCTGTACTAGATATTACTGATGGAAGAAATAGAGAAGCTCCAAAGAAGAGCAGCGCGTTTCGTTACAGTTTTATTTAGTAAGCGAGAAAACGTCTCGCAGATGGTGAGCCAACTCCAGTGCCGTTTACTCTTCAAATACCGAGAGCGTACGTTCATAAAAGAGTTACCCGGTGTATTGTTTCTTCCTATGCACGCCTCCAGAAGAGGCCATGATCGTAAAATTAGGGATAGTCCAACTGACACGAAGACGTCTCAGGAATAGTTCTTCCTGCGGACCATACGCAACTGCGACAGGAAAAACGAGAAGTTACAGTGGAAGACAAAGTACTATCCTCCACACGCCGTAAGAAAGAATATTGGGTTTAACGTCCCGTCGACATCGAGGTCATTAGAGACTGAGCCCAAGCTGGGATCGTGTCAAGGATGTGGAAGGAAATCGGCCGCGCCCTTGCGAAAGGAAGCATCCCTGTACTCGCCTGGAGCGAGTTAGGGAAATCACGACAAACCTGAATCTGGACGGCCGAAAGCGGGTTTGAACCATCGACCTCCCGAATCTGCGACCAGTGTGCTAACCACTGCACCATTTCGTTCGGTCACACACCGTAAGACGGTATGTGGAATGCAGATGGAGGTTCAAGAACATATGTCGTGGGGCTACCGGTGACAAAAATGACTTTTACTAAACGAATTAAAATACTTCTCAATGAAAAAGGTTATCACGCGATCGGAAACAATAACTGCGTCTTACAGTCTAGTTTGTTACCTAATCCAACATTCAATACTAGTAACATACATTTCTGCATTGATCGCCAAGGAACTCTTAGTTTTTGAATGGTTTGTTCATTAAAGGCCGTTTCTCAGTGCCATAAGCCAAAACTGATATCAGACGCGGGTTGTACCCGTTTCAAACACATTAGATCTTGCTTTTGAAAACCTTAGTTTGCCAAAACCACTCCAGGTCATTTTTACTGTTATATATATACAGGGTGTCCCAGCTATCTTGTCCACCCAAAATATCTCTGGAACAATAACAGCTATTGGAAAACGACTTTCATCGGTATCAATGTAGGACTGGGGCCCACGAATATACATATTTGGAAACATTCTAAAACGAAAGCATATGTGTTTTTAACACAAACTTATGTTTTTTTAAATGGACCTCCTACATTTTTTCTTCAGAAATCCATAGCATGACAAAGCACATACACAATGGCGTTGATTGCATCGCAATATTCCCATTACATCCCGAGATATGAAGACGCGAAGTTGACGCTTGAAACACCCGACATGCGCTGCTAGCTGGTCAGCTGTCAGCGTGCTACTGGCGTGAGCTTATAGGGTAGGTAGTTGAAGGACGTTGAAACCACGGGGCGTTGGACGTCCTCCACTCATAACAGATCTGAGACTCACCGCGCCGATCTGCGGCAGATCTGAGGACAGGGTGCGACGCTGGTGAAAGCACGCGTGTTTCGGAGCGCACCGTTCAGCGGACGTTATTAACGTAGGGCACCGCAGCGGATGACCTCAACGTGTTTCCATCTTGACTCAACGACATTGTCAATCATGAACGCTGTTGGCACGTTGTCCTTGATACCGTACCGTGACTCGATGGAAACGTATCGCCTCGTCGGA
The DNA here is from genome assembly GCF_021461385.2 of Schistocerca piceifrons. Lineage (NCBI taxonomy): Eukaryota > Metazoa > Arthropoda > Insecta > Orthoptera > Acrididae > Schistocerca > Schistocerca piceifrons. Next base: position 945,073,061 of record NC_060140.1, on the reverse strand, counting down.
TGAGTCACGTTTCTTTTTTGCACCGAGTCGGTATTCTCCTCGGGATACGCCGTAATCCAGGAGAACGGGGCCTCGAAATATGCACCGCGTCACGGACAGAGGCCGGCGGGAACAGTATTAAGCTATGGGGGGGACGTTCATCTGGCCTTCAATGGGACCTGTGGCGGTAGTCGGAGACAATACGACAGCTGTGGACTGCGTGAGCAATACTGTGAACCATCTGACACCTGCATCATTTAGCGCTTGATGTCTCCCCCGACCGTCATGGTGTTTTTCAACAGGGTAACTGTCCGTGTCCGAGGGCGAAAATCATACTACGAACGAAAAATTTGTGGTTAGGTCTTATCGGACCAAACTGCTGAGGTCATCGGTCCCTAAGCCTATACACGACTTAATCTAACTTAAACTAACTTACGCTATAGACAACACACACACCCATGCCCGAGGGAGGACTCGAACCTCCGACGTGGCATACTACGAAGGCTTGAGCGGCGTGATAGTGAACTAACGTTCATGTCTTGGCTACAAAATTCCGCTTAACTGAACCTAGTGGAACGCATCTGGCACGCTACAGAGCGCCAGCACCGCGCTCAAAACCCACCGTCCCGTAAATTACGGGAATTGCGTGACTTGTGTATAATCATCTGGTGCACGTAGCTCCGGAAACGTATCTACATCTGCATCTACATCCGTACTCCGCAAGCCACCTGACGGTGTGTGGCGGAGGGTACCTTGAGTACCTCTATCGGTCCTCTCTTCTATTCCAGTCTCGTATTGTTCGTGGAAAGAAAGATTGTCGGTATGCCTCTGTATGGGCTCTAATATCTCTGATTTTATCCTCGTTTCTTCGCGAGATATAGGTAGGAGGGAGCAATATACTGCTTGACTCCTCGATGAAGGTATGTTCTCGAAACTTCAACAAAAGCTCGTACCGAGCTACTGAGCGTCTCTGCTGCAGAGTCTTCCACTGGAGTTTATCTATCATCTCCGTAACGCTTTCGCGATTACTAAATGATCCTGTAACGAAGCGCGCTGCTCTCCGTCGGATCTTCTCTCTCTCTTCTATCAACCCTATCTGGTACGGATCCCACATCGGTGAGTAGTATTCAAGCAGCGGGCTAACAAGTGTACTGTAACCTACTTCCTTTGTTTTCGGATTGCATTTCCTTAGGGTTCTTCCAACGAATCTCGGTCTGGCATCTGCTTTACCGACAATTAATTTTATATGGTCGTTCCATTTTAAATCACTCCTAATGCGTACTCCAAGATAATTTAAGGAATTAACTGCTTCCAGTTGCTGACCTGCTATATTGTAACTAAATGATAAAGGATCTTTCTTTCTTTCTATGTATACGCAGCACATTACACTTGTCTACAATGACATTCAATTGCCATTCCCTGCACCATGCGTCAATTTGTTGCAGATCCTCCTGCATTTCAGCACAATTTCCAATTGTTACAACCTCTCGATATACTACGGCATCATCCGCAAAACGCCTCAGTGAACTTCCGATGTTATCCACAAGGTCATTTATGTATATTGTGAATAGCAACGGTCCTACGACACTCCCCTGCGGCACACCTGAAATCACTCTTACTTCGGAAGACTTCTCTCCATTGAGAATGACATGCTGCGTTCTGTTATATAGGAACTCTTCAATCCAATCACACAATTGGTCTGATAGTCCATATGCTCTTACTTTGTTCATTAAACGACTGTCGGGAACTGTATCAAACGCCTTGCGGAAGTCAAGAAACACGGCATCTACCTGCGAACCCGTGTCTATGGCCCTCTGAGTCTCGTGGACGAATATCGCGAGCTGGGTTTCACACGATCGTCTTTTTCGAAACCCATGCTGATTCCTACAGAGTAGATTTCTAGTCTCCAGAAAAGTCATTATACTCGAACATAATACGTGTTCCAAAATTCTACAACTGATCGACGTTAGAGATATAGGTCTATAGTTCTGCACATCTGTTCGACGTCCCTTCTTGAAAACGGGGATGACCTGTGCCCTTTTCCAATCCTTTGGAACGCTACCCTCTTCTAGAGACCTACGGTACACCACTGCGAGAAGGGGGGCAAGTTCCTTCGCGTACTCTATCTAAAATCGAACTGGTATCCCATCACGTCCAGCGGCCTTTCCTCTTTTGAGCGATTTTAATTGTTTCTCTATCCCTCTGTCGTCTATTTCGATATCTACCATTTTGTCATCTGTGCGACAATCTAGAGAAGGAACTACAGTGCAGTCTTCCTCTGTGTTGTGTGATGTCCTTAGGTTAGTTAGGTTTAAGTAGTTCTAAGTTCTAGGGGACTGATGACCAAAGATGTTAAGTCGCATAGTGCTCAGAGCCATTTGAACCATTTTTCTTCCTCTGTGAAACAGCTCTGGAAAAAGACATTTAGTATTTCGGCCTTTAGTCTGTCATCCTCTGTTTCAGTACCATTTTGGTCACAGAGTGTCTGGACATTTTGTTTTGATCCACCTACCGCTTTGACACAAGACCAAAATTTCTTGTGATTTTCTGCCAAGTCAGTACATAGAACTTTACTTTAAAATTCATCAAAATGGTTCAAATGGCTCTGAGCACTATGGGACTCAACATGTGAGGTCATCAGTCCCCTAGAATTTAGAACTACTTAAACCTAACTAAACTAAGGACATCACACACATCCATGCCCGAGGCAGGATTCGAACCTGCAACCGTAGCAGTGACGCGGTTCCGGACTGAAGTGCCTAGAACCGCACGGCCACCGCGGCCGGCTCGAATTCATCGAACGCCTCTCGCATAGCCCTCTTCACACTACGTTTCGCTTCGCGTAATTTTTGTTTGTCTGCAAGGCTTTGGCTATGTTTATGTTTGCTGTGAAGTTGCCTTTGCTTCCGTAGCAGTTTCAAGGAAATGTCGAATTCATGCCATGTACAATCGCCGCTGTACTGCGTTCCAAATGGGTAACAACAAGCTGTTGACGCAGTGGTCGTCATGTTTTTGCTCATCGATGGAAAAAAACGTATCTTTGACTGTGACCTCCAGGGTAGGGGGAGGCAAAAGCCACGTGTTCTGGTAGCGTGGCCCGCGGCGACGCGTAAACTGGAGAAACTGCCCGGTATGCGGTGGTGTCGCGCGGGGTGATAACGGGCGCCGAGCGCGGGGTGTTGCTGACGGCTCGGCGAATGCCGGTGTGGGGCTGGAGGCGGGACGGTGTGGGCCTGGGGGCGCGAAGGTGGGGGCGGGAGGCGGCGGCCAGGTGTTGCTGCGGCAGCCGCAGAGCTCTCGGCGCGCCGCTCAGGCGCGTGTGGCACGCCGGGCAGGGAGGGATTCCAGCCTAGCCCGGGCTGGCCCACGACACTCGCCGCCACCAGCTCTGCTGCACTTCAGCCGACACTGATGTGCAAACCGTGCAATGCAGTGGCTCCCAACCTGCGGGTAACTACTCCCTGAAGAGTACAATAAAACCTTCTGCGGGGTCAAAACAAAAGGACATGACTGAGTTCACGTCATGAAACTAGACTTTTATTAAAAGGTCAATAGTATTATTGTTTCGTAAGGCTGCAATACTGAATACATAAGTTACCATTCATTACATTTTTTAACACTAGCAATATGTGGCACGATGTGGTGGATGTTAAAGCTTGCGAAACAAATGTATGATCGACAACTTCCTCACATAGTCTACTCACTGCACACAGGCGGCCGGTGTGGCCGAGCGGTTCTAGGCGCTTCAGTCTGGATCCGCGCGGCCGTTACGGTCGCAGGTTCGTATCCTGCCTCGGGCATGAATGTGTCTGATGTCCTTAGGTTGGTTAGGTTTAAGTAGTTCTAAGTTCTAGAGGACTAATGACCTCAGATGTTAACTTCCATAGTGCTCAGAGCCATTTGAGCCATAACGCCTTATTTTAATATCTTTGGAAAAACTTTTTTTACTATACTCACTTCGCATGAACACCCTTGTCAGTTGCTACTTATGATTTTAATCGCTTCTTTTTCACTTTCTATTTTTATCCAGATATTTAAAGTTCTCAGTTTTCTTGATCTTGTACTTGGCATTTGTAATTACGAGGATGTGCTGAAAATGTTTCCTCCTAATTGTTTATGTGAAATTTCTTAAAGCTTTTCAAATAAAACAAACCTTATTAGTATTATACATCTCTATTCTCCATGTCTACATATTCACTTCTCATCACAGTCACCCTACCGACGAACACATTTCTGCCAACGAGAAACCACATTCTTAATACCGTCACTGTTGAATGTCTGACTTTGTTGACGTAGCCACACCCTCAACTGTGCTTGCACCGCTTCGTCACTATCAAAGTGAAGTCTTCGAAGGTGTACTTTAACTTTCGGAAACATAAAAATCGGGTGGGGTCATGTCGGGACTGTATGGAGGATTATCGACGGCAGTGAACCCAAGGTGTCGGACTGCTGCAGATGTGGCAGCGCTCCTGTGTGGTACGGCATTGTCGTGCTGGAGTAGAGGGCGCTCCGTGTGTGGACGAACTCTTGTACTTTGATACTCGATTACAGCCCGCTGTTTCTCACCCACCGATATAGAGTTACGTTAAACACCGCCATGTTACACGCTACAAATCGGAGATCTCTAGCGGCAGAGGGCTGCAGATATGTAGAAATGAAGAATAAATATGTAAAACGTTAATAACGTTTACTTCATTTCAGAAGCTTTATCAGTTTTCACATAAAAATTGCGGAGACATTACTTTTCAGCACGCCTTCTTCTTTCATCGCTCATGTATTCTACCTTTTCATACGTCATTTGTAAACCTGCCTTTTCAGCTATTTGCTTCAGAAGTCTTTTCTTTGCGTGCTGTAAGGTTACATTTCTTGTTACGACATGGTCTGCAAAAGTCAAACAATTCATCGCGCTTTTCGCTCTACCCAGCTGTGTATAGGTTTTTTACCCTTCTTTTATTTTCCATTCTATTAGAACATAATAATAATAATAATCATACACTTTGTTATTATTATTATTATTATTGTTATTATTATTAGTGACAGTGATCAGACACAAAACAATGGCAGCATGAACTCTTACAGTTACTGCCAGTTCAAAATTAAGGAGTGAAGCAATCAAGTTATTTACAAGCAGTAATTACGGTGCATACATTTTAAGTTGATTGGCTGTAAATGGGGGTGGACGCAGTGAGTGAAGCAAGTGTCGCTAGTGAGAGCAGCGGTGGTGCATGTTCTGCAAAAAATATCTACGCGCAATCTAAATAGTTAACTTTGTTTGCTGAGAAGAAGCTGTAGGCAGCACTCGCAGTCCACTTGGAATTGCTTCAGAATTCTGTACAAAGTTGTTAGAAGCCAGTGGTTTAATAAAACACCTACAAAAAGTAAATATCATTTATCTTTCATCATATTAAAAATAAAACTTCTCATAGAAAACTTTTATTCCTTCTAATATTTAGTCAGGAACTAATGTTTGTGATGATGATGATGGTGGTGGTGGTGTGTGTGTGTGTGTGTGTGTGTGTGTGTGTGTGTGTGTGTGTGTGTGTTAGTAGCTCATATCTGATTGCATTGATGGCTAACTGTCTGAGATTGGTTGAGAATCACTGGATTTAGTGGCACGAAAGGCTGAGAAAAGGGAGGGTTGGGCGGTTATTATTATTTTCACTTTATCCGTTATTTGTTTCCCTCAGCAGGGGGCTGGGCTGGCAATGACCTTAAAAGTTGGCTGCATATACGGCATTAAACATTATCACACTTACTATCATCACGCTTTTAGCAATTCGTCAGTCTTCAGCAGACGAAATACCTACTGAAATAGACTGATGACCTCAGAAGTTAAGTCCCATAGTGCTCAGAGCCATTTGAACCTACTGAAATTAAGATATCCTGTCAGTATAGATACCCTTGAAGCAGGAAACTCCTTGGGAACAAAAAACGCGTGCGTTATTTTGCTTTCCTTAACGTTGGTCAGTGAATATGACAAAAGCTTTGGTTACGCGGAAAGGCAGCTATTACCCTTTGTTTCCGGTGACCACGCTGCAACGTGTGGGTAACGAAACGTCTATTATTCTCATGCATGTTTCGCGAAAGGCCTTTGAACATTCCTATTATTTCTGTTAATACTATATTCTGGACGCATTATGGTCGCAGAATTTCGATTAGTTAGATTAAGCGAATCATGATGTGCGACACGTGTTCTGGTTAACACAGACGGTTTTGATTCCTATATTTCTTCTATGTATTCTCTTACGGCCATTCCCAATGTCCTCTTCAATGCCTTTTTCTAATTTTAATCGTTTTAAGATTTCGCGAGGCTTGCACTTTCGATAATACGCAGTTACGCATTGTGTCTCTTCAGTATTTGATCGTCTCTGTCCTTACACTGTGATTGTAATCCCCATTGTGTTTCCTTCCTATTTTTATCTCGATGCAGGCTTATTGAAAATTGTTGTAATTATTTCACACTCCCTCTAAGTACTCTTCCATAATCCTAGGCCCATCTTTCCCTTGGTCACAGTTTCGTCTTTTTGTAACAGGCTGAGCTACATACATTACATACGAGTACACAAATGTATTTCAGCGTTTGAGGGAAGTTTGAAACTCTATGAGTCTAGGAGGTGCGGGACAGGTTCACTGACGTATTCCGCTGCGCAAATATTTGTTGACTAAATGTGTTGTTCATTTCAGGGTTATGATCAATATGGTAGATTGTTCATGCACGCCAGTTATGAGTCTCGCCAACTAGTGAAGGTATTGTGCATATTCACTAAGATGGACTGCAATGTACTATTCATAAACTAAAAATGAGGATAAGAAAGTTCCATTTAATCAGCAGTAAGCAAATAAACAAACAGGAGCGTACGGCAGCTTCAAGGTTTGATTAAAACGATTAAAATACATAATATATTGACAGGAATAAAAACGATAAGCTTGAGCTTGGCGAAACGCTGGAACTGCTCATCTAGCTGATGCGCTTGGAGTCGATCCAGACAGCTGTTTGTTACTTTAAACTAATGGGTCTCTGCTGGCCACATCGACATATCTACTGACACTATTTGTTAGCAGGCCTGTCTTAAGCACGTGCCTGCTAGTTTCCACTCGTGCAATCTTATGACCCAGTAGCTCTGGGAACACTGAGCGAACGCATTCCAGCAGGGGCTCCCATTCCGTCAGAGAAGCAGCAAAAAACGATGTATAGGCGACAGTTGTTGACATTGTTTATACCAAAAAAGGCAAGAAAACCTCCCTCGCGCTGACACACGCAGGGAGACGAGCGTTCGGGCAGTTGCGTTATACTGTCGAAATCCGTCACATGTGATTGGCCGCCTGTCCCCAGCTCAGGCGAAGTTGGAGAAGAGAGATCCTAGCCAATAAAACCCTACGTTGCTTATTAACAGACAGTTCTCTAGGCTACACTCATAGATGCGTTGAACCGGTAAAGACAGATTTCTGGCCAGTGACGTAGGAGTTTGTATTTCGTGCCTTGCCTCTCCACAGTAAGCACCAGTAGCGCTATACATCTCGTAGGCCTTCTCGTATAGTTGCTTACGGTCAAAGACGAAAAATAAAGATCGAGCCCAGTACAGGTATCCCTACCATCGGACTTACAGACAACTCGAATTTCAGCGTTAACCTTACAGCAAGTAGGTGCTGACCTTTCACAATGCCTAAAGGTTACGCTCGGACCTTCTGGCAACAGCAGAAGAGAATCTGTGTTGAAGGGAGAACCACTTGTCAAGATTCTTTAGTATGGCAAAATACGGCATCTGTCAGAAAAAGACTGAGACCGTAATAAAATGAAACCTAATGATGTATGTAAAAAACCACATGAGTCATCCACATTGCTCATTCGTCTTGACTCTGGATTTGCAACGCACCCCGGTCACTCAATACGTGCACTGGCAGCTGGGGCTGACGGTCCCCTTTCCCATCTTGAGCGTTCATTAATAATGCCAAGGACGGTGTCGGTCGTACGGAGCAATTGAAACCGCTCTTTCCAAAACGGGACGCGCCAGTAACTCATATTTCGCACCGCGCTAATGACAGGCTGGAGGTCGGCGATACGGGGCTCCGAAGCCACCGGCACGCGTGTTTTCGCCCGACTCATCCCGCAATCCGTTATGCCTAACGCTTCATTCCCAGCAAGCCTGAACTTTCGCTGTGCGGATGGGCGCAAGAATGTCAGACGAATTTCATTATCACGTCGTGACGGTGGTACATCATCCGACAACCGATTACGTCATCTCGCATAGGTAGCCGGCCACGCGCATTTTAGCGAAACATTAGCGCTACCTATAGGGCCATACCGCCTTCCCCTGGAGTGTACTCGAACAAAATTTTCATTTGAAAAACCGTTTTAGAATGGCTCCGACCGTAAAAACAGTGCATGCAATTGCAGTGCATAATTACTGTAGAAGTGAGCACATTTTGTGTTAATCAGCACTTTGAGGTTTGTGCATGTGAACTTCAGCTAGATAATGTAGTGTTGATATTAGCAACAGTGTACAGGTCCCCATTAAGACACTGGGAGCTATTCATAAAAAAAGGCTGACTCCCTATTATGCTGCCTGTCAGACGAAAAGAAGTTATAAATCTGTGATTTCAATGTAAACTTTCTAAGTAATTCTGATAGGAAAAGTGAACTAGAAGTGTTATTAACAACATATATCTTATAATCAGTGGCCAATTTCCCTACATGTATAGCTCAAGACAGTAGCACTCTAACAGATATGTATTTGTACAGACGGAGGATGTAAAACAAACCCATGCTTTCCCTGTGGTAAATGGATTGTCAGACCATGATCCACAACTGATTAACTTACAAAACCTAACAGGGTGTACACTTCAGAAACCATTAAGTAAAAGTGTGAGGTCGCTCAACCCGATAGCTATAGAGTACTTCAGAGAAAGTTTAAGAAATGTCAATTGGGGAGATGTATATAATGAGCCAAATGCTAATGATAAATGCAACATATTTCTTGATAAATTTATATCCCTTTTTGAACATTGTTTCCCAAAGAAAATTACTAAATGTAATACCACACACTTTTCAAAGAAACCTTGGATTACTACAGGTACTGAAGTGTCTTCATAAAGAAAAAGAAAACTGTATGAGATCTCAAGAACCAGTAAAGATCCAGAAGTAGTTTTACACTATAAAAATTATTGTAACACACTGAGAAAAGTTGTAAGGAAATCAAGAAATATGTATGTTAGAGAAGAAATTCAACATTGGCAATAAAATCAAATCAATATGGAATGTTGTTAGAAGGGAGACAGGAAAAGTAACCACTGGGGTGGGTTCGTTCAAATGGCTCTGAGCACTATGGGACTTAACATCTGTGGTCATCAGTCCCCTAGAACTTAGAACTACTTAAACCTAACTAACCTAAGGACATCACACACATCCATGCCCGAGGCAGGATTCCAACCTGCGACCGTAGCAGTCGCGCGGTTCCGGACTGAGCGCCTAGAACCGCTAGACCACCGCGGCCGGCATGGGGTAGGTAGTATTACCGTTAAAGAGAATGAAACCATCCTAACCAACAGTACACAAGTAGCTAATGTATTTAACAACCATTTCTTAAGTGTAGGGGAAAAAATTGGTGAGAACAGTTCAAAAGGAAAAGCCAGGAAATACATAGCAATGTTAGTTTTGCAAAAATTTAGTCAGATTAAGTTTCACCTGACAACCTCTTGTGGAATAAATAAAATTATTAAATCTTTGAAAACTAAATGTTCTGTTGGAGTAGATGACATCTCTAATAAGATATTAAAACAATGTGGAGCAGTTACAGTTGATGTTGTGAGTCGCATATGTAATGCATCACTAACTCAAGGTATTTTCCCACCCTGATTAAAATATGCCATTGTCAGGCCTCTCTACAAAAAGGGGGACACCACAGATGTCAATTCTTATCGGCCAGTATCCTTACTTACAGCATTTTCAAAAATCTTTCAGAAAATAATGTACTCAAGTGTTGTTAGCCATCTCAACAGTAATGGGATACTTAGTAAATCACAGTTCGGATTTCAAAAATGCTGTTCCACTGAGACAGCAATATACATTTTCAGTGTCCACATAATAGTGTTTAAATAGTAAAATGTCACCAACAGGAATTTTCTGTGACTTGTCCAAAGTATTTGATTGTGTGAACCATGACGTTACGTTACAGAAATTACAATTCCATGTTATAAATGGAATAGCATATGGGTGGTTTAAGTCATACCTACAGAACAGGAAACAAAAAGTTCTTTATATGGGTCAAGTGATTTAAATAAGTTTGCCACTTCATCTAACTGGGGCGAAATTACATTAGGTGTTCCACAAGGTTGAATCATGGGTCCCCTTCTGTTCTTGGTGTATGTGAACGACCTCCTTTCTTATCTGAAACAAGAAGCTGAACTGACACTGTTTGCTAATGATACAAGCATAATTATTAATCCAGTAAAAGAAACTCCAATTGAAGATGATACAAATAAGGTCTTTGGAAAAGTTATTAATTGGTTTTCTGCAAATGGGCTTGGTCTAAATTTTGAAAAAAACGCAGTACTTCAAATTTTCTGCTGCAAAAGTACAGTTCCTTCAATAAATATAACACATCAACAGAAGTCAGTAGACAGGGTAGAGCATACTAAGTTTTTGGGCGTGCACATATATGAGAATCTTAATTGGAAAATTCATATTTGGATCTTCTAAAGTGACTAGTTTCAGCAACTTTTGCAATCAGAATAATTGCCAATTTTGAGGATATAGAAATTAGCAAGCTAACATACTTTGCATACTTTCACTCTGCCGGCCGCGGTGGTCTAGCGGTTCTAGGCGCTCAGTCCGGAACCGCGCGACCGCTACGGTCGCAGGTTCGAATCCTGCCCCGGGCATGGATGTGTGTGATGTCCTTACGTTAGTTAGGTTTAAGTAGTTCTAAGTTATAGGGGACTGATGACCACAGATGTTAAGTCCCATAGTGCTCAGAACCATTTGAACTTTCACTCTCTGATGTCATACGGAATAATATTTTGGGGTAACTCTACACTTCGACAAAAAGTATTCACTGCTCAAAAGAAAGTGGTTAGAATAATGTGTGGGGTACATAGTCGCACGTCTCGTAGGCATCTTTTTAAAATGCAGAATTCTTACAACAGCCTCACGGTACATTTACTCACTAATGAAATTTGTTCCCGACGACATGGACCAGGTTAAAAACAATAGTAACATTCATGATTACCATACCAGAGAAAAGAAAGACTTACACTATCCTTTACTCAACCTATCTTTGGCACAGAAGGGGGTAAAATATGCTGCTACAGAAATTTTTGACAAATTACCAGATGAAATAAAATGTCTGACAGACAGCAGTAACAGTTTCAAAAGTGAATTTAAATCATATCTCTTTGATGCCATTTCAAGCTTTCGACGACGTCCTCCGTTGCCATCGGCAATAATTATCCGCAGGCCGTATGTTACGTTATTTATTTGGCCGAAGTGATTTGTGGAAATGTCACGAGACATTATGTCGCTGTGTATGCTAGAACATTGGTAGCGATGTTGATTTCTATAGATGGTAGTTGGTTCAACTTATTTCTATATTAGGTCCGTTTCCACGCGCCTTGGGTATAGCCGTTGTGCAACAACTTTAGACGGGACAGCCGTTACACCTTTAAAAGGTGCGCTCGGTACTGAAAAGTTACAAAGAAATAAGCCGAATCACACGCCACCTACCGAAATCAACATCCGTCACAAACGTCGACATAATCTGTGGTAGCACACGGACGTTCCCTGACCTCTTGAAGTCTCCATGACAAAATTCGGCGACATGACTAAAGACCCACCCGACCTACGGATAGCTCCTGACAAAATCATCGAAAGCTTAAGACTGCGTACAACTCTGACGCGTCAAGAACTCCGTGAAGCATTTATTCAAGAATGTCGCCGCGACAAACTACGTCCTCTTAGAGGGAGTGGTTTGCAGCAGTTATTGTAAAAATAATTAGAAACGTCTGAAACAAAAGCTTGTACTCAAGTAATTTCAGTTTCTTAACAGAATTTTGTGTAGATACAGAGACTGACAGCAACCAAGCTTTCTTAAAGAAATACTACTCTAAATATTGTTATTTAGGATTTTTGTGAGTATTTTTTGACTGCTGTTTGACATCATTGTCTTTTCAAGGTAGTTTTGCTAAACAATATTTTTATTCTAGAATGAAATTTTCACTCTACAGCGGAGTGTGCGCTGACATGAAACTTCCTGGCAGATTAAAACTGGGTAGCTCTGTCGGTAGAGCGGTTTCCGGCGAGATGCAATGGTCCCGAGTTCGAGTCTCGGTCCGGCACAAAGTTTTAATCTGCCAGGAAGTTTAATATTTTTATTCTGTTTACGTGTCTGTAAAATCATGGTCATTGACCTAAATTAGTTGCAGAAATGTAATGATCATCTAAAATAGCAGCTTTTAAGAGTTTTTCAAGATGTCCTCTATTATTAGATTTGAATACTTATCTCACCTAAAACGAAAAACTGCAAGTGTTCCACTTTACTGTGGATTTGTTAGTTAACATTTAGCTTCAAGTTGAAGGGTATAAACGATTCAGTAGTTGTATATACGATTAATTTCTTGTTCGCATAGAATTTAAGTACTGTCTTAGGCGCCTATTTGTTCTTCGGAAACTTATAACTTGCAGTTTGAGACCACAACAAAAATTTGACGAACTTTCATCATAAAGTCAGGGCTGGAAGCTGAGTCAACTCGATGTTTCGAATGCTCCTTTGCGATCTTCTTCCCGAGCTTACTGGTTGCTATGGTAACTTTGCGATTCATTTGTCTGTTGTGGATCTGCTTCTACGTCCACCAAGTGCGCCAGCGTATGTGTTTCGACCCTACCCACACATTCAGAGGAAGTGAGATTCAAATATACTGCAGTGATACACTCAACTTTCTGGTGTGTGTCCCGTGTGACAACTGACTGCTCTTCTTTGTTCACAGAAGACATTGCTGCCTCCCTAATAATCTAGTTGCAGACGGAAGCATAAACTGTGACCCTTCGCTTATAAAAAAAAAAAAAAGAAAAAAAAAATATTTGTTCAAATGTGTGTGAAATCTTATGGGACTTAACAGCTAAGGTCATCAGTTACTAACGTAAATTATCCTAAGGACAAACACACACACCCATGCCCGAGGAGGACTCGAACCTCCGCCGGGACCAGCCGCACAGTCCATGACTGCAGCGCATCAGACCGCTCGGCTAAACCCGCGCGGCGGTTATTTTTTCATTCCAGTTTACAACCGGATAATTTCCTCTTTTCACATGGGTAAATATACCCTGGAAAGATTGTGCCTATTGCTATTATTGCTGTGTATCCTGTATTTTACACTAAGATTAGATTTTTTTTTTTTTTTTTTTAAATTCGATCACGTGAAACCCATAATCAGATATCAGTAGTAAGAGAAAGTGAAAGTGAAATTCTTACAGATCTCTCATTTCCATTAGGAAAAATGTTCACTAATAGCATTTTTGTTTCTTGGCTTATAGAAATAGTGTTCATGTCTTTCAAATATGATCCTTCTACTTCGAGCGCAGTATCCCGCCTTCAAAATGTTGGTGATGAATTTGTTGCCCAACGTGCTCTGTCAGACAATTTAATTTACGAAGTTAAAAAAAAAAAACACTGAAAAATATCTTTAGATAGCGAACCGTACACAACTTCTAAAAGAGCTTAATCTCGAAAAGCACGTCTGCCAAGCAGGAGACTCATGTATAATTTACAGAGATGTAGTTAACATAAACATGAGCAGGAAAGCCGTTGGCATGCGTTCTTTTGGCGTGTGTGATACTAAAATTTCATTGTTTTGATATGCAAATGCGAATTAACTCCGCTCGCTTTTTATCTGAAAGTTATGCGGCCACGTAGCGGTAAACACGGTACTTCTAAAGCGTGCAAGCTCTGGTCTCCACCAACGCCACGTGTCATCGCGTCGCTAGCGCGAGGTTAGCTGCCAGATTCGGCTGGTATCTCACTCGGCGTTCGATGAAATCCGAGAAGCGGCGAGCGATGCCGCCCATTCGGCTGGCAGATAGGGAGTGCGCCCAAGGCTACTCGGCAGTTTCAAAGTCGACGATTCGCCGATAGCCAACAGCCAGCGGCCGGCGCCCGGATTTACATGCGCCGTATCAGCGTAGCCGGCCCGCATCTATTGCGGCAAACCGGCACAGCCCACGGTCACATCTCAAGGTCTCGTGTCGAGAATCTACAACAGCTGTAAATTATCACCATTGGACCCACGGAATCGATCGCCACTTGTGTGCGGTCACTATAGTGAACAACAGCAAGTGGAACCGCCATCAGCTCGAGCTGCTTCTCTTATTTTATTTTGCTTTAGGCCAGGGGTCTCCAAGCTTTTTAGTATGCGGGCCACATTGACTCCTCCACGAAGTCGTAAGGGCCACGATCGACCTAGTGGGATTAAAGCACCCTAGCAATCCATGATCACCGTAATGTTACCCTAAAGGAAAGATAAAATCGCAAAAAGCTAAGGTTGTGGGAATAGCTAACACTGAAACGAACTACGATTTGTATTTCATTACATAATTTTGATTGGTGGACGTAGCTGACCGAAATTCAGGCGTATTTTATTCTGGCGAATTTCACCGACAACAAAGTATGTCACTGCACATTCTTCAAAATCATTGTTAGGAACACTATTACTGCAAGACGTAGAGGTATAGAATGTCAACGCATTGTTTTTTCAAGAGGCGCAACAATAAGTTTAGTTATGTAGTCTTGTGGCGAGTAGCAGAGCCAGAGCATATATTTGATAGTTCTGTTGCGTGATTGTGTCCGACAATGTCGCGGTGTGTTGGTCGCGATAGGCCTGGAAAGTCATTTGTTGGCAGTGTAGGTACCACCTCAAATATTTGGCGGGCCGGATACCGGGGATGTCCGACCAGCTAACGCGAGCCTGTTTGCCGGCACTCGCGGGCCGGTTTCGGCCCGCGGGCCGTAGTTTGGAGACCCCTGCTTTAGGCCATCTCGCTATGTTCCCTGTACTCGGTCTTCCATTGGCCACCGTATGATGTAAACTGTAGCTTATACATTCTGGACGCTGAACATTGCTGCTGTGGTTAAGTGGCGGTCACTCACTGAGCACATATAATCCACAGAAGCCATGACGTCTGTAAACAGTCCAATGTTGCTGTTGTTGTCGTCTTCAGTCCTGAGACTGGTTTGATGCAGCTCTCCATGCTACTCTATCCTGTGCAAGCTTCTTCATCTCCCAGTACCTACTGCAACCTACATCCTTCTGAATCTGCTTAGTGTATTCATCTCTTGGTCTCCCTCTACGATTTTTACCCTCCACGCTGCCTTCCAATGCTAAATTTGTGATCCCTTGATGCCTCAGAATATGTCCTACCAACCGATCCCTTCTTCTAGTCAAGTTGTGCCACAAACTTCTCTTCTCCCCTATCCTATTCAATACCTCCTCATTAGTTACGTGATCTACCCACCTTATCTTCAGCATTCTTCTGTAGCACCACATTTCGAAAGCTTCTATTCTCTTCTTGTCCAAACTGCTTATCGTCCATGTTTCACTTCCATACATGGCTACACTCCATACAAATACTTTCAGAAACGACTTCCTGACACTTAAATCTATACTCGATGTTAACAAATTTCTCTTCTTCAGAAACGATTTCCTTGCCATTGCCAGTCCACATTTTATATCCTCTCTACTTCGACCATCATCAGTTATTTTACTCCCTAAATAGCAAAACTCCTTTACTACTTTAAGTGTCTCATTTCCTAATCTAATCCCCTCAGCACCACCCGATTTAATTTGACTACATTCCATTATCCTCGTTTTGCTTTTGTTGATGTTCATCTTATATCCTCCTTTCAAGACACTGTCCATTCCGTTCAACTGCTCTTCCAAGTCCTTTGCTGTCTCTGACAGAATTACAATGTCATCGGCGAACCTCAAAGTTTTTACTTCTTCTCCATGAATTTTAATACCTACTCCGAATTTTTCTTTTGTTTCCTTTACTGCTTGCTCAATATACAGATTGAATAACATCGGGGAGAGGCTACAACCCTGTCTCACTCCTTTCCCAACCACTGCTTCCCTTTCATGCCCCTCGACTCTTATAACTGCCGTCTGGTTTCTGTACAAATTGTAAATAGCCTTTCGCTCTCTCTATTTTACCCATGCCACCTTCCGAATTTGAAATATAGTATTTCAGTCAACATTGTCAAAAGCTTTCTCTAAGTCTACAAATGCTAGAAACGTAGGTTTGCCTTTCCTTAATCTTTCTTCTAAGATAAGTCGTAAGGTTAGTATTGCCTCACGTGTTCCAACATTTCTACGGAATCCAAACTGATCTTCCCCGAGGTCCGCTTCTACCAGTTTTTCCATTCGTCTGTAAAGAATTCGCGTTAGTATTTTGCAGCCGTGACTTATTAAACTGCTAGTTCGGTAATTTTCACATCTGTCAACACCTGCTTTCTTTGGGATTGGAATTATTATATTCTTCTTGAAGTCTGTGGGTATTTCGCCTGTCTCATACATCTTGCTCACCAGATGGCAAGAGTTTTGTCATGACTGGCTCTCCCGAGGCCATCAGTAGTTCCAGTGGAATGTTGTCTACTCGGGGGCCTTGTTTCGACTCAGGTCTTTCAGTGCTCTGTCAAACTCTTCACGCAGTATCTTATCTCCCATTTCATCTTCATCTACATCCCCTTCCATTTCCATAATATTGTCCTCAAGTACATCGCCCTTGTATAAACCCTCTATCCCATATCATGTTTTATTTGTAAATTTCCGTCTTGATGACATACGGTATACAATTCATAGTAACTGTTTTCGGTTTACTGCCATCGACAGATCTGTTCCAAAAAGAAAGTACAAAAAAACATGTGCCAATAACGCTAAATATACAGCATTCCTACGAATACATGAATAGATACCTTTGTTAGTAGTCATATATACCAGCCGTACGTAGCACTGAAAGTATTCAGAAACAAATATCGTCCATTAATCTGTAGACACGGTAGGATCGGCGGGCGTTCTACACTATCCAAGTCAGTAGAGGACACTAGTGCTGCGGTGTATGAGTGGCCACAAATTTAGTAGTTTAACATAAAATATGCATAGTAATGGATTACAGTGATTTCACACGGCAAACTGTGTGTAACAATGCAATATAACATGAGGGAAAAAAATCCATGCTTAAAACTTGCGTATAATACGGAAAAGATAAAGACTACTAACAGAAGCCGCGCGGGGTAGCCGTGCGGTCTGAGGCGCCTTGTCACGGTCCGGGCGGCTCCCACCGTCGGAGGTTCGAGTCCTCCCTCGGGCATGGGCGTGTCTGTTGTCCATAGCGTAAGTTACTTTAACTTATATTATGTAGTGTGTAAACTTAGGGACCGATGACCTCAGCAGTTTGGTCCCTTAAGACCTTACCACAAATTTCCAGTTTTCCTATTAACAGAACCCCACTGGCATGACAACATAAACAACACATCACTATGTACAGGAATAAAAGGTGTAAAAGGTAATATACACTACTCGTAATAACGGAAAACTAATTTTCCAGTTGGTTACAGACTGTACGTAGATGACATCAGACTACTGTATGAAGGTGATGAAAAAAAAAAAAAACGTGAAGTAACACTAAGAGTCAGTGTGATACAGGACAAAATTAAAATCACAGTGGGAGTGGAGGAAGAAGGAAGTATATAACCTTTTTAGATATCAGGTTGACTAAGAAAGATGAAAGACCAAAAAAATGGTTCAAATGGCTCTGAGCACTATGGAACTTAACTGCTGAGGTCATCAGTCCCCTAGAACTTAGTACTACTTAAACCTAACTAACGTAAGGACATCACACACATCCATGTCCGAGGCAGGATTCGAACCTGCGACCGTAGCGGTCGCGCGGTTCCAGACTGTGGCGCCTAGAACCGCTCGGCCACTGCGGACGGCGATGAAAGACAAAAGATGAGCATATTTAGGCAACCAACAGCTACTGACACTTGTCATAAATGTGAAATCCTGTAATCCTAAAAAGTATTGATCAACAGGGTGTTAAAGTTGCGACTCGACCGTAATGACAAAACAGAAGAATTGAACGTTATTAAACAAGTAGCCAGGGCGAATGGATATAATGACGATGATGTAATGAATCCATACAACAAGCCGAGGTCAAAACTACATGATGAGAAGGAAACAGGATCAGTCGACAATAGGTTTGTTAATATGTCGTACAATGGTGCACGTTTCGGTAGAACTGCGCACGTTTTCAGAAAAAAGTAAAGTTAAAATCTGATTTCAGGCAAAAGGCACGATTGCGTCCAAGCTACTCCACCAATCTGGCATCAACAAGAATCAATATTTGGAATCCAGGGTCTGCTAGATCAACCGCCACAACTGTGAAAGATTTTATATTGGTCAGCCCCGGAGGAATTTCAAAATTCGCGTCAGCGAACACACGTAAAGCCCAAATGAGAGCGCGTTTGGAACTCATTTGGTTAACGAAAAGCATGCAGCGGGGAATATGCGGGATAATATGGAACGGTAAGGATTGGACCTATTCGCGGAAATGGAGATGTAGATCCATAGAATAAGGCAACCATTGTTTTGGTGTTATTGCTCAATGACCAGGAACTGTTTAGCCTGAACGCTTACTAAGACGTGTTCAGGAACTTACTGGTATGAACAGGTTCATCTGCTTCGCGGCCGGCTGTACACAGGAGACGTCAGCGGTACGGGGACAGGTGCTTCCATCCGCAGGCAACTCCACAGGAAAACAGAACAGCTTAAAGAGAGGCCACGAGCGGCGCTAGCTGCGTTGTCGTACTCTGAACGCGCTATCCGCTACCAGGACGTTTATAATAAAGTTATTGTTTCACTTACCATCTTCACATAAGGTTGCGTTTTGTAAGCTTCGTCATCCTGAAAGGTCTTTCTGTTAACAGCTTCTACTGTATACTGCTTTTTACGCCTTTTAATCGAACTTTCACACACTGCTGTGTTATTTACATTGTCATACCAACAGATTTCTTTTAACAGTGTTTGACATTTACATGTTTTAGTCATATTTTAATCGTGGATTTTATTCCTACATCTTATATTTCGTTATTAGACACACAGTTTGCTGCGTGGAACCAGTTTAACTAGTTAGCATGCGTATTCTGCTCTAACCTACTGAATTTGTGACACCGATCATTCATGTAACGTAGCACTAGTGCCCTCCACTGGGTTACTTGTGTTTGTGTAAGTACAGGACGCCCCCAGACCATTACCAGCACTTTTCATGTAACCACGTCTGCAGATTATTCGACGACTATATTCATATATGAAATGAAATAAAATAAAATGATCGCAATGATCAGCATCGAAATGAAGGTAGGGGCTCCCCAGCTGGGGGAAGTTCTGCCGCTTTTCAGTTGAACGCACATGGGGCGACCTGCATGTCGATGATTATGAAACGATGATGAGAAAAACGAGTGGAGAAAATCCCCGACCGGACCGGAAATCGAACCCGGGTCCTTTGCAGGGCAGTCAGATGCGCTGACCACTTTTTTTTTTTTTTTTTGCATATTGTTCGGTATTGTTCGTTGTGTTTGGTCTGGCCGGACGTCGTCGTTGATTCCTTCACTCAGTTTTTTATAGCTAAGGCGAAAGGACTTGATATCTAACTACGTGTAGCTGACATGTATGGCTGCTGTTATCTTTTTATGTACTCCTAGGTTTTCCACACATTTAGCCTTATTGTCATATTATTTTTTTTATTTTTTCTATTTTCTTTTCGGAACAGATCCGATGATGACAATAACTCGAAACCAGTGATGTGAGTTTTATAACATAGGCGATCAAGAAGGACATTTATAAATAAAATCACTGTATAATGTCTCCAGAATGAGATTTTCACTCTGCAGCGGAGTGTGCGCTGATATGAAACTTCCTGGCAGATTAAAACTGTGTGCCCGACCGAGACTCGAACTCGGGACCTTTGTCTTTCGCGGGCAAGTGCTCTACCAACAGTTGGTAGAGCACTTGCCCGCGAAAGGCAAAGGCCCCGAGTTCGGTTGGTAGAGCACTTGCCCGCGAAAGACAAAGGTCCCGAGTTCGAGTCTCGGTCGGGCACACAGTTTTAATCTGCCAGGAAGTTTCACTGTATAATGTTTCTGAAACTCAAAAGCTGGCTGTGCTGCCTGTACATACCGCTATGAACATACATCTCACTAATTTCCGTCAGGCATCAACTACTTTGTCAGCCCAGAGGAAATGCCTCCTGAAGTGAAAATACCCTGAAAGTATCGGAGTTCCTGATGCAGGAATCCCCTTGGGACAAGTAGCACGCGCGTTTTTGTGAAGTCTGTCAGAGAATATGACGAAAACTTGCAGTTGCGCGGAAACGCAGATATTACTCTTTGTATAAAGGGAGACCTTTGCTGGCGACTGGCAGAGACAGAGAGGAGCCATTGTGAACGGACTGTACTGCAAGCTGTGCGTAACGAAACCTCTATTATTCTCGAACAGCTACGTTCATTCTTATTATTAGTATTATCAATCGAAATTAATGCCACATTCCCTAGCGATATAAAATGCAACGAGAATGTGAGGACTGTGGTAGGGAAGACGAATGGTCCACTTCGGTTTATTGGGAGAATTTTTGGGAAGTGTGGTTAACTTGTAAAAGAGACAGTATATAGGACGCTGGTGCAGCCTATTCTTGAGTACTGCTCGAGTGCCTGGGATCCGCACGAGGCCGGATTGAAAGAAGACATCCAAGCAGTTCACAGGCGAGCTGCTAGATTTGTTACCGGTAGGTTCGGTCACCATTCAGGTGTTACAGATATGCTTCGGGAGCTCTCAAAAAATGGTTCAAATGGCTCTGAGCACTATGGGACTCAACATCTTAGGTCATAAGTCCCCTACAACTTAGAACTACCTAAACCTAACTAACCTAAGGAAATCACACACACATGCCCGAGGCAGGATTCGAACCTGCGACCGTAGCAGTCCCGCGGTTCCGGACTGCAGCGCCTAGAACCGTTCGGCCACCGCGGCCGGCCGGGAGCTCTCATTTCGAAGAATACCACTGAGAAAGTTTAGGGAACAGGCTTCTAAAACTGACTGTAGAATGATTCGGTTGCCTTCAACATACATTTTGTGTGTAAGATTCGATAAATCAGGGCTCATGCGTTGGCGTATACATAGTCGTTTTTCCCTCGTTCTATCTGCGAGTGGCACAAGGTACCCTCTGCCACGCACCGTACGGCGGCTTGCGGAGTATGTATGTAGGTGCTGATGTAGCTGAAATGCTGTAATCCATTCGAGTGCTGCTCTCGACCTGTTGTTCTATGCGTATGTTGGCAAACAACGTCAGGGGTGACCTTCCGATTGGTACAGAAACAGTCACAATAGCAACACACCTGCGCGACACACCGGGTTGATGGAAAACTTAGATATATTATTCCCAGACCAAGAGAAAGTTCAATGAACTTTTGACATAAATTTTGCTCATGGACGCGTGTGCATGGCGATGACGAGTAATATTCAGAATCGGGTTGTAATTGCTAGAGATGGTAGGTGTGTGAGGGTGCATTGAGCAAACCTGGTATTTGATTGGTTTAATTGAATCGAGCTGGGCTCACCTTGAACGCAATTAGAAAATTACGACATCAGTCTGAAACTTTGGAGAAAGCGTTGGTACTTTACTGGTGGGCGGACAATTGGTTTTCAGCGTGTCGCAATGGCCTGATAGCCGATATTATTTATTATTATTTATTGCCAAATTATAGACATGTTACCTGATGATGAAAACAGGTCGTACATGTTACAATTTTCGTTTTTAATCTTTTTAGAGTTTTCTTTTCTTTTGTTTTATCTACAACATTTACAAAGAATGATACTTTTCAAAATAACAATAATTTAAGGTTGAAATATAAATAACATTTTGTTGTTTTTTTAAGAATAATATAAAAAGATGATAGGATAGAGGAGAGATTTGTTAGGCGATAGGCGATAGTCACAATGAGGACAATGATGTTCAAAATATGTTTTAGGACAACAGCTTGTACCGAGCTACTTGAAGATTTCTCATTAATCATGAGCCACTATTAAGTGCTGGAATCTCGGATGTTGTAATAGTGCAATGACTACTTACTTCTCCCTGTCTCTCAAAGCGCCGGCCGGTGTGGCCCTGCGGTTCTAGGCGCTTCAATCTGGAACCGCGTGACCGCTACAGTCCCAGGTTCGAATCCTGCCTCGGGCATGCATGTGTGTGATGTCCTTAGGTTAGTTAGGTTTAAGTAGTTCTAAGTTCTAGGGGACTGATGACCACAAATGTAAAGTCCCATAGTGCTCAGTGCCATTTGAACGATTTTTGTCTCTCAAGTCAGTTTGTTAATGGCGCAGTCTCAAGGTTTAATCTGAAACCCACTATTTACTGCCGTGAAAATAAAGTTCACTCAGCATGCGCTGTCGCTTTAGCGAGGATGCATCGAAAAGAAGCGTCCCTTCTCACGTCTTGAATAGTTTCCTTCCGAAAAGACTGTATGTTTCCTATTGTTATCTTAACGATGGATAACTTAGCTCGATATAAGCGTTGGAGTAGGTTGTATGAAACGTGTGAATGCCAGGTGTTTTATTGTTACTGTTAAAACATTTCAGATACCAAATGTTTCAGAGAAGGTGCCTTAGCTTGCAGTATACCTTTTCGAACATCTCTGCGTTTTTTTTGCAGTGCTTCCCAGAAGCCACTTTCACATGTCTGTGCTAAATTTCCTGAGCTTAAGCTTGGGAAACGTGGTTTAGAGTTGAAGTAATAAAAAGAAGTCATCCGGGGTCAAATCGTGGGAACAGATTCGACACACCGTTAAGAGAGGTTTGATATTTTTCCAGATAAATGAGGATGAAAGGAGAAACACAGCGACGCAACACTCAAGACTAATATTCTCTCACAATGCAGATTCCTTCCCTCTCAATCACCGTAGCACACTAGGCGCAGCCCTCAACTTTTTGTCCGACCAGAGAGCAAAAGTTCGTTATCTGAAATGAAATGCCAATCCAAGAGCTCAATTAACGTTTGCTTGCCGTTTGATCATTTCATGCGTACGTTCTTTGGATGAGAAAAGTAGACAGAAGACAATATTTTAATGTTTCGCTAGCGCAACAAAAACTCCAATGACAACAACCATACTGAAGGAATCTTTCCGGAGTTAAACTGCTAAAAACCAAATTACATTAAAGTTACTGTTTTGACCATCTAGAGCTATATGAAAAGAGCCTCGAAGTGTGTTAAACTGGGACAACCAAGAGCGAATATTAGTTAACGGGACGTATCTGAGTTGATTCCTGTTTTGTG
Source organism: Schistocerca piceifrons (assembly GCF_021461385.2). Taxonomy (NCBI): domain Eukaryota; kingdom Metazoa; phylum Arthropoda; class Insecta; order Orthoptera; family Acrididae; genus Schistocerca; species Schistocerca piceifrons. The sequence goes on along the minus strand of NC_060140.1, from coordinate 945,049,717 downwards.
ATACATTGGTCACGTTTGGGTCTCGTGTAGATAAAGCTCAAAGACGAATGGATGGAATAAATGAAGCAAATTCGGAAGCAACGCTGAAAATAAATTATCATCACCATCTATACCCGGAGGTGAGTCTTTTGGTCCGTTCCGTCGCCTTCAAAATTGGCCAAGCAATTTTTCTAGTCGGTGTTCCTAAAGAACTTTTTCCTCTTGGTCTATATTCTTTTCGTGATTCTTACTTCTGGGATGCGGTTTGTGCTCTTTCCATCTTTAACGATATTGTTTTATTGTGCCATTGATGTTTTGCGCATTCATTTGAGCCCGAATGTCATTATTTCTCTTTTTTCGTTTTGAAGTACATCCAGCTACGTATTTAAGCAAGATTATTTCACATGCTTCTGTTCTCTTTTCATCTCTCTTCTTAATGAACAAGTTTTCGCATCCACAAAGCAGCACAGGCATAACTATACCCTTGTAGAGCTTCAGTAGAATATCTCTGTGGACTTCCTTTGTCAACGTTCTGCGTATAGTTCCACGTAATAGAGATGTTCGGCTTGTACTCCCTTTATTATTTTGCTTAAAGACGACTTGTTGTAGCTCATTGCCTTTCTGGCGATGACACAGTCATCAGCAGAAAGCAGTGTACTGACGTCCACGTTATTAATTTTAAATTCTTTTATTGCTGTACATCATCGGTTTATTTCAGCCATAGTATGCCTGCTGTCCACTATTTTTATTTTATTTTATTATTTATAATATGAACCCTATACAGTTCTTACGCGATAGATTCAATCTGGATTTTAAAATTTCGCAGAGTTAGCTTCGATTTACATTATCAAAAGCCTTTTAGTAATAAGTAAAGGAAAGAAAACCTGTTAAATTATAACAAAGCTAAAATGATATATAATCATCGCATCCACAGGAAACGACTGCAACAGATTATCAGCGGAATTACAGACCAGAATCTGAGCTTTTTTAAATTTAGAGGTGTTCCAACACACCTGGATTGACAAGAAAAGAAACACAAGAAAAACAGGCCTAAAGTGATTTTGGTACACTAAAAAGAAATTTTTAAAACAAAGATTCAGATACATCTGAAACAGAAAGTTTATGATCACTATACTGGGTGATCAAAAAGTCAGTATAAATTTGAAAACTTAATAAACCACGGAATAATGTAGGTAGAGAGGTAAAAATTAACACACATGCTTGGAATGACATAGATTTTTATTAGAACCACCCCATATTGCTAGACACGTGAAGGATCTCTTGCGCGCGCCGTTTGGTGATGATCGTGTGCTCAGCCGCCACTTTCGTCATGCTTGGCCTCCCAGGTCACCAGACCTCAGTCCGTGCGATTATTGGCTTTGGGGTTACCTGAAGTCGCAAGTGTATCGTGATGGACCGACATCTGTAGGGATGCTGAAAGACAACATCCGACGCCAATGCCTCACCATAACTCCGGACATGCTTTGCAGTGCTGTTCACAACATTATTCCTCGACTACAGCTATTGTTGAGGAACGATGGTGGACATATTGAGCATTTCCTGTAAAGAACATCATCTTTGCTTAGTCTTACTTTGTTATGCTAATTATTGCTATTCTGATCAGATGAAGCGCCCCATCTGTCGGACCTTTTTTGAACTTTTGTATTTTTTTTGGTTCTAATAAAACCCCATGTCATGCCAAGCATGTGAGTCAATTTGTACCTCTCTATCTACATTATTCCGTGATTTATTCAGTTTTCAAATTTATACTGACTTTCTGATCACCCTGTACATCGCCAGATTTGAGTTATGGCAGTGAGACATGGTGTTTTAATGCGAAAACCATTCAAAACCTGAGGAAAGCTAAGTGAGAAATAAAGAGGCGCATGTTGGGAATTGCTGGGTCTGGCAGGGGAAACAATCAAATGAGCCGGAAGACTGGAGTAGAAGACGTAATTACGGTAATAATCAACATCAAATAGAAGAACAAGGAAGATGCAGCCAAACGAACGGATATTAAAGGAAGTTCATTGCTGCATTCCAAGAGATAAGAAGAGACTGTGAGGACGACCTAATGGCGGATGGGCAGATGACATTACAAAATAGGCAAGAACAGCATACTCGTGCGTCGCTAAAGGTCTAAATGTGTAGAAAAGTCTGGAGGTGGTCTTCAACCAGTAGTGCATAGTGAAAGAGCTGACGACAACGACGACAGCGACCACCATGACGGCGATGACGTAAATTTTGCTTCAGTACACACAGGACAGACTGGCTGTGTCAGAAAAAGCAGAGGAATTTGCTAGCATCTAATACAAGTTCAGGTTTTAGGAAGTTTTTTCTTCAGTATTTATCTGCAGTGCGGTACTTCAGACAAGAAGAGTTTAGAAGCTTTTCTGATGCGTTGCTACAGAAAAATGCTAAGATTAGATGGATTAGATGGATATATCGCGTAATTAATGAGGAGGAACTGAAGCTAACTAAAGAAAACCGAAATTTACAACAGAACTTAGGTAAAAGAAGGGATCGATTGATAGCGCACAGCCTGAGGCACGAATGAATCGTGTTTCCTATCGTAGGGAAGCGTGGGGAGAAAAAGGGATGACTACAGAAAGCAGGTCCAAATGGAAGTATGTTGCAAGTACTTACTCAGAAATCAAGATGTTTGCACAGAATAGGACAGCGTGAATAGCCGCATCAAATCAGCCTCAGACTAAAGACCACAACTAACTCAGAAAAGTGGCTTCGAGTCCGAAACTGACGAGATGGCTGTACGATCTAGAAACCAAATGTTAGTTTAGAACTTACTGCTTGCATAGCCTGACGTCATGACACCATTTATCACTTCTTCGAAGACCGCGTAGTTTTTAAGTTAACTTTGGTCACCAGATCAAACCGCACCTACGTTGCTTGTAACTAATTAACTGACAAGGGCTTAATAAACCGAAAGCCGGTTAGTGGTAAACAAATGTTGGTAGAGACAAAAGCAATTTGTTTTTTTTGCCCCTATAAATATGAAACGTTCCCTTTGAAAAATTAATGAATGACTGTGCTGATAAAATCCTACGTTATTTGATTTTCAAACAGCTGAGCAAAACTGAACGTACTCAGACATTCACTAAACTGACACACAATATTTTTAGCGCAACGCAATTTGACATTCAGTAATACCTACAAAAGAATGGCCCTGAATAACAATAACCGATACCTTTCATGAATTCTTACCTCACAAAAATCTTCGTTACTCAAACTACTGCAATACAGCGAGCGCCACTACTGCCAGCTAATTAAAAGATTCAAACTACTGAAGGCACTGAGAGGCGTAGTTAGCAAATGAAAGACTTTGATAGAGAACAAACAATGTATTTACCCTTATAGTGTTCAAAAGTCATAATATATATATCAGTTCTTGACATCCAATCTTACAAATTTACTCTTTCTGATGCACACACGGCCAGATCATCCGCTCTCAAAATTCTGCCATCTCTCTCCCCACATCCACCACTGCTGGCGGCTCACCTCCAACTGCGCAACGCTACGCGCTGTTCACATCCAACTGCCCAACACTAGAATATTCCAACAATGCAAACCTGCCACAGACTACACACAGCATAGTCAGTGATTGTCATACAGTGCGCTACGTGGCGTTACCGACATAAAAACCTAAACAGCCTACTTACAAATACTTCCTCTGCTCGAATGAAGGGAAAATGTTGAAAATCGTTACTTTAAACAAATATTGCAAGTAATGTAAATTTTTTCCGGTGCTAGTACTGGTGTTAAGGCTAATGCAGAATGCCGTAATCGGCATCCATTCCAAGGGGTGGTAAACGTCTTCCGTGTGGCCTCTACAGAGAAGTTAAAAGCGAGGTAACTGTACAAAACAAGCGCAGTAAATGGAATCAAAATGAAGGGACCACAGGGAAGCAAAATGGAAAAACCCAAGAGCTTAGGGCGAAAATTACTGCGTAATTATTCTCACTAACGCAAAGCACCGTAACAACGCCGAAAACTTTCGCACTCTTATAATCATTTACACGCGGCCCTGGCCAAAAACCTCCCTGAGTTGCTAACGGATCACAACCGTAAAAAGATACACCGAGACGAACCAGTAATTTAAATTACTGAATCAGCATTCAGACATTCACCTGAGGTTGGGGCCGTAATTTTAGGGAGTAACGGTCAGACGTTCTCTGCCGACAGACATACTACCATCTTTTTCTCAAAAGTTTAACGCAAACTTGCCGAAAATTACTCCACAGAAGACCTTCGTTACGTACGAGGGGAAACCTTTGCGTTACTTTGTGCTCGCTTCTTACTTGAGTAGACCGTTAGTTAACTCGTCTGCGGTTGCTTTTTGTCTTGGTTTATGTTCCTCAGAGAGAAAGTGTAGTCGTTGAACGAGTAATGCGGTGCTGTTTACGGGAAGCTAATCGCATCATCTTATATTACAGACACTCCCCCTCGCTTAACGAATCTCTTCTTCAGCTCACTGGATAACATTGTATATGGGTGACCTAGAAGAAGCTGTTAGCATGACTTCACAACAGACTGCAAAAGGGAATGAGTAATATATGCGAAGGTAACCAGCGAACACTCTCGATTACTGTAATACTGCTGATTTGCACGTTTATTACATTTGAAATTTCAGTGTTTTTTATCTACATAGTATCAACGGTACAGCTTTCAAGTTTAAGTTAGTAGTGGGACAGGAAGGAGAAAATTGTGTTCAACTCCTGGTGGGACACCCTATGGGATTGTGCTACCGTCCAATACAATCTACGGGATAGATGTACTCTATTGTTGATTTAGTTGGCATCTCTCCTTCGGAAGTTGTGAATTACGTCTTGTGATTGTATAAGCTCTCTTACCTGGCTGAAGGCACACACACAAACACACACACACACACACACAGACCAATTTAATTTATATTTGGGACAATGTTGGTTCAGACTCAAATTAAAAATACTCTTTAACCCCCGGTTCCACGGAGTTTTTTAGAGACGTTTCTTTGGTTAACAAGTCAGAGCTGCAACCGAAATTGTCCTCCCAAATATTTCTAATTCGGACGTTCTGCGGTCCATTTGGTTGTAAAGACTCGCATTGTAGGATAAGCTCTCACCCGAAACAGCTCTACCTGTCCGCTTGGGGGTGGGGGGGTGGGGGGGGGGAGGAGGAAGGGGAAGGGCAATTAAATGCGTGTGAAAAATCTAAAAATTAAAAAATTAAAAAAATACATTTTCACATTGAATCTGCAGTATATGACTAACAACTAATGAACTTTAATTGTCATTACACACACAAGCATGTCTTAACACTGGCGGCCCGAAAACGCTGGCAACCTAAATTGACAGGAACTGTGTTGAATGTTTTTGTACTTATGGACCTTCTGTTCACCAATCCATAGTAACGTGTTTAAAATCCTTCATTGTTGCAGAAGATACAATTAGAAGCATTAAACTTCCGCTCAATTGCGCATCCAGTTACATATGGCGGAAACAAAATCCCGTGTTGTAAATCGTGAATGTGTTACGGGAACAACAAAAATGCAGCAAAAAAAAAGGGAAATAAGGAAACAAATATTGAGTGGTACCGTCAGACAAATAGTTCTCTACCTTACTTCTTCAATGACCTAGTCATTGCAAACAGGCGACGGGGCAGTGAAAATTTTTTTAAGAATTGATTTCTTTTTTTATGTTGCTATCCCAGACTGAAACTCTACTGGGGAGGCTCGATTCCCATCAAGCTACCTGAATCTCGATTTTTTTCACAGTTCCTCTAAACCATCGTAGGCGAATATCAGCTTTACTGCCAGGCTGATTCGCACGATACGGCTAAGGACGTTTTTCTTCCCCTACCTTGAGCACCTTCACCGATGCTGTGTCATATGACAATCATGTCTTCGCAGACGTTGAAATTTCTTCACCCACCCACCATCTAAACTTTCGACTCATCAAAATAGACCATTTTGCTCAAAATTTACCGCCAGATTTGATCCGGACGGCATTTTGCTGGCATACTCTTCTAATCTTCTCAACGTGGAGCACCAACTGGAAAAGCAAGAATCACTTTCACAACGGAAAAGAGGACGTTGCCATATTTTCTTCCTCTGTCTGCTTCACGGACAGGGTGTCGTACGCAGTGGCATCATTACTTTAATCCGTGTTACTTCTCGATCTACCAACAAGAATCTGAAGAGAGAAAAATAATCTTCAGTCTGGGCTTCCACGCTGGGACTGTGGCTTTATTTCAGTTTCACATGCTTACGTGCCTTAACATCCATTTCGACTTTTTCCGCTCTGTATAGTCAATGTGCATTATAACTTAGACATTAAAGTGTTCTCGTTAGCAGTAATTCCTTTGAGACACAATTGGGTTACGTAGAATTTTCGTACGGTTGCCTCTCCGGTGCTTCGCTTTTCCTGACACTGGACGCGAACATTTCGATCTTTCAGTTACTAGAGCATTCGTTCTCCGTTTAAAAGGAAGTATTTTATTTGTTATTTTTTGCAGAGAAAACACCGGGCGTAATCTTCACGAACTCTTCCATATTCTGAGCCTTCCACATGGCTGCAACGTTCTTTCCTCTGCTTCCACGTCGTGTAACTGGAGAGAATAATTCCCAGAACAGTTGCGCTGTTTGTAAACCAGTGTCTTTTCTACTACAAATTCATTGGATTTTCTTCACTTCTGTGCAGGGCCGAACGTGCATTGCATTATAGTGAACGTAATGGGAATCTAATGAAAGATATAATATGTCGTTTTCTCGAAAAACTGCCCTAATAAATTATAATTCATTGAGGTCATCATCTGGCAGCAAATGAGGTATCATGCCGACAAAAATCTTTGATTCATTTTTGTTTAATGAATCACGCACTATTAGTATCAGAAGTGAACAATTACTCCGCATTAGAAAGCAATAGCAACACTTCCTGAACGGTTTAAACGGCATTCCGGATCTGGAGTCGCACTCACACCTTCGAGTCGACAAATCACCTGAGACTGCCTCACGGCCCGAGGACTTACAACTTACTGGGGGTGTTGGAACCGACTTTCCTGTACCGTATAATATGTCCCAAAGGTTTGGAGTGAAAACTCTTCAGGTGGTGGAGCTCCTTAATCTGACTGCTTTGAGATAAGGAATCAACGGTCAGAAAAGAATGTTTAGCCAGGTACATATACTGAAGCGCCAAAGGACCATTTCAGGAGTGTACCGTGAGTATCAGGACTACGGTAAAACATCAAATCTCCGACATCGCTGCGGCCGGAAAAAGACCCTGCAAGAACGGGACCAACAACGACAGAAGAGAATCGTTCAACGTGACAGAAGTGCAACCCTTCCGCAAATTGCTGCAGGTTTCAATGCTGGAACCATCAACAAGTGTCAGCGTACGATCCATTCAACGAAGCATCATCGATATGGGCTTTCGGAGCCGAAGGCCCACTGGTGTGCCCTTGATGACTGCACGGCACAAAGCTTTACGTCTCTGCTGGGCCCGTCAACAATGACATTGGACTGTTGATGACTGGAAACATGTTGGCTGGTCGGACGAGTCTCGTTTCCAATTGTATCGAGCGGATGGACGTGTACGGGTATGGGGACAACTTCATGAATCCGTGGACCCTGCATGTCAGCACAAGCTGGTGGAGGCTCTGTAATGGTGGGGGGCGCGTGCAGTTGGAGCGATATTGGTCACCTGACACGTCTTTCATCAACTGCATCCATTCATGTCCATTCCGCGTTCCGACGGCCTTGGCCAATTTCAGCAGGACAATGTGACACCCCACACAGTTGCTACAGAGTGGCTCCAGGAACATTCTTCTGAGTTTAAACACTTACGCTTGACACCAGACTCCCCCAACCATGAAAATTACTGAGCATATCTGGGATGCCTTGCGGTGTGCTGTTGAGAAGATATCTCCACTCCCTCGCACTCTTACGGATTCAGGGACAGCGCTGCAGGATTCATGGTGTCAGTTTCCTCCAGCAGTACTTCAGACACTAGTCGAGTCCATGCGACGTCGTTTTGCGGCACTTCTGCGTGCTCGCGGGGGTCCTGCACGATATTAGGCAGGTGTACCAGTTTCTTTGCTCTTCAGCATAGTTAAACGCTACATACATCATTTGAATGATTTTTTTTCTTTTCGAAATGACGTGAAACGAGTCCGGTTACACTATATCGATGAATGATCAGTTGTAATATTAAAAAGGAAAATACTTCCCAATATTCTGCAAAATTATATTTATTTGGTCACAAACCAGTTTTCTGCTTCCCAGGCCATCTTCAGGTGACAGCTGACTGTTGCAAACACAGATAAACATCCAAATCAGCCTTTAAGACAGAACTACAAACGATCAAAGAAATCGCTTTCAGCAAAGGTCATAGCTCTGCCCTATTGATAATAATCTACGAAAAAAAGGAAACGAATAAAATTCCACCACTTTTGTACGCTGGCCAGCAGCAATCACTCAATAGTTTCAAAGTCTGATGAAATTCCGTACATTATCAATATTTGAGACAATCTTGCAAAAAAAGTAAAGTCTTGCAACTACAGACCAATGGTACCAATACATTGCAAAATGCAACCATTCCCACCGAGTGATGTGTATAAAATCACTTGCAATCAGTCTGAAAAGGCGTATATTGGTCAGACACAGCTGTGGCAATTACGCTACGAGAGAAGCTGGCGAATAACGAAGAGAGATTAGACCTTAATTGATCATCTTTTAGCAGAAAACCATCCGTATGGTGTAGAATGTGAAGTTTTACATTCTACCAAAAGAAATCAGAAAGAAGACCCTACTGCAAATAACGGAAATCAACAAAAACGTGACAAAGAATGCCAGCTTAGTATTACATGACCAGACTTAGTTTCCATTTTCCCCCTCGTTATTTTAAGTTTTCTTTACATATAATAGATTCAAACTGTAAATTCATTTTATTTCTCATCATTTCTTACATGTTTCTTCACGTAAAAACTTTGTTTACCCTCCCTTTTTGTGTTAATGTAATTATTGTAAGTCATTTCTACAACTTCTGCACAAATAATATCTGTGTAAGTCATATATCTTGTTTATCTGTGTTTGCGACAGTCAGTTGTCACCTGAAGATGGCCTGAGAAGCCGAGGGCCTCTTTGTGACACATAAATGTGATTTAGCAGAACATTAGAATCTGTTTTCCTTTTTAACGTCATCGTCATGTTCTTCCGAACACTGACAAAAATTCAGTTTAGTTTTAATCCTGAGATGGTATATTTTTTTCAGTACTGATCATGCAACTACATGTTTTTTATAGGTTACCGGTTTTTGCACAAAAATTCGTACATGGAATGAAAGATGATGTCCAGAAGAAACGATATGAGGTTAGGTTTAAAACTAGCTTTGCTACGTGTCAGGTATTTAATGTTAATTGCGTAAATAATCAAAACGTCTTGTACTCCTTTCTAAGGAACTGATAGCTTTAATAATAGGTGATAAACATCATTTTTTTTCATTTAGCGTTGTAGATATAGACATTATTATCCTTCCTAAATTATTTTTGTTAATGGCATAAAGGCCCTGCACCTTATAACAATTCGTAAATGTTCTAAATGGCAATCGCCAGCGTCTGTGCGTGCATAGTAATACCGCACGAAATTTTGACACAGTCTCAGACATCCCTGTTACCTATTCTACTGGGATGGTATTCTAGGGCAGCTCCACATTTAGGTAAAAAGTATTCACTGCGCAAAAGAAAATAGTTGTAATTATGTGTGGAGTTCACGCAAGTACATTTTGCAGGCGTCACTTTAGTTAGCTGTAAATTTTAACCACAGCCTCACGGTACATTTATTCACTTATGAAATTAGTTAGCAACAATCCGTGTGAGTATGAGTGCAACAGAGATATTCACAAGTACAACCCTAGAGAAGAAAATTATCTGCATTATATTTTAACAAATCTAGCTTTGGCTCGGAAAGGGATGAAATACGCAGCTATAAAACTCTTTGGCGATCTGGTCATGGAAATAAAATGTCCTACAGGTAGCAATAGTATTTTCACATAAAGATGTTTTTCTTTAACATCTCCTTACATACCAATGAGGAATTCTTGAACAGAAATATGTAGTGATTTTTAGAGAAGACGCCTGTAAATGTTCAGCTGTAGCCATATATGTTTATAGGGATGTAATTGATCTAATCTTATCTTCACAGTAGTTACGGCAGTGATACGTGGGGAGTGCTAGAACATTTACCACGATAAACTGTTTCTTGAAACTACGTAGGGACTTCAGGAAGTAAGCTACCCATGTAATCCCACGCTAAGTCCATCGAACAAGAGTGGCGCATTGTCACAAGAGATTACGCGTTCCAGGTTTTCTGCTGCGGTACGCTAAAAGGCACATCACAGCGTAGGAGTGAAATGACGCGGGAACTAGAAACATACTCCAGAGTTGAAGTATTTGGGACAGTACTATTGTTATGGGCAAAACGTCAAAACTGCCACACAGACTCGCCGTGAAATTCTGGCGGTTTATGGACAAAATGGAATGCCACAGACTCGCCGTGAAATTCTGGCGGTTTATGGACAAAATGGAATGTCGAGCCCAGCCGTACTGAAATTGTGCAAGCTATTTGACCAAGGCTGCACACAGTCCACATCTTGCACTACGCAATTCCCATCTTTTGGGCAAGCTGAAGGAACTGTTGTGTGTGTGTGTGGGGGGGGGGGGCGGGGCCGACGAGGGAGCGAGGGAGAGATTTACTAAAAATGAGAATATTCATGCAGCCGTAACCAAGTAGAGCCTAGTGGATTTCTGTTGTCGAGGGCTTAAACAATTGGTTGGTTAAAGAGACTTGGTGACAATATTGAGAAATAATGTCCTGGTGTATCTTTGTCAGCATTCAGTAAAAGTTATCTGGACTGCCATAATAACGTCACCTTACTTTTTGAAATTCCTCGTATATAAGGGAGTAGAAATTCGATAAATCTGAATGGACTAATCCTTTCACCACTATATACGCTCTCCCAGAGGTATTAGCGTAGCGTCGGAATGAGGAGAGCTTTTTTGCAGTTTGGAGAAGTAATACAAAGCTACTGTCAGGCTGGAGCTTACAGCTGAGTTGAGAAGCTGGCTCCCTAGGTTAAGTTAGCAGAGCGTAACCTGCAAAAGTCAAAGGTCCTGCTTCGATTTCACCAGCTGTGCACAGTTTTAAGTTGTTACGAAGTTTCATACGTGCTGTCATCTGAAAATTGGTCTACTGTTCTTTATGGTGCATCTGGGGTTAGACAGATATAATAGCAAGCGCCCATCTGGCTCCTAATTAAATGAAATTAACTTCATGCAGTAAATTCGTTGTTGACGAAAATAAGCACTTATATTCAGTTGCAATTCAGTTAATACAACAATAAATCAAGCAACTCGACACGCTTTATAATAAACGTTATAAAATGCCATTTTTTTGTCTTCGAATACTCTCATTCCTTCCTTCTGTGATACAGCGACATCAGTTTCGAGGTCTCCTGAGGTACATAACACCTCGGTTTATGCAGTGAGCACCTTTCCTGCAGAACTCATAACACAAACGCACGTCAGTACCGCCTATTTGTTTAATTGGAATTGTGTTAAAATATTCACAATATTAGAAACAATGAAGAATAAAGAATGTAAACTTTTCTATGCAGCAATGTTTTAAAAAAGAAGAGTCATCTTCGTATATGACGCCACTGAAGTGCTTTCGGCTGTAGGTGGAAGAGACAACGTGGCGGTAAAGCAAAGAAGAAGAGAGGTTAAATGTTCCACCAATGTTAAGGTCAATAGAGACGGAATAATGAGCTTCGATGTACAGTACAAGTATGGGGAGAGCAATGTATCGGGGATTTGTCAAAGAAACAGTCCTGACAATCGCTGAAAATGACTCAAAGAGCCATTGGAAGCTTTATCAGGATGGCCTGCAGTGGATTCGAACCCTGCGCGTTTAGAATAAATGAATCTCTACCTGTACGACGTATCGTTAGGCAGTTACCACGAAACCAGAGGCAATCGCATGGGCTGATTTCAGACATCGCATAAGAAACGACTTACGATGTCCACGGCAGATAAAGAAAGTATGGGCGTCAAAGGAGGTCATTCTCGAGATACATGGGAAATGTAAAGGCGAAACCTCACAGTTCCGAACATCCTGTGCGCCGCAGTCCTTTGGAATGCACGTTTCCTGCCATGTGGTAACACTGTAACTGCGTCCGTTTCCTGTGGCTTAATGAACACCCGTGCCCACGTGCAATGCAGCGGAACTGTGTGTTAGCGAAGGCCGTGTTCTCACAAAAGTGCTACATCCTTAAACAACTAAGTACATACTCTGGTCGGTTTTTTAAGTCGATTCTCAGGACATGTCTTCTTGGAACAAGTGAATTACAAGATGCAGAAAGGGAATATCCAACGAAAGTGAAAATGTTCAGTAGACACAAAAAACTTAATAGACTGTTTGAAACACAAAGTCTGCACTTGAAAAATTTCCGCAGCTTTCCAGTCATGTTTTGTTACAGTACTGAAAGAAAATTACTCCGACATGCGATACATAAGTCAACTATTGAACGTTATGTATATTGTACTACATATGCCCTTTTTGTAAAGTACCACTCTTACAATCACAGGAATTTTAAAAACTGTAATGAAATAAACTGCAAGAAACATTTTTTTATCACTGTTTCAAAAAAAGAATGGTTCAAATGGCTCTGAGCGCTATGGGACTTAACTTCTCAGGTCATCAGTCCCCTAGAACTTAGAACTACTTAAACCTAACTAACCTAAGGACATCACACACATCCATGCTCGAGGCAGGATTCGAACCTGCGACGGTAGCGGTCGTGCGGTTCCAGATTGAAGCGCCTAGAACCGCTCGGCCACATCGGCCGGCTATCATTGTTTCACATTATAGAAAATTAAGAGGCGAACAAAAGTGATAAGAGTCTACAGAGAAACATATAAATAGAGTAATTTGGGCAGTCTTCCCTCTCATTAATTGTCTTCTTCTGTATTTGTTTCGAAAATGTGTCATAAAACTCAATGTGTCCTGCACGAATATGTTGTACAAGTTTTTGCAGATACTACACTTTCTTTATCTCTACTACCAATGATGTTTGCTTACTAATGAGGTTGACTCGGAGGGATATTGTAGCATATAACAAAAAAAAATGTATGCTTGTCTAGTCCATCAATATACTCATAAACAACAATCTTCCCTTTTATATTTCATTTACATACAATATGTTTCAACTTAGACAGTTGAAAACTAATTTTATTTTCCTTGGGAATACCATTTCCTGCTGTCTCATCTGATAGGCACACCTTTTATTTCTTGACAACTAGTATATAATCTACTTTGATGGAGATACGTTCAGACACACCGTTTTCTCCCATAGACTCACAGTATTGTTCCACTATATTTCCTGTGGCGCTCCCTGATGAACCGTTTTACAGCTCCAAAGTCAGAAAGGAATGTCCTCATACAGAGTACTATGTCCCTATACAGAGAAGTAGTGTATTACAATTTTCAATGTTTCGTTATAGACCACATTATGCAGAAATCGAAACATTGTACGATTTCTGTTTCGTCCACAACACGCGTCGTTGAACAATATTAGATGCAACACACCTTGCTCTTTAATATTTTGTTGAACGTAATCCATCAGGAGTTCGAAATGGCTCTGAGCACTATGCGACTTAACTTCTGAGGTCATTAGTCGCCTAGAACTTAGAACCAATTAAACCTAACTAACCTAAGGACATCACACACATCCATGCCCGAGGCAGGATTCGAACCTGCGGCCGTAGCGGTCGCTCGGCTCCAGACTGTAGCGCCTAGAACAGGACGGCCACTCCGGCCGGCCCACCAGGAGTTCTCTTGACAATTGCTTCATGATAAGCATACAGTGTGGCATGGCTGACATTCCATACTTTGCACAAAGGGAACAACTGTGCTCGATATGTCCATTTTGCATCCTCCAAGATAAGCAACAGCCAGCGAAATCACGTTCCAGTAGGTATATGTGCGACCCTATTCCACGGTGCATAGAGCTACACTCCAGTTATCGGCTGATGGAAAAAAACGAAGATTTCAAATTTTGTTAGCTATGCCCTTTCTGCAACGGTGTGCGGACATTTGCCACGCCGCACATTTGCCACGATATTACCCGCTCCGAAGGGTTGGGTCCCTTCTCTCCCCCTCCCCCTCCCCCTCATCGCTGTCGCGCAGTTAAGGTACTTACTGAGCCTTTCCGCTGGTTTACTTAACATAGGACCAGAATCTGTTTGGATTTTCCGCCACATTTCTAGAGAGAGTTTCGTTGTGGAAACTGTTAAATGCATCTGGCATTGAAATCCGCACCAAATTTCGAGCTTCAGCAGAACTTCGCCAATCTTCGAGATTTTCCGTTCGTCTAAATTATACGTGCCTTTTTCGATGCTCCTGCAGCAGCTTTCTGTCGTGTTTTGTGTACCATGGGGGATCAGTTCCGTCTCTTATTGATTTATTTGGTATGAATCTCTCGAGTGCTGTTGATACACATATGGTCTTCACTTACATAGTTTGGAAGGGCTGGAGACTGTCTCTTAGAAAGACGTCAAACGAGTTTTTAGCTGCTTTTATAAACAGATATATTTCGCGTTTAGTTTTGGTGAATTTCTTTGTTACGGAATTGAGCCTCGCTAAGACTGTGTGTTCACTAATCCCTGTATCCGTCGTGATGCTCAGGATTATTTGTGGCTAAGAGGTCAAGTCCGTTATCGTAACCATTTACAATTTGAATGGCCTAGTGAACTAATTGTTCAAAGTAATTTTGAAAAAAGCACTTAGAACAATTACGGGTGTTGTTTTCTATCCATGGGGTCTATCTATTGGGTCTGGAAATGTATTTCTGTTACTGCCAACTATAAATGTATGAGTAGGGTACCTATTTGTGATGAGACTCAAGTTTTCTTTGAACTGTTCAGCAACTGTTTCATCTGATACGGGGGTCGGTAATAGGAGCCAATTATTAATTTATTCCGGTTGTCGAATATAGCCTGTGCCCATACTAAGTCACAGGAACTATCTGCTTCAATGTCGCTTGTGAGCTGGAACACACATTACATTATTTTTCCTTAAGTTGTGCTTCTTGTTTCTATCGTAGTGCAGATCATTACAATTACGGCTTTTCCCTCCAAAACCTAGGATGCTTTCTCTGTGAACCTGTAAATACCAGAGCTAAACAACGTAGAACAACAACGTACGTTACAAGCATAGCATTCTGTATTACTTCATTTCCTTATTTCTAACATTTTAATATTGTACGTCGACTTTAGATGACATGTCAGTCATAGATGTTCTTATCTCAATTTAGTGAACGTATTTTCAGTCATGTTTTGAACATTGTCACTCTACACATTATTAGCTAATGTTTCGCCGCAGGGGATATCGGATTTTAGAGAGTAAATTAATATGGAGTATGTCGTTCTTCTTTTCAAACATTCACATACCCATTTCCTCTTTCCTTATTGTCTTTTAGGTATGCAGTTGTAGTAATTAAAGTAGGCACAAATGCAGTGATCAAAAAGAAATGATTAGCGTATATTCGAATTCTCTTTACATCGTTGCTTTCTTGCTGCTCCCATGGTGATGGACGGTTTCTGTCGCAATCAGTAAGCGTGAAAGAAAGCTACCGTACAGACAGAGAGATCTATATTTATACTTGGCAGAACTAATTACATACTGACATAATCGTCGGTATTGCTTTCGTTTCCCAATAGTTATAAATATTTCGATTTCGGAAATAAGCTCTGTATTTCGCCAAGATGTCGAAGAAGAAGGTCCCTTACGTACTGGTTGTATCGAGTAAGATGTGGAGACGGCGGTTTGAAAGCGGACAGAAGAAGTACGAGGAAGGGCGTCCCTTACCTGAGGGATCGCTACCTGGCGAAGGGGCAAGTGTGGCAAATGTCCGGCGTGGCAAATGTCCGGCATTCTCTGCAACTTGTAGTTCAAAGGTTTTTTGTTCAAAGTGCTACTGCTGTGTCACCCAACAAGCTGAGTGTAAACCTTTTCTTTTTTTACTGTTCACAGTTTTATTCCGTAAATCCAATAAAAAAACTGACAGATATTTCAATTTTCATTCAAAAAGATTTGGTACTGCAATCATAAAAACACAAGATTTATAATGAACATAGACTATAACACAACAATGTACCTGGAAAAACAGTCAACACGAAAACTGAGTGTATTGTTACGCATAACCAGTGGTTCGGTGGAACTGCTACATACAGGGTAAAGAAAATTTCGCGCACTCTGACTTCGCAACGCGATTTTTCACATACTGATAACACAAAGATGCCCCTCACAAAATTTCGTCCTGCGCGTATTTCGGGCAGAAAATGGAAGCCAAAGATTGGTAGTTTGGCAACTCTGTAACCAATTGTACGGTAACTATCTCTGTCAGCATAAAGGAGCAGTGTTGTGCAGTTGGTGTTTTGAATTAGCGTGCGTGAGATCAAGGGTTCGATTCCAGCAGTCTGCGTGATGCGATGTCTGGCGTCTCAATCGTCGTACCGCAGTTCCTGTGGGTCTTCTGCAAAACGTTTGCACTTACTTACTACGAACAATTAAATGAAAATACAATTGTGTTCGGTGGTCAGCTTTTAAAGACCACTGCTGTTTCTTATTTATGTAAATGATATGCCTTCTAGTATTACAGGTGATTCAAAAATATTTCTGTTTGCTGATGACACCAGCTTGATAGTGAAGGATCTTGTGTGTAATATTGAAACAGTAACAAATAATGTAGTTCATGAAATAAGTTCGTGGCTTGTGGAAAATAATTTGTTGCTAAATCACAGTAAGACTCAATTTTTACAGTTTCTAACTCACAATTCAACAAGAACCGATATTTTGATCAGACAGAATGGGTATATTATAAGCGAGACGGAACAGTTCAAGTTCGTAGGCGTTCGGATAGATAGTAAGCTGTTGTGGAAAGCCCGTGTCCAGGATCTTGTTCAGAAACTAAATGCTGCTTTATTTACCATTAGAACAGTATCTGAAATAAGTGACACTTCAACACGAAAAGTAGTCTACTTCGCATATTTTCATACACTTATGTCGTATGGTATTATTTTTTGGGGTAACTCTTCTGATTCAAAGAGGGTATATTTGGCTCAAAAACGGGCTGTTCGAGCTATATGTGGTGTACGTTCGAGAACCTCTTGTCGAGCCCTATTCAATAGTCTGGGAATTCTGACATTGCCCTCACAGTATATATTTTCTTTAATGTCGTTTGTTGTTAGCAATATTAGCCTATTCCCAAGAGTTAGCAGGTTTCACTCAGTTAATACTAGACAGAAATCCAATCTGCATGTGGAATGCACTTCCTTGACTCTTGTGCAGAAATGAGTGCAGTATTCTGCTGGATCCATTTTCAATAAGTTACCACCAGAACTCGAAAATCTTAGCAGTAGCCCAAACTCTTTTAAGTCTAAACTGAAGAGTTTTCCTCATGGCTCACTCCTTCTATTCTGTCGAGGAGCTCCTGGAAGAGCCAGAAAATTAAGCAAATTCCAGTGTTACATTGTTGATTTTCTTTATTTAAATTTACGACTTGTTACCTGAATATGTTTTTTTTATATTTTTTATCTGTTTCTAATATTGTGTTATAATTTCATGTATTGACTCGTTCCATGACCATGGAGACTTCTCCTTAATTTGGTCCCACGGAAAAATAAATAAATAAATAAAAGAAGCCTTTAGCACATTGTGGACGCTAATTGTTGCGCACCATGCATCTACTAGATTCCAAACGTGTTTTCTGTGTACCCTTCCCCAATGGTCAGATTGATTATTTACCAACTACTATTCTTGACACGTTCTGGTCCATTACA
Source organism: Schistocerca piceifrons (assembly GCF_021461385.2). Taxonomy (NCBI): domain Eukaryota; kingdom Metazoa; phylum Arthropoda; class Insecta; order Orthoptera; family Acrididae; genus Schistocerca; species Schistocerca piceifrons. Next base: position 945,031,852 of record NC_060140.1, on the reverse strand, counting down.
TTTCGTTAGGAATGTACACTCACAATAGTCAGCTTAGGGTGGCTCAAACTCTGAGAAAGCGGTAACGGGGCGCGGCCTCCAGCTGCCTTAAGATGAGTGACAATGGGTGGGTGGTTGACCCCACGCTGGTGTACCGGGAAGCAGACAGAGAACTTGTACGCCTGTTGATAAATGTCCGTCATCCCGTTTTCAGTGAAACATGCAAGCAAGCCACGCAAAGCTACGGTGGAGCAGTCAACAGAGGCCAAAATATACGTGTTCGTGACTATAACAACTTCATGCTGAAGTCACAGTCGGCAGAGTCTGAAGTAAATCAAGTGAAGAGCGACAGAATGAAATACGCCGGCCTCCGATGGGAACGTAGGACCGAGGAATTTGAAGTACTCTCCTGGGAGTCAGAATTCAGGAAAAATTGGTGTTTGTGCAGATGCTAACCTTGATGGGGGGCCTGGGAGGAGCAAAATAGGAGAAGTTGAAAGGAAGGGAAATTTTGTGGGAATTTGTTCACTTCCCAGAGCAGGCATTGGTCGGCGCTGGGAAGCGACGCATAATTAACGCGACTTGTGCTGCAATTGGCGTAAGTGATTTTGCTGGAGGGGAAACCGAGGCGAAGAGCGGACTGGGAGATGTCCCTGTAGAGGTCTTCCGTTCCCAGCTTGCCTAGAGTGTGGACATGGCGTTCTTTACTCAGCTTGCCTGAGAAAGAGTGAGCATCTCTGCAGTTTAGGACTTAGCAAACGGAACGATTGAGCTTGGAGATAGAAAGTTTTGGTTCAGCTATGTACTGAGCAAGATAGCTAGGAGTGAATAGACGAGCGCAGCCTTGCAGCACCACGAGGCCGGCCGACGTCCGCACAACGACGCCGCCCCGCCACGCTGTATTCGGTGATATTGCGCCCGCTCAGGCCACTGATTAATTTGTCGGATCACGTCGGCAAAGTTTCCACGAGCGTTTCATGGGCCATGTATTGTAGAATTCTTTTCGCTCTTCGCATTACGCCTGGGTCAGTCGGTAGGAATTACTTTTGATTTATCGCGTTTTACTCCACGCAAACGCAATTTATTACCACTGCCTGTTAGGAGAGTCATGTAATGTGATGATTGAAGGTCGTGAATTAAAATAAATCTGTGCTAATCGACTGCATCTGTTTTCAATCAAGTACTTGAAATCCCAAGTCACTTTCTTAATTAATTTTATGTTCAACATTTGCATCTGGTGTTCAATAGCTGAATATAACATCAATGTGCACCCCTTTTAATTAAAAGTGATCAATTCTGAATCAATTAATGTCAACACTGCCACCGCAGTTCAATCAGGAGTCACAGGGCCTTATTACTTTCTTTGCATTATCCGACATTGCGGCAGTTTTGCACTCTCTATTGATCTGTTAGTCAATTAGCTGGGGTGAACACACGCCGAAACCAGATGAGTGACGGGTGGAGTGTCACACAAGCAAATTGAGGTATCGACCCCGGGCGGGATGAACTGAACTCGCTGGCCGGATCTAGCCCGCCGGTCGTAGTTTGGTGACCCCTGGTCTTCAGCGTTGGAGCTGACGACACTGTAGCGTCGGCGGGCCGTGGGCAGGTCTGCAGGTCCACGTCGCTCTATGCTGGGCTGGTACTAACCCGCCCACTGCCGCGCGGCACACCCAGCCGCTGCGACCTGGCGGGCGTGCAGGGACACCAAAAACGTGCTTGTGCGGCGCGCACGGCGGCTGTTGGCGGTGCGCGGAGAGTGCAGCGAGGTGTCGCTCCTCTGGACCGGCGCTCCCTGTGCGGGCTGCCGTCAGGTCCTTCGCCCCTGCATCCTTGGGCTAACGGCAGTCTCGTGTCTCCGCCACGTGCTATGCCTCGCTGTGCGCCGCGTACTAACGGGACAGCGACGAGGTGTTAGGAGCCGGGGTCAGCCACAGAGCCATGCGCGCTTACTCATTACCGCCGTCCACGCCGGCGTTTCGCTTCACGCGCGCGTAGTACTCATGTACCACACGAAATTACAATCGTCAGAACTTACGTCCTCCGTGAGGAGAACGAGTGGAAAGTAGAACATTTTAAATATTAGTTCACTTTATTACAAGACAGATATAAAGATTTACTTACAAGGGAACCTACCCATCGCACCCCCCTCAGATTTAGTTATAAGTTGGCGCAGTGGATAGGGCTTGAGAAACTGAACACAGATCACTCGAGAAAACAGGAAGAAGTTGTGTAGAACTATGAAAAAATAAGCAAAATATACAAACTGAGTAGTCCACGGGCAAGGTAGGCAACATCAAAGAGATTGCGAGCTCAGGACAGTTCCTGTCTCTCTGTATCTCCTCCATGTCCGAACAACATCGGCTTGGTTCACTCCGAGACGCCTGGACATTTCCCTTGTTGAGAGCCCTTCCTGGCACAGAGTAAGGATGTGGACGCGATCGAACCGCTGTACTGACCGTCTACGCATGGTTGAACTACAGACAACACAAGCCGTGTACCTCCTTCCTGGTGGAATGACTGGAACTGATGGGCTGTCGGACCCCTTCCGTCTAATAGGCGCTGCTCATGCGTGGTTGTTTACATCTTTGGGCGGGTTTAGTGACATCTCTGAACAGTCAAAGGTACTGTGTCTAAGATATCCACAGTCAACGTCTATCTTGAGGAATTCTGGGAACACGAGTGATTCAAACCTATTTTTGGTGGGTGCATAATCCATTACCACACGAATGTTCTGAGTATTTTCAACTGTCTCTCATCACTGGATACAGACAATTTTACAAGAATATTCACTAGGAGTACATAGACGGCTAAGACTTTAGATACACTGGTGGCCCATCTAAGACGATGCTGCCGTCATAATCACTTCAGCCAAAAGTACCGTTGCTCGGTTGTATATTGGCCTCCGTGCGGTGGGGGAGACGGTGTGGCTTCACCAGCGCCTCCCATTCGTCGTTGCTGAATGCATCGAGATATCGTTAATTTCTGTGGTATCGATGGAAATTGCCAACTTTGTTACAGCACCGCCTTCTTTGGACGATACCGCAACTGCCATGGGTGCAACGTGCGCGGTGCTCTCACAGAAATGGGAAAATATTTTTGGAGCTAGCAGTTTGTACGATTCCGAGTCAGAAATAATAATCGTTTGGTTTCTACTGCTGCAAAGTACAAGGACCACTCCTACAGTAAGTACTGCTTTAAAAGATAATTACAAAAATTATTTTTACATGAAAGCCTGGACCCTATTAGCAAACGAGGTGGCGCAGTGATTGCCATACTGGCCTGGCATTAGGGAAGACGATGATTCAAACCCACGTCCGAGCATCCTCATTTTGGTTTTCCGTAATGTCCCTGAACCAATCCTGGCAAATGCCGGGACGGTTCCTTTAAAACGGCACACTGAGTTCCTTGCCCAAACTCGGATCATTCCGAGCTTGTACTTCGTCTCTAATGACCTCGTTTCCGACGAGCCGTTAAACCCTAATCTTCCTTCCTACCTTCTATGTACCTTAATCTACTTTTCAACATAATTTCCACTTATATTAAGGCATTTATCCGTGTCGTACGACCAACTCTGGAATCCATCCATACAGAAAGCTTTCGCTTGATTTTTAAACCATCCTAACAACAACAAAAAAATTGACATTTAACAAAACAATAATTTTGTTATGTTATTTGCGTAGCTCCGAAACTACCTAATTTCGGGTATGTATCTCTTTATGTGCGATTCTAAAGAAAAATATGGAGATAAGGAATCTGTAATGCAGTGGACACCTACAACAGAGGATGGGCACATGCCTCAGAAAATTAAAAGAAACTCTTGGCACCACCAAACTATCAGACGCCAGGCCACTGAGGGATCGACTGATTGATAAAATTATAGATCAGGTTGACCAGTATTGTGGAATGGCCATCAGAAATAACGCAAATGATTTGGAAAGTATGAAGAAAGCAGCCTCGGTCTCATAGTTCCACAAACTCTCAAGAGAAAAAAAAAAAAAAACCAATACATTCAATTAGCCCACCTGGATCTGAAACATCGTGTAAATTCCTGAAGGCACAAGATGCAGGAGTATATTTTTAACACAAGAACTCTAGTCCTGAAGCTGTTATGGAAGCCATCAAAAAAATTTATGGGAACCTAGATCATGCAGAATATATGAGTCTGGCGACATACTATCTGACTCTCGGAAAAGCATCATCCACACAATTCCGAAGACGGCAAGAGCTGACAAGTGCGGGAATTATCGCACAATCAGCTTAACAGCTCATACATCGAAGCTGCTTACAAGAATAATATACAGAAGAATGGAAAAGAAAATTGAGAATGCGCTAGGTGACGATCAGTTTGGCTTTAGGAAAAGTAAAGGGACGAGAGAGGCAATTCTGACGTTACGGCTAATAATGGAAGCAAGGCTAAAGAAAAATCAAGACACTTTCATAGGATTTGTCGACCTGGAAAAAGCGTTCGGCAATATAAAATGGTGCAAGCTGTTCGAGATTCTGAAAAAAGTAGGGGTAAGCTATAGGGAGAGACGGGTCATATACAATATGTACAACAACCAAGAGGGAATAATAAGAGTGGACGATCAGGAACGAAGTGCTCGTATTAAGAAGGGTGTAAGACAAGGGTGTAGCCTTTCGCCCCTACTCTTCAATCTGTACATCGGAGAAGCAATGATGGAAATAAAAGAAAGGTTCAGGAGTGGAATTAAAATACAAGGTGAAATGATATCAATGATACGATTCGCTGATGACATTGCTATCCTTAGTGAAAGTGAAGAAGAATTAAATGATCTGCTGAACGGAATGAACAGTCTAATGAGTACACAGTATCGTTTGAGAGTAAATCGGAGAAAGACGAAGGTAATGAGAAGTAGTAGAAATGAGAACAGCGAGAAACTTAACATCAGGATTGATGGTCACGAAGTCAATGAAGTTAAGGAATTCTGCTACCTAGGCAGTAAAATAACCAATGACGGACGGAGCAAGAAGGACATCAAAAGCAGACTCGCTATGGCAAAAAATGCATTTCTGGCCAAGAGAAGTCTACTAATATCAAATACCGGCCTTAATTTGAGGAAGAAATTTCTGAGGATGTACGTCTGGAGTACAGCATTGTATGGTAGTGAAACATGGACTGTGGGAAAACCGGAACAGAAGAGAATCGAAGCATTTGAGATGTGGTGCTATAGACGAATGTTGAAAATTAGGTGGACTGATAAGGTAAGGAATGAGGAGGTTCTACGCAGAATCGGAGAGGAAAGGAATATGTGGAAGACACTGATAAGGAGAAGGGACAGGATGATAGGACATCTACTAAGACATGAGGGAATGACTTCCATGGTACTAGAGGGAGCTGGAGCTGTAGAGGGCAAAAACTGTAGAGGAAGACAGAGATTGGAATACGTCAAGCAAATAATTGAGGACGTAGGTTGCAAGTGCTACTCTGAGATGAAGAGGTTAGCACAGGAAAGGAATTCGTGGCGGGCCGCATCAAACCCTTCAGTAGACTGATGACCAAAAAAAAAAAAAGATCATACAGACCACCTCCTGAAGTGCCTATATGCGTGGGCTCAGAATTTCAAGGAGTCTTCCAGTAATATTATCTGGACAAGAGCATCCAAAAATCTGTTCGTAGGGTTAAATAAACTGAAACGCGTGATACTGTATTAATATTTATTGATGGAAACGTGGCGAGAATAAGAGTTCTCGCCGATCTTAATGTCATCCAGTCTGTCATACTTTATTAGAGAAGTTGAGAGATGCCGAGGCACAGCGTGCAGGGGAGTTCACCACTGAAGAAGCAGGATCAGCCAGAAGGGACAAGCTTTTAGAGAAGGAGATTCACTTAGAACACGATGCTCACTATGCTGCTGGGAGGTTATGAGCCCTAATTTGAAAATATGAGAGTGTTTTTATCATTCTTAACTTCAATCGCGATTTTCTCAAAATTGGCTTTTTTTTATACATTATGTACCTTTACAACAAAAACTACTTGTATATATACGTGGAATTTTGTGACCTGTTTCATTGTAACACACTGTACCTAAAGAAGCATAATCACTATAGCAATTGGAATAGGTGTGAATCTAGGAGCTTACATGTACAAATATTCATAGTCAAATGTCATACTTAAAAAAATGTATGTCTCTGGTTATTTTGTATCTTATCTCTGAATTCTGCTTCAATAGACACAGATAACATGAATTAGATGCTGTAAAAATTTGAGATTATTATCCTCGTTGGTTCCAGAGATAACGATACATAAACTTGGGTTATTTAACATGCCGAATAGGCTCTGCGAACTCCCCTTAAGCGCAAGAACAAATGGTAGTCACTAGGTGCCAGGTCGACGAAGCACGGAGGGTGACCAAATTCTTCACCTACCCTTCGATTTAAACCAAGCTTTCTGGGAAATTTGCTTTAATTGTATGAAAACTGATGTAAATGGAAAGCCCTTTCTAAACAATCTTCTGATTGACTCCTCTATGCTACTTGCAACTCCGTACAATTTGGCAGACAAGAACAGCGTCGTAAGTTTATCTGGGAATATCGAGTACAGCCGCTTACGCAGAATGTTAGGCAGTGTTCTGTTAAAGGCTTGAGTGGCGTCTGCTCACGTTTGTAGACACTTATCAGTTGATATCGAGGCGTGAGAAATAGGAGAGAGGCTACGCATAGCGTTCAGGCTCTCGAAGAAGCGTTACCAGTAATCATTCTCCTAATCGACTGACATCTAAAAAGATAGGTATTAATCCAGTCTTACACATATGCAGTGTCCCATACCTTCAGGTAGAGGGTCCTAAACTATTATGAGATAACGAAATGAATATTTCAGGCAGCACGAGAAGTGGATTGAACAATATATGTGAGGCAGGGGTTTTTAACTGCTTTGCTACCATTGCAAACAACCGTATATCGTATCGGCGTTGTTGGTGCATCCGTGAAAAACAATAAACGAACGTCTGTTATGTGAACACAGTAGAGTGCATCACTGCACACAGCTCGCAATTCGCTGTTGAAGATAGAGTTTTATGCGTCACAGTAAGTTGCAGACATGCATTTAATTTGTGGGTGCAGTAGGAAGTATTACCAGCAAAGCCGAAGAAATGTACAAAGTAAAGTTTCGCAAAAGTGGTCAACCTAATTAAAAAAAAATTATCGTCGTCGATAGAAGAACGAGAAATTGGATAGAACGCGGAATAGAGCAGGGAAAAGTTTGTTCACACACTATAATTTGAATAGATAGTGCTGAATCGCGTGGAAAAAGATTCAACAACATGCAACCGCCAACTTGCCCGCGAAATGCGGAAAAGCAGCATATGGTGTGAAAAGTACCGGAGGAGGGCAGTAACATCACTGATTTAAGCGATGTGGGCAACCAACTGGGACAAATAATCTTGAAATGAAAGTTGATTTCTGTCAATGTACTACCTTGTACTACATGCTCTTCTCACTTTGAGAGATTGCATGCGCTTACGTCGTTGCCCCTAAAAACCCTGTGGGTTGTGCTACAATAAGGTTGAGACAATAAGAGATTCACATTTAAATACATCCTTCGATTAATTCTACTTATAAAAAATTACTAGATACATCTAAAATTAAGATATTGGTCGCCTTTTGACCAGCGAAATTTACTTGTTTAAATGAGCATCCTTCGTTACACACGGAATTACTTTTTGTCGGATAGGCGCTTGTTTTGTGTGTTGAAACACGCATGTAGCATGAATAGAAAACGGCACCATTGAGCAAAGAAAAGAGTGAGCCTTCATACGGTTCGAATTTCCAAGAACTTTGCGCAAATGTGTAGTTCTGATTGAACCTCCTGTAACAAAAATTTAAGAAATCAATATGGTATTAAATTGGGAAAATAACATCTATGACCTTGTTGGAGAGACTTCTCTTATGCGTTGGAATAGATTTAGACAAATAACAGTAAATTACATTAGAGCACCGATGCTAAAGTTTAGCGAGCAAGAGCTGAAGTTTTTTTGGAAAGGTAGCAATATTGAATAACACTCTAACACAGGTATAAATGATGGAAAGACTGAGAAAACTATGTAATATGATCATTCCTATTTTCATCTCTTGTGGTCTCACAACGTATGAGACAAATTCATTTAATAGGCTGAACGAAATAATTAACTCTTTCATCCCTAAATCTTAATTCATCCAAAGATTTCTTGGTTGAGACTTGCACTACAGCGACTGATGAAGGAAGAGATATTAACGCCTGTAGACGCGGGAACCACATTCCAGAAACTGCGTAACAAAAAGCTAAACATGGAAAGCGTGACCGCGATCACCATTTAGAACGAGTAGGAGCCGCCCCGCTAATCGTTTTAATTTATTCTTTTAATTATGTCCGCCTCTGCTAATAAATTCTGGCAAAGTCAGCTATTACAGTCAAGGAAGGTGGGGAAGCGTGCAATTTTCCACCAAAGCGGCATTTCGGCGCGAAGTGTAGGTATACAATTTTACGAAGCCAAAGAGAAGTAACGAAATGAAATAGAGGAGCAAGCTTAAAATTGCGCACAAATTACGGTTGTAGAATTCATTATAATCAAGACGGCATGCGAATAATTACGTGATTCTGTGAAGTGTGTGAATCTGTGTGCGGTAAAGTGAGCCATTAATAAAGACAGTGATCTACTAAACACTAGCCACACAAAACGTGCCAAAATACCTGCATTTTGTGAAAGAATCATTGACGGAGTTTTAGATTTTAATAACAGTGACACAAGAAAAGCCTTACTAGTCAGTCGCTCTACGGCAGCTGAAGTGCTCCATATTTTCTGTTGAACTATCTTTTTATATACCAGTCGATTAGCAGAATGATATACTGGTAATGCCTCTTCCAAAGTCTAAAAGCGATGCTCGACCTCGCACTTATTTCGCACGCAGTCCTTGACAGTTAAGCAAATGCGTGTTACAGGGCACATAAATAACTGCCATGTCAGCTGGTGCAGTGGCCACAAACGTGAGCAGACGTCTGGCAAGCCGTTAACGGGACACGACATAATTTAACGGTCTGCGTAGGCAGCTCTACACGGAACTCGCAGCGAAAGTTATTTGACTCGGCCCTTTTAAAATGAGGATGGTCCAGCGAGATGAGAATTCCTGCCTGGGACCAGTTCTTCTGGATTTACAGCTCACTGCGTACCACCTCTGCGTCCTTGTACCTGTTGGGAGAAGATAATGTGAAGGACGGGCGAAGGACTGCAACACCACTGGCCTTAAGGACAGTGGAGACTTCAACGCACGGTAGGAAGAGGAACACTTTACAAGTATTTTAGTGCACAGCGTAAAAGGGACGCCTACAGCGACGTGCTAAAATAACACGGACAGGAGGAGACAAGACCCATGGGATACCTCCTGAATATCGTGGCGGACCTCCTTCTGCCCGAGCAGCAGCTCGGCGTGGCATGGACTCGACAAATCAGATCTTGTCTTTTCTTCGACTGGCTGCACTACGCGCGAAACACAGTAAACGATGCAGGTCATGCTCGACAACCTTACCGACCGCGGTAGCCGAAGCTGCAATTGAAACTCGCGCCTGGCGCGATACGGCAAGTCCGCTGAGGCGGCGGTGGACGCCGAAGGGGGAAGTTAGTTGCCAAATACGCTGCAAGAGCGAAAGCGGACTCAGTTCAAACACGGTGGAAACGTTAAAAAAGGAAGTGGTCACGCTGTTTACATTTCAGAGCAAACTTGCGCTTTCACTAGCAAACACTTTGTTCCACCTTCAAACATACTTTCCAGCCTTCCTGGCAGTGTACTGTTCTTACCTGATAACTAGTTGCTACGAGGGCAGTTCAATAAGTAATGCAACACATTTTTTTTTCTGGAACAGGGGTTGTTTTATTCAGCATTGAAATACACCAGGTTATTCCCCAATCTTTTAGCTACACAACACTATTTTTCAACGTAATCTCCATTCAATGCTACGGCCTTACGCCACCTTGAAATGAGGGCCTGTATGCCTGCACGGTACCATTCCACTGGTCGATGTCGGAGCCAACGTCGTACTGCATCAATAACTTCTTCATCATCCGCGTAGTGCCTCCCACGGATTGCGTCCTTCATTGGGCCAAACATATGGAAATCCGACGGTGCGAGATCGGGGCTGTAGGGTGCATGAGGAAGAACAGTCCACTGAAGTTTTGTGAGCTCCTCTCGGGTGCGAAGACTTGTGTGAGGTCTTGCGTTGTCATGAAGAAGGAGAAGTTTGTTCAGATTTTTGTGCCTACGAACACGCTGAAGTCGTTTCTTCAATTTCTGAAGAGTAGCACAATACACTTCAGAGTTGATCGTTTGACCATGGGGAAGGACATCGAACAGAATAACCCCTTCAGCGTCCCAGAAGACTGTAACCATGACTTTACCGGCTGAGGGTATGGCTTTAAACTTTTTCTTGGTAGGGGAGTGGGTGTGGCGCCACTCCATTGATTGCCGTTTTGTTTCAGGTTCGAAGTGATGAACCCATGTTTCATCGTCTGTAACAATCTTTGACAAGAAATTGTCACCCTCAGCCACATGACGAGCAAGCAATTCCGCACAGATGGTTCTCCTTTGCTCTTTATGGTGTTCGGTTAGACAACGAGGGACCCAGCGGGAACAAACCTTTGAATATCCCAACTGGTGAACAATTGTGACAGCACTACCAACAGAGATGTCAAGTTGAGCACTGAGTTGTTTGATGGTGATCCGTCGATCATCTCGAACGAGTGTGTTCGCACGCTCCGCCATTGCAGGAGTCACAGCTGTGCACGGCCGGCCCGCACGCGGGAGATCAGTCAGTCTTGCTTGACCTTGCGGCGATGATGACACACGCTTTGCCCAACGACTCACCGTGCTTTTGTCCACTGCCAGATCACCGTAGACATTCTGCAAGCGCCTATGAATATCTGAGATGTCCTGGTTTTCCGCCAAAAGAAACTCGATCACTGCCCGTTGTTTACAACGCACATCCGTTACAGACGCCATTTTAACAGCTCCGTACAGCACTGCCACCTGTCGGAAGTCAATGAAACTATACGAGATGAAGCGGGAATGTTTGAAAATATTCCACAAGAAATTTCCGGTTTTTTCAACCAAAATTGGCCGAGAAAAAAAATGTGTTGCATTAATTATTGAACTGCCCTCGTATTTAGGATGCAATCCTTGCTCGAACTGCTACAAAAGTGTGAGGTAATAACAAGCACTATATAGATTGTCGGTGCCTTCATGTCTCTTGCGCTCTCTGAGCCGGCCGGTGTGGCCGAGCGTTTCTATTCGCTTCAGTCTGGAACCGCGCGACCGCTACAGTCGCAGGTTCGAATCCTGCCTCGGGCATGGATGTGTGTGATGTCCTTAGGTTGGTTAGGTTTAAGTAGTTCTAAGTTCTAGGTGACTGATGACCTCAGATGTTAAGTCCCATAGTACTCAGAGCCATTTGAACCATTTGTGCTCCCTGACACCAACGTTACGTATCAATTAGTCTATTCATACATATATGTTGCTTCCCTCAAATTACCTTACTTGATGTGTGGAGTTGCAAAAGGTGAATCTCGCGAACTGTTAGTATAATTTCTGGGTTTACGCAGTTATCACAGCGCGTTTAGTATTGAAGACGGGAACCATTAATTGATTGGATCGATAATCTCCCATTGATTGCACATATCCTTATGCATGAACGACGGTAAAGACTACATCCCATACCGCTCTTCTAGCTTCTCCTACAGGTTGAGTCCCGTTGGCAAGCAAGAATACCTTGTGTGGTAATACTAAACAACTGAAAGTAGCTGTCGAAAAAGGAAAAAAAAATACATATGGCTACCGATGGTTCACCAATATAGCGCAAACTGTTAGTGGAATAAAAGTAGCCTTTGGCTGGCTAGTAATTCAAGTTTTCACAATCAGTGTCACTACTACTGCTTTAGTCAACCGTCGGTTCTCCTAGAAAAAGGTGAATGGAAAGAATCCGGATTATAACGTGAGTAAAAGGCAGACAAAGTTAGTCCAGCAGCTGCACTATGAGCATAGTTCTCTAACTAGTTTCAGCTTACAGTATCTTGTGCGTAACAGCAACTGAAATGAAACAGAATGTACTAGGACTGTTATGGAATTGCCCATTTCATCCTGAGGATATCATACATAATAGTTCAAGGAAATCGTGCTTTACAGTTGGCTCGGAGATCCAGTTGTGTATTTTACCCTATGTGACTGAATGTAACTTCTATCTTTTGGATACACTGATAGCTTGCCTTTGCGCTGTACGATTATATTAACTGTACTTTTAGCGCAGATGACTGATGAGTGCGGAGAACAGCGTTGTTGGTGAAGGAGGAGGGTAAATAGCGCTGCTGACAAGTAACTTCCCCGACTGGTGTAGCACTTGGGGTCCCGTCACGGTAGAGACGCAGTGCGCTGCTTACTGCGGATTTCGGACTAGCACCCACTGTAGCTAAGCTGTGACGTCGTAGGTAAAACGGGTGCTTGCTGGCGTTTTGTTTAGAGAACAGTCATCCAGAAAATTTTTTTACTGAGAAAATGTCGTCACTGTGAAAAAAATACAGGAAAGAAACAATTGCTTCCATCCAGGAACTATTTCTCGATTACATTTAGCAGGTTTCCTTTGCCTTCACGAAAAATTTACGGAAGTTCCAGAGAATTTTTTTCATTTTACGTCGTAATCATTATCGTCTTTTAACGAACTATGTAAAAAGCTGAAACCATCTTCAAAAATGGTTCAAATGGCTCTGAGCACTATGGGACTTAACATCTGAGGTCATCAGTCCCCTAGAACTTAGAACTCTTTAAACCTAACTAACCTAAGGACATCACACACATCCATGCCCGAGGCAGGATTCGAACCTGCGACTGTAGCGGTCGCGCGGTTCCTGACTGAAGCGCCTAGAACCGCTCGGCCACTCCGGCCGGCAAACCATCTTCCATTCGGTGGACATCAACAGCAAGAAAAATAGAAAAAAGAATGCGAGAAAGAAAAACACTGTGACTCTCAGAGAATTAGAAAGTACACATATCATTAACAAAAAAAGAACACCATCTTCAGTTAGGCATCGACCGAGGCCGCTGTAAATAAAATTTCGTTTTTCTACAATAAAAATTTCTCGCGTTCCTTGTCGCTTCGATTCTCAGTGTGCCACAGACGTTTCGGAATGCAAACAATCCTAACCTCGCCAGAACAAGGAATGAGAGTGCATGCCTTCGTGAACTTCAAGGACTCACAGTGATTCGACCCTCAAGAATCCCAAGACAATTTCATTGAATTGATATGCGAACAATTATATGCACTCTTTCCTTTGAATAATCCGGAGTGGACTCGGTACACACCCACTGAAGACATTTAATACAATTAATAAATACTAGGCAGCAGATGGAGAGAATGATCCTCCCGTATAGCCAAACGCGTGAACGCGTCACTGCTGGGTATTCCGAGAGGCGAACCTGCCCGTTACCGAATCCGCCTCGACTAGGGCTGCATATGGTTTTTGGTCGGTTTTCCCCCTCCATCTAGGTAACTATGGGGCCGGTACCCACAACCGCAAAAAAAAAAAAAAAAAAAAATGGTTCAAATGGCTCTGAGCACTATGGGACTCAACTTCTGAGGTCATTAGTCCCCTAGAACTTAGAACTAGTTAAACCTAACTAACCTAAGGACATCGCACACATCCATGCCCGAGGCAGGATTCGAACCTGCGACCGTAGCGGTCTCGCGGTTCCGGAATGCAGCGCCTAGAACCGCGCGGCCACATCGGCCGGCTCACATGCTCTCACAGCATGACGCACTTCGCAGAAGTCAGGGACTCATCTTACGACACACAGTCTGGGACTTAACTCAAAACACCTAGCCTCATGAACAAGAACTTCAGGTAACAACCACTATTTCTCGTCAAGCCCAAATCTCGATTGTAAAAATGTATCCTTTCTCCGTTCACACATTTTCTGAGAGTATACTGTTAATGTAAAGGTGCTTCTAACATAAAACGTTTGAAAGATTTATTATTTGATTGATTAAAATAAAAATTAAAACATCAACCGAAAATGAAAAGAGAATATAGAAGGACATCTAGTTACAACAAAAATAGAGTATCAAGAAGTACAAAAATAACGTATTACAACACGGAAGTGAAACAAAAATACCCCTGAACACGTGAATTTAAATCAGACGAACTGAAAATATCAAATAGGAGACTCGTGAAAAACTTTCAGATCCTATAAAAAAGTGAAGACGCCTAGAAATTAAGAGACAAATGGTGAAATACATCCAAATAAAAAAAACCAAATACTATAAGTAAAAGAAGAAAGTTTTTCGGGTGGTTATACAGGATGCATGAGAACTGGCTGACAAAACATATGTTGAAATACACTCCTGGAAATGGAAAAAAGAACACATTGACACCGGTGTGTCAGACCCACCATACTTGCTCCGGACACTGCGAGAGGGCTGTACAAGCAATGATCACACGCACGGCACAGCGGACACACCAGGAACCGCGGTGTTGGCCGTCGAATGGCGCTAGCTGCGCATCATTTGTGCACCGCCGCCGTCAGTGTCAGCCAGTTTGCCGTGGCATACGGAGCTCCATCGCAGTCTAACACTGGTAGCATGCCGCGACAGCGTGGACGTGAACCGTATGTGCAGTTGACGGACTTTGAGCGAGGGCGTATAGTGGGCATGCGGGAGGCCGGGTGGACGTACCGCCGAATTGCTCAACACGTGGGGCGTGAGGTCTCCACAGTACATCGATGTTGTCGCCAGTGGTCGGCGGAAGGTGCACGTGCCCGTCGACCTGGGACCGGACCGCAGCGACGCACGGATGCACGCCAAGACCGTAGGATCCTACGCAGTGCCGTAGGGGACCGCACCGCCACTTCCCAGCAAATTAGGGACACTGTTGCTCCTGGGTATCGGCGAGGACCATTCGCAACCGTCTCCATGAAGCTGGGCTACGGTCCCGCACACCGTTAGGCCGTCTTCCGCTCACGCCCCAACATCGTGCAGCCCGCCTCCAGTGGTGTCGCGACAGGCGTGAATGGAGGGACGAATGGAGACGTGTCGTCTTCAGCGATGAGAGTCGCTTCTGCCTTGGTGCCAATGATGGTCGTATGCGTGTTTGGCGCCGTGCAGGTGAGCGCCACAATCAGGACTGCATACGACCGAGGCACACAGGGCCAACACCCGGCATCATGGTGTGGGGAGCGATCTCCTACACTGGCCGTACACCACTGGTGATCGTCGAGGGGGCACTGAATAGTGCACGGTACATCCAAACCGTCATCGAACCCATCGTTCTACCATTCCTAGACCGGCAAGGGAACTTGCTGTTCCAACAGGACAATGCACGTCCGCATGTATCCCGTGCCACCCAACGTGCTCTAGAAGGTGTAAGTCAACTACCCTGGCCAGCAAGATCTCCGGATCTGTCCCCCATTGAGCATGTTTGGGACTGGATGAAGCGTCGTCTCACGCGGTCTGCACGTCCAGCACGAACGCTGGTCCAACTGAGGCGCCAGGTGGAAATGGCATGGCAAGCCGTTCCACAGGACTACAACCAGCATCTCTACGATCGTCTCCATGGGAGAATAGCAGCCTGCATTGCTGCGAAAGGTGGATATACACTGTACTAGTGCCGACATTGTGCATGCTCTGTTGCCTGTGTCTATGTGCCTGTGGTTTTGTCAGTGTGATCATGTGATGTATCTGACCCCAGGAATGTGTCAATAAAGTTTCCCCTTCCTGGGACAATGAATTCACGGTGTTCTTATTTCAATTTCCAGGAGTGTATTATTGGGGAAAGAAATAAACCACCTACTGGACCCAGGAAGTTACACAATCTTTAGACGCTGTGACGTATTCTAAGCTCAAGGTTGATACAAAATTAAATTCTGAGTCCCCATTCAATTATGTGACATTTATAGTTTATGGATTTCATCAATAAAAACTCATGAATTAAACTGGCTGCCGTCCATTCCACGAGTCTACTCCCAGAGTTCCTTTCTGCTACGTAAGTAGCAGTAAGTCATAACTATGTATTCATACCATTACATTTATTTCGTAAACACACACAGTTCACAATATGAAGTTCATAGTAACAAGAGTCTTCGGTCATGTTTTCCCACTGTTCTACTTTTAGAACGCATTCACAGAAGGACAAGTGTTTTAGGTGTATACGGCCTACCTTAACGCTACTTCACTCTCGTTTACTTTATGACATCTCTCCAAAATCTATTCATATACATGCCTCTCACCGCCAGTGTAAGAGATGTGAGGTCACAAAACCAAGAATAAATATGCATGCCATAGTAAAATTAAGCTGCCTGATGGCTAGAGCTATTTTAATTTATGTTAGTCTTGACTCAAAAGAGTTTTTCCTTTGTATATTAAATTAGTCGGAATGAGTATCAATGTGGTACCAACCACACTTGATTTCACTATTCTTTCCATAACTTGTTCTGCCATTCTAGCAAAATAAAATAAATTTAATCTTTACGATATTTAAAACGGCTGAAAAATCATGTGTAAATTGTCTCATCTCCAAAAAGTTTCTTGCTGATTCCAAAATCGATCTTAGGTTCTGCGAGTCTGTAATATTTCCGAAGTTATGGAGATTTTAATAACATGATTAATTATTTAATATTATTAATATTAATTTATTTGCTGCGTTTGGGTTACACCAGTAGGTCTCAGGCATGATCGTATTTTCTCTCGCATTGGTTGAATAAACGTTGCTTTTAAAAACATTCGTTTAGTTGAATTTCAAAGTTGTATCACTGCTCCCTTTGCCATTACGTGTCACGCTTCCGGAATCATCCAAATAAGTAGCTCCACCGTGAAACCTATCATCTTATTACCGTCATAAGTTACTGTAGATCCTCAACCCATGATAGAAAAATCGTGGTGATGAATTTAGATGGTTCCAAAATTAGAAATATTAATTTTTTAAGGCATCCTAAATTAAAATTTTAGAAGATTGTATGCTGGCTGTGGAATCAGCAAGCAATCAGAAGCGTTGTATTGCTGCTACAAAAATGTTTTATGTGTAAAACATTATAATCTACGTGATACGAATTTAGGTTAAGGTCGAAGAGTCTGTTTGCAGCTGTCGCGATCGAATTTGCTTCAGTAATATACACTACTGGCCATTAAAATTGCTACACCAAGAAGAACTGCAAACGATAAACGGATTGTCATTGGACAGATATATTATACTAGAACCGACATGTGCTTACATTTTCACGCAATTTGGTTGCATAGATCCTGAGAAATCAGTACCCCCTCTGGACGTAATAACGACCTCGATACGCCTGGGCATTGAGTCAAACAGAGCTTGGATGGCGTCTACAGGTACAGCTGCCCATGCAGCTTCAACACGATACCACAGTTCATCAAGACTAGTGACTGGCGTATTGTGACGAGCTCGACCACCATTGACCAGACGTTTTCAATTGGTGAGAGATCTGGAGAATGTGGTGGCCAGGGCAGCTGTCGAACATTTTCTGCATCCAGAAAGGCCCGTACAGGACCAGCAACATGTGGTCGTGCATTATCCTGCTGAAATGTAGGGTTTCACAGGGATAGAATGAAGGGTAGAGCCACGGGTCGTAGCACATCTGAAATGTAACGTCCACTGTTCAAAGTGCCACCAATGCGAACAAGAGGTGACCGAGACGTGTAACCAATGCCACCCCATACCACGATGCCGGGTGATACGCCAGTATGGCGATGACGAATACACGCTTCCCATGTGCTTTCACCGCGATGTCGCCAAACACGCATGCGACCGTCATGATGCTGTAAACAGAACCTGGATTCATCCGAAAAAATGACGTTTTGCTATTCGTGCACCCAGGTTCGTCGATTACACCATCGCAGGCGCTCCTGTCTTTGATGCAGCGTCACGGGTAACCGCAGATATGGTCTCCGAGCTGATAGTCTATGCTGATGCAAACGTCGTCGAACTGTTCGTGCAGATAGTTGTTATGTTGCAAACGTCCCCATCTGTTGACTCCGGGATCGAGACGTGGCTGCACGATCCGTTACAGCCGTGCGGATAAGATGCTAGTGATACGAGACCGTTGGGATCCAGCACGGCGTTCCGTATTACCCTCCTGAACGCACCGATTCCATAGTCTGCTAACAGTCATTGGATCTCGACCAAGACGAGCAGCAATGTCGCGATACGATAAAGCGCAATCGCGATAGGCTACAATCCGACCTTTATCAAAGTCGGAAACGTGATGGTACGCATTTCTCCTCCTTACTCGAGGGCATCACAACAACGTTTCAGCAGGCAACGCCGGTCAACTGCTGTTTGTGTATGAGAAATCGGTTGGAAACTTTTCTCATGTCAGCACGTTGTAGGTGTCGCCACCGGCGCCAACCCTGTGTGAATGCTCTGAAAAGCTAATCATTTGCATATCACAGCATTTTCTTCCTGTTGGTTAAATTTCGCGTCTGTAGCACGACATCTTCGTGGTGTGGCAATTTTAATGGCCAGTAGTGTATATTTAAATTATATCTCGAAGTATGCCACACAGTGACAGAAGCAGCAAAAGAGATATTTGCAGCAAGAAAGTGTTAAATTTAGGAGTTCAAGACAGAAGCAGTGACAGAACGGGAATGGGAAAATCGTCGCCTATCCACAGTCTAATCTCTAAACGGCTTTTTGATTTTATCACCAAAAGACACAGAGCTGACAGAAGTCACGGGATAGCGATGTGCACACACACAGATGGCGGTGGTATCGCGTACACAACGTATAAAGGGACAGCACATTGGCGGAGCTGTCATCTGTACTCGGGTAATTTATGTGAAAAGGTGTCCGATGCAGTTATTGCACCAGGACGGTAATGAACAGACTTTGAACGCGGACTTGGTGCTAGACATATCGGATGTCCCAGTTCGGGAATCGTTAGGGAATTCAGTACTCCAAGAGCCAGTGTCAAGAGTGTGTGGAGAACAACAAATTTCAGGCATTACTTCTCACCACGGTCAACGCAGTGGCCGATGGTCTTCACTTAACGGCCGAGGGCAGCGGCGTTTGAGTTGTCAGTGCTGACAGACAAGCAACACTCCGTGAAATAACCGCAGAAATCAATTTACAACGAACGTAGCAGTTAGGACAGTGTGGTGAAATTTCCCGTTAATGGGCTGTTGGCAAAATACGGCCGACACGCGAATGCCTTTGCCAGCAACGCGATATCGCCTGCAGCGCCTGTCCTGGGCCCGTGACTGTACCGGTTGCTCCCTAGACGACTGGAAAAGCATTGCCTGGTCAGACGAATCCCGATTTCAGTTGGTAAGAGCTGATGGTAGGGTCCGAGTCTGGCGCAGACCCCACGAAGCCGTGGCCCGAAGTTGTCAACAATGCACCGTGCAAGCTGCTGGTGGCTCCATAATGGTGTGGGCTTTTGTTTACACGGAATGGGCTGGGTCCACTGGCGCAGCTGAACCGACGATCACTGGCTGGAAATGGCTATGTTGGGCTACTTGGATACCATTTGCAGCCATTCATTCGCGAACAGCGATGTCATGCCACCGGCCCACAACTGCTCGCGCTTGCTCGGAAGAACATTTTGGAGAGTTCAAGCGAATGATTTGGCCACACAGATCTCCCGGAGGGTTGGGTTGTTTGGGGAAGGAGACCAGACAGCGAGGTCATCGGTCTCATCGGATTAGGGAAGGATGGGGAAGGAAATCGGCCGTGCCCTTTCAAAGGAACCATTCCGGCATTTGCCTGGAGCGATTTAGGGAAATCAAGCAAAACCTAAATTAGGTTTGAACCGTCGTCCTCCCGAATGCGAGTCCAGTGTCTAACCACTGCGCCACCTCGCTCGGTCCGATCTTCCGACACGAATCCCATCCAACATTTGTGAACATAATCGGGAGGACAGTTGGTGCACAAAATGCTGCACCGGCAACACTTTCGTCGCTGTGGACGGCTGTAGACGCAGCATGGCTCGAGATTTTTGCAGGTGACTCCCAACGAATTGTCGAGTCCGTGCCATGTCGAGTAGCTGAACTACGCCGGGCAAAACGAGGTACACCATGACTCTTTTTCACCTCAGTGTAGGCTTTGTAGGTGACCGTACATGTCCGTTATCCGGCCTGCAGCGTGGGCGGTGGGCCTTGGTGCGTCAGCCCACCTTCGGAGAGTAACATTGGTGGCGAACCTTGGAGCGCGCCACGGGCAGTTGGGCCGGCTGCAGCGCCGTGACAACGACCGGCCCGTTACTGGCTCGCAGGCAGCCGCCGGCGTTGTTTGAAACAGCAACGACCAAGGCTGCACCGGGCTCTGGGCGCCTGTACAGTTAATCCGTACACAGCAGCCAAGGGCGGCGCGCCGACAGATTGCAGAGATTGCGCGCCCGCTGCACTTCGGCGGCTCCTGGTGTTACGTTCTCTGGCGGAAATGTGACGGAAAGGCCCCCTTAAAATTAGAACTGTTCTCGACCTCGAAATGAACTGGCCTGCGACTTTTCAATAATGAGCTAGTCAGCTCGTAATGTCTTTGCTTCCACGTTTATGTCCACGGCATGTGAGAGGAAAATGAAGGTCTAGGTATGTCTCCTGCAGCCGACCATTAATGCAGGAAACATATTCATTTTGATTTGGAGGTCTTCAGGATGAAGTTCATGCTCAAGTTAAAGTTAAAACATGACCAAGTGATTGCATTCCGTCGTCACGTGTGTACCTTCCATGCATAATCAGTATTATTGTAGGTTGTTGACCGGAAGAAAACAGCACTGGGAATGGGAGGTTTTCTTTCTCTTTAAGAAGAAGAATACTTTGATTACGTCTAATTTTGAAGAAAAGCGACTTACTGGTACATTGTTCAGTGACTGTGTGCTCAGGTATGGGTGCTGTAGGCTTGTGGTAAATACTTTATCGTTTCAGGCATTGGGTAATATATACTGTCACGCGTCGAGGGGTGTGCATATTACCCAAGTATCAGCTTAATAAGGCCTAGTTCCCTAATGATAGCTTGAACTTTTTATTGGAGAATGGAGGAAATGGTAGAAGCTGACTTCCGGGAAGGTAATTTTGATTTTCGGAGAATGTAGGAAGACGTGAGACAATACTCCCCCTACGACTTATCTTAAAAGCTAGGTTGAAGAAATGCAAACTTAACATTTACAGAATTTGTAGATTTAGAGGAAGCTTTTTACAACGTTGACTTGAATACACCCTAGGAAATTTAGCAGGAGTACCATTCAGGGGGCGAAAGATTATATACAACGTTTACAGAAATCAAACTGTATTTAGAAGAGCCTAAGAACATGTAGTAAAGGAGTTTTGCTATTTGGGGAGCAGAATAACTGATGATGGTCCGAGTAGAGAGGATATAAAATGTAGACTGGCAATGGCAAGGAAAGCGTTTCTGAAGAAGAAAAATTTGTTAACATCGAGCATAGATTTAAGTGTCAGGTAGTCGTTTCTGAAAGTATTTGTATGGAGTGTAGCCATGTATGGAAGTGAAACGTGGCCGATAAATAGTTAGGCAAGAAGAGAATATAAGCTTTAGAAATTTGGTGCTACAGAATAATGCTAAAGATTAGATGGGTAGATCACATAACTAATGAGGAGGTATTGAATAGAATTGGGGAGAAGAGGAGCTTGTGGCACAACTTGACTAGAAGAAGGCATCGGTTGGTAGGACATGTTCTGAGACATCGACGGATCACCAATTTAGTACTGGAGGGCAGCGTGGAGGGTAAAAATCGTAGAAGGACACCAAGAGATGAATACACTAAGCAGCTTCAGAAGGATGTAGGTTGCAGTAGGTACAGGGAGATGCAGAAGCTTCCACAGGATAGAGTAGCATGGAGAGCTGCATGGTGTTTCTTATCTTCACGCGCTTGGATTAAAGCCCTTTTCTCAACTGGAAGAAGGTGAAACACAGAACTTTATTTGGCAGCAAGATGGTGCGCCGCCAGACTGGCATAAGTCAGCACCAGATTGGTTAAAAGATTCCTGTCCGACCGTTGGGTTGGCCGCAATGGGCTGATGACGGAGACTGTTTTGCATGACGTCCGCGTTCACACCCGATCTGATGCCACACGATTATTACCTTTAGGGGTTCATAAACGATTATGAGTACGTGCTTCTGCTGCCAGCTGATCTACCTGACTTCAGAAACAGCATTATTACAACAATTACTCCAGACATACTAATCGAGGCTTGGGAAGATCTCGCCTATCGACTCGATGCGTGACGAATGGTGCTCGCATTGAACACTTGTAAGAAAAACTGTCTCAGTAGTTCTTCCATTTGATGTATTATATATAATTGTTAGTTGAATGTAATAAATGCTCCAAACCCTTAAAATACGTACACTCATTTTGAAACACCCTGCAGAAAGAATATAGATTAGAGCTTAGCGTCTCACCGACAGTGAAGTAATTAGAAACAGAGCAAAAACTCTGACAGTAAAGAGACAGAAAGGAAAGTGACCGTGTCCTTTCCAAACGACACACCCGCTGTTACTGGTGCGCGTGGTTGCCTGCTCTATCTGTAAGTAGGCTGTTTACGTTTTTATGTTGGTAACGCCACGTAGCGCTCTCTATGAAAATCACTGGCTGTGCTGTGTGCAGTCTGTGGCTGATTTGCATTGTTGGAATATTTACTGTTGTAGTGTTGGGCAGTTGGATGTGAACTGCGCGTAGCGGTGCGCAGTTGGAGGTGAGCCGCCAGCAGTGGTGGATGTGGGGAGAGAGATGGCAGAATTTTGAGAGCGGACGATCGGGACGTGTGTCCGTCAGAAAAAGGAAATTTGCAAGACTGGATGTCATGAACTGATATACATATAATGACTTTTGAACACTATTAAGGTAAATACATTGTTTGTTCTCTACCAAAATCTTTCATTTGCTAACTATGCCTATCAGTAGTTAGTGCCTTCAGTAGTTAGAATCTTTTATTTAGCTGGCAGTATTGGCGCTCGCTGTATTGTAGTAGTTCGAGTAACGAAGACCTGGAGACCTTGCTGGCCAAGTGAGTACGTTAACACAATGCAGGCATTTCTTAGAGGCACATACTATGCGGACTCGAACGTTGTCCCGTTGAAAAATTAAACCGTGGTAGTGTCGCATGAGAGGTAGCACATAAGAATATAGGATGTCCACGACTTACCGCTGTGCCGTCACAGTTCCCTCAGTCACCACCAGCCGTGACCTGACGTCATACCCGATGGTTCCCCACACCCTCATACCACGATTAGAACCGCAGTGTTTCTCCGAAATACTGGAGGAGTTGGACGTCTGCCCAAGTCGCCGCCATACTCGTCGGCGGTGATAGTCTGTGGAAGTGCGACGTCATTAATCAGCAGTGTATGCTTCCCGGCCACGAGACCACTACAAACTCGGCCGTTTGTGTGGTGGCAGTGACGACAGCGTACGCATGGGACAATAATTCCCTAGATCAGCTGCTGCTAGACTGAGACAAGTACTCTGGATGACACAGAGTGGCTCAGGACGTGCATTACTTGTTCTCGGATGACAGGCGAGGATGTGAACTGTTTACAGTATGCTTGGCGCACAATACGGCGATCCTCCCTTGTCGTCAGACGTGGTCAATCAAAAACCTTGACGAGTACGCTTCGCGCCACGCTCCCCTGCAGTCCAACAGCGGATCACTGTCATATCCGAACGCCTCGTATGACATTGCACGGCTGGATCAGCTAGCCAAGTGGAGACCCACAAAGAGGCCGCTTTAAAAAGCTGTCTCGCACCAGTGCGCAGCATCTCTGTTTCGTTCACAGCGATCACTCAACATCTGACGCTGTTCGTACTGCTTATATATCCTACCAGACCAGGTAACAGCAGTAAACAAGAACGACACGAGAGCACTCTGGTGGCCGTTCTACCTGTCACAGAGAACTGCAGCTTATATTATTTACATATCCGCCGTTATGGTGTATGTGTTCGCAGCTATATTGACCTTCGACCATGTTCTTCAGGGTGCTTCACTTTTCTCAGACAGTGTTTTTATCTCACTGAGCCGTATATTTTTAATTCTTATTTTTTTAAGTTCATGTCCATTTCTGACTATTCTACCACATCATTTCATTCTTCTATGGAAGTTCCATTCGTAGCACCTGCTTTCATCGTTTGTGTGTTTCTTTTTTTGTGAGAAAGTTTTTTGTGAGAACTTTCATTTCCATATGTGAGCATAGGAACAGTCGTCGTGGGTGTCAATGGCTGGCAGACTAGCTGACAACACTGAGAAACTTTTGTGGTGGAGCAAACTCCATCTCTCACTTTAACGTTCACATCGCCACCACTAGTAACCGTACTGTGTGCATTGTACGTGCGTCGTGTAGCGAAGAGGGTGAAAGGTGAATTTCCGATGCCTGGACAATAACCCCGACAGATCAACCTCTCTTCACTGAAGCTACGATAATTCTTGGTGTTACTGTATTTGTTGTACAGAGTTGAGTCCTGTGTCGTAAAGAAGACACCGAGGAAGAGTGCACTTGCAGAAAGCAATTTCATAATGCTTTGAAAAACAGCACTCGTATTAGGTTGTGTGGTTGTCTGACTAACCAGTTTCATTGCAGCACTTTTTATCTATATTAAGCGATGTACCTTTCACTTGTAAGGACAACGAGTGGACCCAGATTCAAAACTGTGAGACATCATACGTGATTCCTCGCGGTTGTCTACTTCCAGCATTGTTTGAATTACTCTGAAAAACTTTTTGCTTTCAATTTGCGTGATTCAGATTGTTTAGAACACCTTCCCAAGCGAGTTTCATCACCTGTGAAACAAAGTTTTGGACAGATCACAAAAGATACCAGCAGGTGATATTTTGGTATTTAAGGCTTGTTGTGGCCTAAATGCTGTTCTCAGTGATCATTTCTTACGAAACCAAAAATGTGATGTTCTAATCAAATGATTTGTAAGCAACTATGGTACCTCCCTTTAGGACATTACATTCTGGGATATTTGACAAAGAAAAGATGCCAGTAAGGAAATTGGTCGATAATTGTTTAGATCATTCATGTCCCCGTACTTGCAAATAGATTGAAAACACAATAATTTAATCTGTCGAGAAATAAATCCACGCGATAGTGTTATAATGCTTGTGCCATTAAGGATGTGACATATTTAAACCAACTTTTCAGATTGTTGTTCCAGATGCTGTCAATACTCTGGCTGTGAGGTGCATAATTTCTACTGTGTCACATGTGGTATGTGTGGGCAAGATTCCCAACGACTACAGAGGTCGGCTCTGAAATAGAAGGTCGATAGGGTCTCACACAAGTGCAGACTTTCGCCAGTTTTTTCGAGGTACTGGTTCTGTTCACTCGTCACCACTTGCGCAACTACGGCCCTCGTGTTATGAGAACGCGAGACGCTGGCTGCGCTGTCACGCTGTGACCCCCGCCTTAAATGTTAACTCACATCTTGGTTACCGCTGCGCCTGTGAGGCCGCCCTGGAGTCAAGAGGCAGAGTAGCCGCAAGCCTGTGGTGTGAGCGTGGGCCTTCCTGGGTTGGAGCACGCCGACGCCTCGACTGTTTGACCACTCGAAAGTCAGCTCTTTCCGAGAGCAGCTCCTTCAGCAAACAGTCCCGAGGATGAACCGCTGCTGGCGGACTTTCTCCATCCGGTGCTCAGAGCCCCCACTACGTCCTCTTTCCATGCGTTTCCTTACGGATAGCCCCTGGCGCAGTTGTCTCCTAATCAGCGCCGTGTCCGCATACTAAGTTAAGCCCTTTTATTTCTACATCTACATCTACATTTATACTTCGAAAGCCACCCAACGGTGTGTGGCGGAGGGCACTTTACGTGCCACCGTCATTACCTCCCTTTCCTGTTCCAGTCGCGTATGGTTCGCGGGAAGAACGACTGCCGGAAAGCCTCCGTGCGCGCTCGAATCTCTCTAATTTTACATTTGTGATCTCCTCGGGAGGTATAAGTAGGGGGAAGCAATATATTCGATACCTCATCCAGAAACGCATCCTCTCGAAACCTGGCGAGCAAGCTACACCGCGATGCAGAGCGCCTCTCTTGCAGAGTCTGCCACTCGAGTTTGCTAAACATCTCCGTAACGCTATCACAGTTACCAAATAACCTTGTGACGAAACGCGCCGCTCTTCTTTGGATCTTCTCTATCTCCTCCGTCAACCCGACCTGGTACGGATCCCACACTGATGAGCAATACTCAAGAATAGGTCGAACGAGTGTTTTGTAAGCCACCTCATTTGTTGATGGACTACATTTTCTAAGGATTCTCCCAATGAATCTCAACCTGGCACCTGCCTTACCAAAAATTAATTTTATATGATCATTCCACTTCAAATCGTTCCGTACGCATACTCCCAGATATTTTATAGAAGTAACTGCTACCAGTGTTTGTTCCGCTATCATATAATCATACAATAAAGGATTCTTCTTTCTATGTATTCGCAATACATTACATTTGTCTATGTTAAGGGTCAGTTGCCACTCGCTGCACCAAGTGCCTATCCGTTGCAGATCTTCCTGCATTTCGCTGAAATTTTCTAATGCTGCAACTTCTCTGTATACTACAGCATCATCCGCGAAAAGCCGCATGGAACTTCCGACACTATCTAATAGGTCATTTATATATATTGTGAAAAGCAATGGTCCCATAACACTCCCCTGTGGCACGCCAGAGGTTACTTTAACGTCTGTAGACGTTTCTCGCGTATATGATGCAACATTTGCAACAGTTTCCTACTTTTATTTTTTTGCCATCATTCTTGCGACTTGTCGGATGCGGTCCACCACGACTTCCTCTCCTGCGCGAGCAGCATTTATGTCCATCTTTCTCAATTATTCGTTCTATCTGTTCTAATCTCTCTCTTCCACCACAATGTTTTATCCTCTATGCCTCCCTGTAGCATCATGGAAGTTACTCCCTGATGTCTCAAAACATGTTCTATCGTCTTACCCCTTCTTCTAGTTACTGTTGGATATATATTCC
Organism: Schistocerca piceifrons; assembly: GCF_021461385.2. Classification (NCBI taxonomy): domain Eukaryota; kingdom Metazoa; phylum Arthropoda; class Insecta; order Orthoptera; family Acrididae; genus Schistocerca; species Schistocerca piceifrons. The sequence continues at coordinate 945,004,912 of NC_060140.1, read as the reverse complement.
TTTCCTCGCTATTTCTCAGGAGAATATCCTCGTTTCTTACTTTACTCGTCCACATAATTATTAGAATCTGTAACACCACATATCAAGCACTTCGATTCTCTTCTTTCCCAGTTTCCCCTCAGTCCACGATTCCTCTCCATACAATGCTGTGTTCCACATGATCCTACATCTACTCTGCAAGTTACACTTAAGAGCTTGGCAGAAGGTTTCTCTACCGTTCATTGTCGAACGGCACGTGGGAAAAACCAACACTTAAGTCTTCCTATGCGTGCTCTGATTTCTCTTATTTTCTTGCGATGATCATATTCTCCCATGTATATGGGAGACAACAAAATATTATCGCATTCGGAGGAGAAGGTTGATGACTGAAATTTCGTAAAAAAATTTCGCTGCGAAGTTGACTGCCACCCAGCTCGCTTACTATATACCGAACACTCTCTTCCCCCTTTCACGATTATGCGAAACGAGCTACCCTTCTGTGAAATTTTTCAGTTCTCATTCATTCTCGTCGAGTAAGGATCCCATACCGTGCAGCAGTATTCCAGAAAAGGGCGGACAAGCGTAGTGTAGACACACTTTTTAGTAGTTTCGTTGCATCTTCTAAGTGTTCTACCAATAAAACGCAGCCTTTAGTTCGCCGTCACCCAACATAATCTACGTGATCGTTCAAATTTAAATTGTTCGTAACTGTAGTCCCTACGCATTTAGTTGAGTTGACAACCTTTAAATCTGAGTTATCGAGTAAATTTAACAGATCCCTTTTAATACTCACATGGATGACAACACAGTTTTTACTGTTTAGAATCAACTGGCACTTTTCGCACCATATAGGTATCTTATCAAATTCATTTTATGCTTCGTATCGATTTTTTGATGGCTTTTAAAAACGTTTAACGACAGCTTCATCTCCAAACAATCTAAGAGGGCTACTCAGATTGTCTCCTAAGTCGTTTACGTAGATTAGAAACAGCAGAGGACGTATAACACTTCTTCTGTTTTATTCGATGACTTTCGGTCAGTTACTACAAACTGTGGCTTCTGTGACAGGAAAGTACGCATCCACTCACACAACTGTGATGATACTCCGAAGACACACCATTTGAGAAGCCGTTTGTGAGGAATGGTATCAAATGCCTTCTGGAAATCTAACAATATGGGACAGATTTGAGTTCCCCTATCGGCAGTACTCATTACTTCGTGTGAACAAAGAGCCAGTTGACTTTGACAAGAACAAAGTTTTTTTTTTTTTAATTCGTGCTGGCATTCTGGAAAATTTTTTCTGGTCTGTGTTTGATATTAGTAGATTTCGTCTAGAGAGAACTATTCTCTTTGTCTATGTTAGCCTACTTCTTATATCCCCCTTGCTTTGTCCTCCTAGTGTTTCTTTGTTTACAAAGAAGCAGAATTGCCCCGAATTTTTATGTTAAGTTTTTTGCTAGTTTTATTTCTGCTACTGCTTCATAGTTTCGCATATCTTCTGTTACTCTCAATCCATATTTTGTGCACAGCGGACTATCATATTCAGGAGCTCGTGTAAATCATCATCTTTTACAGATGACAGCGAACTCGAAGGAAGGAAGGAAGATTGGGTTTAACATCCCAAGGAACATCGAGGTCGTTAGAGATCGAGAACAAGCTCGGATTGTGTCAAGGTTGGGAAAGGAAATCGGCAGTGTCCTTTCGAAGGAACCATTCCGGCATAAGCCCGGAGCGATTTACAGAAATCGCGAAAGACCTAAATCTGGATGGCTGGACGCGGGTTTGAACCGTCGTCCTCCCGAATGTGAGTCCAGAGTGCTAACCACTGTGAGCGAACTCGTCAGCAAATCTCACCACTGATATGCCTTCGCTCTGACTTTTAATCGCATTATTGAAGCTTTGTTTTACATACTTCCTTCTCCGAAACAGGTTGAGGAGAAGAGGAAGAAGACTGCGTCCCTCGCCTTAAGTCCTTTTTAATGCGAGCACTTGAGACTTGGTCTTCTATTCTTACTCTTCCCTCTAGGTTCTTATATATGTTGTGTATCACTTGTCATCCTCTCTCGTGTATACCTGTTATTCATCATCATCATCATCATCATCATCATTTAAGACTGATTATGCCTTTCAGCGTTCAGTCTGGAGCATAGTCCCCCTTATAAAATTCCTCCGTGATCCCCTATTCAGTGCTAACATTGGTGCCTCTTCTGATGTTAAGCCTATTACTTCAAAATCATTCTTAACCGAATCCAGGTACTTTCTCCTTGGTCTACCCCGACTCCTCCTACCCTCTACTGTTGAACTCATGAGTCTCTTGGGTAACCTTGCTTCTGCCATGCGTGTAACATGACCCCACCATCTAAGCCTGTTCGCCCTGACTGCTACATCTATAGAGCTCATTCCCAGTTTTTCTTTGATTTCCTCATTGTGGACACCCTCCTGCCATTGTTCCCATCTACTAGTACCTGCAATCATCCTAGCTACTTTCATATCCGTAACGTCAATCTTATTGATAAGGTAACCTGAATCCACCCAGCTTTCGCTCCCATACAACAAAGTTGGTCGAAAGATTGAACGGTGCACAGATAAATTGGTCTTGGTACTGACTTCCTTCTTGCAGAAGAGAGTAGATCGTAGCTGAGCGCTCACTGCATTAGCTTTGCTACACCTCGCTTCCAGTTCTTTCACTATGTTGCCATCCTGTGAGAATATGCATCCTAAGTACTTGAAACCGTCCACCTGTTCTAACTTTGTTCCTCCTATTTGACACTCAATCCGTTTATATCTCTTTCCCACTGACTTTACTTTCGTTTTGGAGATGCTAATCTTCATACCATAGTCCTTACATTTCTGATCTAGCTCTGAAATATTACTTTGCAAGCTTTCAATCGAATCTGCCATCACAAATAAGTCATCCGCATATGCGAGACTGCTTATTTTGTGTTCACATGTCTCAACTCTGTTATTCTAAGGATCAAAAATATCCAGCAACATTGTTGTTTCCACTATCAAGGGCACCGCCACAACAGCCTCTCTGATGCCATTCACTTGTTTGTGTATGCAGTAATACCAAATTCAATTTTTGCGAGTCCGGAGTGTCTTTGACGTGGAGTAGTGAGTCATTTACGACGATTGAATCAAAACTAACATACGGTCGATAAGAGATATCGACCTAGCGTCTATCTCGTGTCCTATGTTCACCTCTTCCTTAAATCTTCATTGCACAGCCGAATACTTCCGCTATAGCCTGTCCTGCCCAGAATGCTAATGGCTAGGATTTCTGTGTCAGCCAGTTTGAGGGAGAGGCCGATTGAATGTTGCTTTGGTTTCCATAAATCACTCCAAACGATCACATGTCCTTGAAACTAGTCACAGTGACTTCGTTTTGTAAGTCCGTCTCTAGCGACCTAGACATCGAAGAGTCGTCAGGTACTAACCATTTTATCCTCAGTTCGCCATAACCAGGGCTTAATTTCGGCCGCAACGCGTTCCGGCACCTCCCAAATACCCCCTTTGTTTTCTTTTCTTTCACAGTTCAGCACCGGAAAGTTGAAATAGTACACGTGTGTTAAATCACAACGTAATTATAATTTGCCGCCGCGCCAGCACATGTGAACGTGACAACGGGTCGCCAACGTCATGTGACGGACAGGAGGTACTGTGTGTGGTTCTTTGTTTTTTGTTGTTTTTTTTTTTTTTTTTTTTTTTTTTTGAGCTGTTCTAGGTGCTGCAGTCTGGAACGGCGCGACCTCTACGGTCGCAGGTTCGAATCCTGCCTCGGGCATGGATGTGTGTGATGTCCTTAGGTTAGTTAGGTTTGAATAGTTCTAAGTTCTAGGGGACTGATGACCTCACATGTTAAGTCCCATAGTGCTCAGAGCCATTTTTTTGTGTTTTTCTCGTATGTGTACGCACGTACAGTATACCTAAGATAAGTTGAGTGTTATTTCAAAGTTGTGATCGGTACATATCGCCTTTCGTTTACGACTGCCAACAACCTCAGCGATGTAGTAGCAAGGCGACGTCTCATGTTATGTGTGTCAATGAGAAATAACAGTGTAACATGATGTGGGGAGGAAAGGAGAGGAGAGGAGAGGAGAGGAGAGGAGAGGAGAGGAGAGGAGGAAGATTACGGCAGCCTCAGGGTGAGGAGGGGGGAGGGGGGAATATTTTATCTTTATCTTGCTTTGTTATCAACTCAGGCGCGACGCAACGATCAGCTGCTATGGTACAACATGCACACGGAGTTAACGTTCCGTGAAGACGTGGGAAATCGGAATTGTACGAGACCCAGATGGAGCAGGAATCTCTTCATAGTCATTAACCGCTAAATGGCTTGTTGATTAATACTGAACGCACGTTCATGGAGCAGCTACAAAGAAACCGTTCGAACGTTGCGGCTGGCAGCATTTGAAAGCATGATGTCATAGTCACGAAGACTACCGACTTGTGCCAATACGTATGAAGCAGAACTATGGAGCAAAGTGACATTCGTACGGCACCAGGCGGTGGCAGCTGTTGTTTATACTGGTGTTATGTTTCTGATTATAAGATATTATGGTTTAAAAACCTGAATTTCAGAACAGGATTTTCTAAAAACTGATTTCTCTTATCACAAGTCTCTCTCTGTGGCCCGGGGGGGGGGGGGGGGGGGGGGCGAAGTGGTAGAAGGGGGCGCATTCCGTCACCTTAAAGTTTAGAAATTAAGCACTGGTCATAACATCAGCCGACTATAGGTACGATATGAGAGTAATGCGGAATTTAGGTGTGTCCATCGGTGAGAGATTAAATTGGAAGAAACACATTGACGATCTGCTGAAACGTTTGAGTTCAGCTACTTATGCAATAAGGGTCATTGCGAATTTTGGTGATAAACATCTTAGTAAATTACCTTTTTTTTTGGTCATCAGTCTACTGACTGGTTTGATGCGGCCCGCCACGAATTCCTTTCCTGTGCTAACCTCTTCATGTCAGAGTAGCACTTGCAAACTACGTCCTCAATTATTTGCTTGACGTATTTCAATCCCTGTCTTCCTCTACAGTTTTTGCCCTCTACAGCTCCCTCTAGTACCATGGAAGTCATTCCCTCATGTCTTAGCAGATTAAATTAGCTTACTACGCCTATTTTCACTCATTGCTTGCATATGGCATCATATTTTGGGGCAATTCATCACTGAGGAATAAAGTATTTATTGCACAAAAGCGTGTAATCAGAATAATAGCTGGAGTCCACCCAAGATCATCCTGCAGACATTTATTTAAAGCTCTAGGGATATTCACAGTAGCTTCTCAGTATATATACTCTCTTATGAAATTTGTTATTGACAACCACACCGAAATCAAAAGTAATAGCAATGTGCATAACTACAATACTAGGAGAAAGGATGATCTTCACTATTCGAGATTAAATCTAACTTTGGCACACAAAGGGGTGAATTATACTGGCACTAAAGTCTTTGGTCACTTACCAAATAGTATCAAAAGTCTGACAGATAACCAACAAGTATTTAAGAAGAAATTAAAAGAATTTCTGAATGACAACTCCTTCTACTCCATAGAGGAATTTTTAGATATAAATTAAGAAAAAATTAAAAAAAGACAAACAAAAAATTACAAAAAAATTAAAAAAATTTAAAAAGTTGTTATATTAACTTAATTATGTTGTTAAATTAACTTAATTATGTCATGTATTGGACAATTTGACTCGTTCCACATCATCACGAAATGCCGCATTCATGATCCATGGAACTAGTATTAATCTTATCTAATCTAATCTTAGCGTGCGATGTCTGAGAAGAACGGTAGCAAGACGCGGCACGCAGCACCCAGCCGTTGTCCGTGTCCCCTGTGACGTCACCGACGGTGCGTCTGGCACAGTAGCCCTCTGGAATGCTGTCACAGCCCATAATGTGGGCGGCCTCAAAATGTCGCCTCGCCGTGTTTGGCGTGTGCTCTCAGCGTTACCTTGAAGCACCTGACCGCAGATTTCGTTCTACTCGTGGCCTGTCCACTGCGTCCAACTGCGCTGCGCCAGAGACGGGCAGTCCATTTTCGTGGAGATCCATCGTGACGAGTCGGCACGTGCGGAAGCCTATGGTCCGCACTATCTTCCATCTTTCATGGTCGGCGTATATATTGTTACAATGGTTCACACTATCTTCCATCTTTCCCCTTCGGCGTATACACTGTTGCAAAGAAGTTCACCGTAAGAAATCGTGCGTTGAAACCAGACGTTATTCGATCGCCTGCGTCTGCAGCTCGTAGTCTAGTGTTTGGTCAGAGAGCTCAGCGCGTTTGGTCAGAGAGGTGGCTGCTCTCTGTAATAAAAAAGCCGAGTGAAGGGATCAACGATGAACTTCAACGGCTGTCATGTGACGTCGGCCACAATCAAATCCAACGGAAAAAAAGAGTGGTTAGCGTTGATGTCTCCGGATCATGGGGTACCGAGTTCGATTCCCGGCCGAGTCGTGGATTTTCTCGGCCTGTGGACTGGCTGTTTCTATTGTTCTCATCATTTCATCATCGTCTGGGAAAGCGGGGAGACTAGACTTTGAAAATATTGGGAATTTGAACGGGCGGTTAACATGCCGTTGAGCGCCCCGCAAACCAAAATCGTCATCATCACCATCGATGCCCCGTATTTTTTAATTTGTATTAATTTTGAAAGAGCAAGAAATATATGACAGCTGCAGGAAATGTGGGGATCACTGGTAAGCCATATCATACACTAAACGCACGGAAAACTTGAAACGGTGTGATGAGGTCGCAAAATAATCCCCCAGAAGATTGGACAGCACGCAATACTTGAAAAGACGCGATGAGGTCGCAAAATAATCCACCGGAAGTTGGGACAGCACATCAGTTATTGAGATACTTCTCTGCGTAGTACTGATACGTCGTCCATAAAGAGCCCTTTTCAAACTATTCCACACATGTTCGATAGGGTTCATGTCTGGAGAACACGCTGGCCACTCTAGTCGAGCGATGTCGTTATCCTGAGGGAAGTCATTCACAAGATGTGGACGATGGGGACGCGGACTGTCGTCCATGAAGTGGAATGCCTCGCCAATAAGCTGCCGATATGGTTGCACTATCGGTCGGAGGATGACATTGAGGTATCGTACAGCCGTTACGGCGCCTTCCATGACCACCAGCGGTGCATGTCGGCCCCACATAATGCTACCCCAAAACAGCAGGGAACCTCCACCTTGCTGAACTCGCTGGACTTTGTGTCTAAGGCGTTCAGCCTGACCGGGTTGCCTCCAAACACGTCTCCGACGATTGTCTGGTTACAGTCATATGCGACACTCATCGGCGAAGAGAACGTGATGCCAATCCTGAGCGGTCCATTCGACATGTTGTTGGGCCCATATGTACCGCGCTGCATGGTGTCGTGGTTGCAAAGATGGACCTCGCTATGGACGTCGGGACTGAAGTTGCGCATCATGCAGCCTACTGCGCACAGTTTGAGTCGTAACACGACGTCCTGTAGCTGCACGAAAAGCATTATCCAACATAGTGGCGTTTATGTCAGAGTTCCTCCCAGCCATAATCCTTAGGTAGCGGTCATCCACTGCAGTAGTAGCCCTTGGGCGGCCTGCGCGAGGCCTGTCGTCGACAGTTCCTGTCTCTCTGTATCTCCTCCATGTCCGAATAATATCGCTTTGATTCACTCCGAGATGCCTGGACACTTCCGTTATTGAGAGCCCTTCCTGGCAGAAAGTAACAATGCGGACGCAATCGAACTGCGGTACTGACCGTCAAGGCATGGTTGAAACACAGACAACACGAGCCGTATACCTCCTTCCTGGTGGAGTGACTGGAACTGATCGGCTGTCGGACCCCCTACGTCTAATAGGTGCTGCCCATGCATGGATGTTTACATCTTTGGGCGGGTTTAGTGACATCTGTGAACAGTCAAAGGTACTGTGTCTGTGACACACTATCCACAGTCAACCTCCATGTTAAGGAGTTCTGGGAACCGGAGTGATGCAAAACTTTTTTTGATGTGTGTATAAAGGTGCTCTCAAGTCTTAGTAATGATGAAGTAAGAGAAAGGCATCGTGGCGGTATGGAAGTGACCAAATCTGTAGTTTTGGTAACTGGTCTGGGAAGGGTAACAAAGTTAGTAGAAGCGGTACTGAAATAAAAGACAAAGGACCTAAGGAAACGAAAGAGACGGGTTTGAGGAAAGTTAGGACAGTGTTACTGAGTGACATATACGATTCGCAATTGGACAGGAGGGATATCGAAGCCAGTTATAAATGTACCATAATTTTGGGTCAAATGGAGGTTAGTGGGTAGTTTTAGTGAACCGTGGTAATCAGTGACGCTTGCTTCAGGTGTAGACAGGATTTGTCGCAGTGTGTAGTTGCAACTATAAATAAATTAGCTTCTTGCTGCAAGGATGGTTTGCAGTTTCTTTATTGCATTACCGATTTCGGGACCAGCAGGTTCATCTTCGGATTCACTCTGTGCTGTGTAAGTTACAGCTTGCTATCGTCACCGATGATAAAGGAAACAAACTCGTGTCAACGATATCACACAAAGTAGACATCTCAGTGGTCGGCAGCAGACTACGATTCCCATCACGATGAAGAGTTTTAATATCATTGTGAAGTGTTTCACGCTTGTGGGAGAGCCTCCTCAGGGACTGGCAGGAAAGGGGAGGGCGCCGTTGCATGCACCAGCTTTGAGTCGGTTCGTGTGGCGTAAATGGTAGCGCACTGCCCATGGAAAGCAAGGGCACGGCTTAGAATCCTGGTCCGGCTCAGAGTTTTAACTTGTCGTATAGAATGGACACGGTGTATACTCCGCCCAGCATAAACGATTTCCACCACTCTTCTGAAGAATTTTTTGACGTTGTTTGCCTGATACACCGGCCAGCCTGAGTGTGATACTTAGGTTTTATATGACCGTTTCGGCAAATTCTGCGCTGCTTCCAATCTCCGCCTCAGTAATTACGATAAGGAGCAACACATCTCAACAACTATTTTTTTTTCATGCCATCCTGGATGAGATGCGTAAATCTTTTGCTACATATCTCGTGTAAGGTAATTATTCGTTTATGGAAGTACTTTTCCCTTGGTCCCACAAAGTAAACTATGTCCTGAGCAATGAAATTTTGTTGTCTGAACGTTGATTCCTACGGACAAATTGCGTAAAAAAACACTATGCCTCGAACTGTTGTTATTCATTCGTATTAAGGGGGGTAGGACGTCAAACGATTCGACCATCATCAGTTATTTTGCTCCCCAAATAGCAAAACTCCTTTACTACTTTAAGTGTCTCATTTCCTAATCTAATTCCCTCAGCATCACCCGACTTAATTTGACTACATTCCATTGTCCTCGTTTTGCTTTTGTTGATGTTCATCTTATATCTTCCTTTCATAACACTGTCCATTCCGTTCAGCTGCTCTTCCAGGCCCTTTGCTGTCTCTGACAGAATTACAATGTCATCGGCGAACCTCAAAGTTTTTATTTCTTCTCCATGGATTTTAATACCTACTCCGAATTTTTCTTTTGTTTCCTTTACTGCTTGCTCAATATACAGATTGAATAACATCAGGGAGAGGCTACAACCCTGTCCCACTCCCTTACCAACCACTGCTTCCCTTTCATGCCCCTCGACTCTTACAACAACCACCTGGTTGCTGTACAAATTGTAAATAGCCTTTCGCTCCATGTATTTTACCCCTGCCACCTTCAGAATTTGAAAGAGAGTATTCCAGTCAACATTGTCAAAAGCTTTCTCTAAGTCTACAAATGCTAGAAACGTAGGTTTGCCTTTCCTTAATCTATTTTCTAAGTTAAATCGTAGGGTCAGTATTGTCTCACGTGTTCCAACATTTCTACGGAATCCAAACTGATCTTCCCCGAGGTCGGCTTCTACCAGTTTTTCCATTCGTCTGTACAGAATTCGTGTTAGTATTTTGCAGCCGTGGTTTATTAAACTGATGGTTCGGTAATTTTCACATCTGTCAACACCTGCTTTCTTTCGGATTGGAATTATTATATTCTTCTTGAATACCTAACCGTATCTATCATAAAAGCGTCAGTACTGGTCATGAAAGGGCGTTAATCCTGAACAGCTGTCCCACGGGCGTGATGCTGGCATCTTTGAAACATTTCTTGGTCAATGAAATTGAGGCCTGACCTCTTTACACACTTACCTTTCTCCCGGACGTTTTGTCGCTGCCGTCATTCTGTTTAGATAAACGCAGGGAGTTCAGCCGGTTTGGAAATGACGCCTCATACTCCTAACGGGAAGATGTGCAACAGTACAACGCACAGAGCGCTGATGACCCAACAAAATCCGGGTTACACAAGGGTCCGTTCCGCGCTCCGCACTTGAGTCACGCTGGAACACGGGCCTCGGTTGAGAGGAACCCATTTCGCTTACACCGGCGACCTTGGCATTATGAAGTTCATAATCAAGTGCTTTACAAATTACACCTCTGTAGATAATACAGCGCTCATTTCCCACCATCAATTTCTGCTTACGATGTTTTCTTTATTGTCTGTCATGCTAGACGTTTTCGGCACCGCTACACACTTAATGATGATGAAAATAATGTTTTTTGTTTCGCTGAGCTCCCGAATGACCGTGAGAGTGTAAGCTAATAGGTCATGGATTAAGGCACTCCATAAACGAGTCGAGACTCTTACGAAATTCAGATGAATAAACAATTTAAAAAGTACGATAGTATACACAACAAGTAACAAAATACAAACAGTGAGCCAAAATAAAGCATTTCAGCTTTTAGATTTGAAACTCGTGCGCTTATCATTCACATATTTTTCTTCTACTGAAAGCCTGTTCAAGCTAGAATCTGCAGAACAGTATAAACCAATCCGTACAATGTTTAAGAAAGTGTCATCCTAGTAAAAATCGTTTCTCTGTCTGGTAAATCGGCTGCAGTGCTGGTGGTGGACGAAATTTGCAACACCAGTATTTGGCCGGCAAGGCGAGGTCTCCATTGTATGACTATTCTGAAATTAACAACTAACTGCATGGCAGAGGTTTCATCGTACCACTTTCAAGCTGTTTTTCAGCCGTTCCACTGTCTAACGGCGCACGGAATAAAAGAATACAGAAATCTTCCCATGCGAGCTCTGGTTTCTCTTATTTCATTACGATGTCCGTTTCCTCGTATACAGGTGGGCGTCAACAAAATATTTTCGCATTTTTAAGGGAAAGTTGGCGGCTGAGATTTCTCGCCGCAACCAGAAACGACTTTGTTTTAAAGTTTGCAGCCCAAACCAACGTATCACATCCGTGACACTCTTCCCCCTGCTCCACGACAATACAAACCCAGCTACACTTCTTTGGATTCTCTCAGTCTTATGCGTCAATCCTTTCTGAAACAGACCACATACCGCGCAGCAGTGCTGCAGACGAGATCGGACAAACGTAGTGTAGGCAGTCTCTTCATCAGACCTGTTTTATCTTGTAAGTGTTCCGCCAATAAAACGCAGTCTTTGATTTGCTTTCCCCACAACATTCTCTATGTGAGATTTCCAATTTAACTTGTTCGTAACTGTAGCCCCTAAGTAATTAGTTGAATTGACAGGGTTTAGGTTTGTGTGATTTACCGTGTAAGCGAAATTTTACCGATTTCTTTTAGAATACATGTGAATGAGTTCACACTTTTCATTATTTAGATTCAAATGGTTCAAAAGGCTCTGAGCACTATGGGACTTCACATCTGAGGTCATCAGTCGCCTAGAACTTAGAACTACTTAAACCTAACTAACCTAAGGACATCACACACATCCATGCCCGAGGCAGGATTCGAACCTGCGACCGTAGCGGTCGCGCGGTTCCAGACTGTAGCGGTCTAGATTATTTAGATTCAATTGCCACTTTACGTACCATACAGATATTTTGTCCCAGTCATCCTGCAATTGATTTTGATCTTCTAATGACTTTACTAGACGGTAAATGACAGTCCCATCTGCAAAATATCTAAGAGGGCTGCTCAGAATGTCTCCTAAATTGCTTATGTATACGAAGTGTTCCAATAAAAAGTACGAATGTCTTAACAACCAAACGGTTTGAAAGTTGCGTATTCGCTGTTAGATATCGTAGTGAGACATGTAGGGACGCGAAGCACCTCCTCATAACAAATTCAAAGCTGCGTCCTCAGCAGACGAGTTGATGCTCACCCACCGCGTTGTCCGAGGTCCGATACTCATCGAATTCTTGGAAGACAGGAAAACTATTCACATTGGCGTGCACTGCGATTCACTCCGAAGCCTACCTACGCAAGTCCACCAAGAATCATCCGCCACTGAGCGAGGTGGCGCAGTGGTTAGCACACTGGCCTAGCATTTGGGAGGACAGCTGTTCAAACCTGCGTCCGGCCATTCTGATTTAGGTTTTCCGTGATTTCCATAAAATCGCTTCAGGTAAATGGGGTGGTTCCTTTGAAAGGGCACGGCCGATTTCCTTCCCCATCCCTCCCTAATTCGATGGGACTGTTTGGTCTCCTACCGCAAATCAACCAACCAACAAATGACCTGGGTTGTTCACGGAGAGAAGTGATTCTGCTCCAAGATAACGCGCGTCCACACGTCTCCACGGCCACATAAAGCGAAATGGCCAACTCCAGATGGAACATCCGCGTGTATGATGCACTAAAAAAGTCTCAAAAGGAAGCGCTTAAACTAGACGACCAACTGCAGGGCACAGTGGAAGAGTGACTCCTGTCACAGCCACAGCAATTCTGGCAACAGGGAATGGATCAAATGGCTCTGAGCACTATGGGACTTAACATCTGAGGTCATCAGTCCCCTAGAACTTAGAACTACTTAAACCTAACTAACCTAAGGACAACACACACATCCATGCCCGAGGCAGGATTCGAACCTGCGACCGCAGCGGTCGCGCGGTTCCAGACTGTAGCGCCTAGAACCGCTCGGCCACACCGGCCGGCGGTAACAGGGAATCCTTAGGCTTGTGAAACAGAGGGATAGTTGTGCTCACGCTGCTGGTGACTACTTTCAAATAAAGATTTCAATTAGACTCATAGTGTTGTTTCGCACCTTTTCTTTTGAACACCCCTTACAGATTAGAAACAGCAGAGGACCTACAATACTTCCTTGGCGATCGCCAAGTATCACTTCTGTTTTACTTAATGACTTTCCGTCAATTACTACCAACTGTGATCTTTCCGACTGGAAATCACTAATCCAATCGATAAACTAAACGGCTTAGACACGCAATTTCATTAGAAGTCTCTTGTGAGAAACGACGTGAGAAGCCTTTTGAAAATCTAGAAATATGGAATCAATTTGCGATCTCCTGTCGGTAGCACTCAGTACTTTGTAAGAGTAAGGAGCTAGTTGTGTTTCAGAAGATCGATATTTTCTGAATCTTTGCTGACTGTGCGTCAACAGATCGTTTTCCTCGAGGTAATTGGTTCAAATGGCTCTGAGCACTATGGGACTTAACAGATGAGGTCATCAGTCCCCTAGAACTTAGAACTACTTAAACCTAACTAACCTAAGGACATCACACACATCCATGCCCGAGGCAGGATTCGAACCTGCGACCGCAGCGGTCGCGCGGTTCCAGACTGTAGCGCCTAGAACCGCTCGGCCACCCCGGCCGGCTCGAGGTAATTCCTGGTGTTCGAACACAGTATATGCTTCAAAATCCTACTGCAAATCGACGTCAGTGATACGGGCCTGTAATTCGTCGTATTATTCCTACTTCATTTCCTGAGTATTGCCGTGACCCGCGCAACTTTCTAGTCGTTCGGTACAGATCTTTCGTCGGGCGAACGGGTGTATATGATTACGTACGGAGCACACTCTGAAACGAATACAATCTGGGCCAGAGGCTTTGCCTTTATTAAGTGGTTTAAGCTGCTTTGCTACACCGAGGACGTCTACTAAGTTGCTGATGTAGGTTACAGTTTTTAATTAGAATTCTGCAATATTTACTTCGTCTTGTTTGGTGAAGGAATTTCAGAAAACCACATCTAGTCCTCTACTTTAGTGGCACTGTCATTAGCTACATTACCATCGCTGCTGCGCGGTGAAAGTATTGGTTGCGTCTTCTCGCTGGTGTACATTTTTCACGAAAGACCAGAATCTCTTTGGATTTTCTGCCAAATTTTGAGACACAGTTTCGTTGTAGAAATTATTTAAAGCATCTCACACTGAAGTTCGTACTAAATTTCGAGCTTCTGTGAAACTTCGCCATCTCGGGGATTTTACGTTCTTTTAAATTTCGGCTGCTTCTGCAATTCGTTTTGCGTACGATGGGAGTCAGTTCTATCTGTTATTATTTTTTGGAATAAATGTCTCCGTGTTGTCGATACTATTTCCTTGAATTTAAGCCACATCTGATATACGCTTGCGTAGTTAGTTCGGAGGCAATGAAAGCTGTCTCTTAGGAAGGCGTCACGCGAGTTTTTATATGCTTTTATTTTTGGTGGGTATCGATGTTATGGCATTAGGTTTCACTACAACGACCTTGTGGTCACTAATCCCTGTACTCGTAATAATTCTCTCTATTTGCTCGGAATTATTTGTTGCTAAGAGGTCAAGTACGTTTTCGCAACAATTCACAATTCGAGTGGGCTCCTGGACTGGTTGTTCAAAATAATTTTCGGAGAAAGCATGTAGTACGATTTCGAACGATGTTTTATGCCCACCACCGACTATAAACATGTATTTTAGCCAACGTACCGAGGGTGTATTGATGTTAGCGCCAGGCATTGTATGAGCTGGGTACCTACTTGAAATGAGCCGGGAGTTCTCGTGCGGTGTAGAAGTGGTGTGCCCTGTGGACGAAAGGTTGCAACGCTACTGGTGGCTCGTGAACATTAAATAATGAGAAGTTGATCGCCACTTGGGATCAATTTATTGCTCCTGACCCGTCAGGGGCCAGTACACGACATTAATGTTGTATGTGACTGATCTGTACGTGGTAGATTAGTTTGACAAAGACAATTCAGTGAAGGGTTTGTAACAATAGAATTTAACGAGTCGATTTACAGAGTAAAGAATATACTAAAAATGTGGCCCCTTAAGGTACGACGTAAGCTACAACCACAGAATTTAAAAAATTATTCAAATCGGGCACAACTTGCTCTGAACGTAGTAAAAAGACAAGAAATCAAATGATTAAGACCAAGCAGTGTGTGCGCAGCAAGTACGAAAATGCAAAACAAAGGAATTGAGCTATACACCTACTATTTAAACTGAACAAATTCCTAAAGTTCAGTCGTTTACTGAAGACTTTATACGGCAACAAATTCACTTTGGCAAAAGTTCAGTCACCGATAGCTATATTGTCACTCACATGTCAAACTGGTACACACGGAAATATTTCGGGCAGGGGGACCGCGCCTATATGTCATTACCGCTTTCATCCAGATTTATGGTGTATGTAAATTTTGACCAGAAATTAAAGTTAGAGATGTGGGGGCTCCAGGTGGCCAAGCGATTAGAAAAAAAGGCATTATTGGCACAGATCGGGTGAGACATGAACCTTTAGTGTTGGTGTGGTATCCAACCAGCCATTGGCGCAGTGGAAAAAGTACAGAACGGTAACCCGGCCGTCATGGGTTTAATAAATTTGCGGAAACTGTTTTTATACTTTTATTTTCAGCTTTTACTAACGTAACACTGCAAATAAATCGAAATAATTCTCACTGTACTATATTTATTAATATTTTCCGAAAAGGCATGAAAAGCAAAGACAGACGAAAATTTGGTCGATGAATAAGTGGTAAAATATAGGACTGTCGTTACTTCATAAAAATCTGGGAACCTTACAACAACATTACACATTTTTTTTCACTTATGAACTGAAGCCTTGCATGCAGGAGAACTAATTTCTTCAGTTCGGTGACTAGGAGGAAAGACAAACAAATCCATAATTATAGGAGGAGACTTTTTAACATGAAGGGAGATTGCCATCGCGCAGTATTAATGTGAAGGCCCCACCCTAGCAAATGCATACACTAGTTCAGCGTTGCAATGTCCATTTTTCCTGTTAGGTGAAGAATTTAATTAAAAAGCTTCAAAATGCTCTTCTCTGATCAAGAGTGAAAAAGAATTCACACCCCGAGAAGACTGCATCGTAATACACTCCATTGGCAACATTCCGTGAGATGATGCGTTACGTGTGGTTTGCTAGCACACTGTGTGATAAGAGAGAACCTTTTATGAATATAAGCCAAACTTGAAACTTCCTAGCAGATTAAAACTGTGTGCCCGACCGAGACTCGAACTCGGGACCTTTGCCTTTCGCGGGCAAGTGCTCTACCATCTGAGCTACCGAAGCACGACTCACGCCCGGTCCTCACAGCTTCACTTCTGTCAGTATCTCGTCTCTTACCTTCCAAACCTAACAGAAGCTCACCCGCGAACCTTGCAGAACTAGCACTCCTGAAAGAAAGGATATTGTGGAGACATGGCTTAGCCACTGCCTGGGGGATGTTTCCAGAATGAGATTTTCACTCTGCAGCGGAGTGTGCGCTGATATGAAACTTCCGCAATGACGCAACGGGGCCCGCATCTCGTGGTCGTGCGGTAGCGTTCTCGCTTCCCACGCCCGGGTTCCCGGGTTCGATTCCCGGCGGGGTCAGGGGTCAGGGATTTTCTCTGCCTCGTGATGGCTGGGTGTTGTGTGCTGTCCTTAGGTTAGTTAGGTTTAAGTAGTTCTAAGTTCTAGGGGACTTATGACCACAGCAGTTGAGTCCCATAGTGCTCAGAGCCATTTGAACCATTTTTTGACGCAACGGGTAATGGAAGGCACGGACGAAAAGGGGCGTTCCAGAGGAACTGGCTGATCTCTGCCACTGACTGGTTCTTGCTCTTTCACAGCTTCCGGAGACGGCAGCATTAGCGTTGAAAACTCTGAAGCTGACCAACGGATTGCCGGCCGGGTTGGCCGAACGGTTCTAGGCGTTTCAGTCTGGAACCGCGCGACCGCTACGGTGGCAGGTTCGAATCCTGCCTCGGGCATGGATGTGTGTGATGTCCTTAGGTTAGTTAGGTTTAAGTAGTTCTAAGTTCTAGGGGACTGATGACCTCAGATGTTAAGTCGCATAGTGCTCAGAGCCATTTGACCAAAGCATTGGCACTTCGCAAGCCACTGTCGTAACGAGAGAGAGACCCTGGACGTGGGAGAGGCACGTGGAGGAGAGCCCCACGGAGGCCGCTCCAGCTCCAGCTCCAGCGAGGCACGGTGCGTGGGCGTGTGAGCGGTCGCGCACTACTTGCCGCGGCGGACCAAGGCCGCTCCCCAGCCGGCAGCCGCAAGGCCGCAGCTCCTCTCCTCTCCTCTCCCGTTACCTGCCTACAGCTGAGTCAGCAGGCGTCTGGGATGCCCCGGCCTCTCCCTGCACCACATCACCTGTCCCCGTCACCCGCCCTACGCCATACGCCTCCTCTTCTCCCAGTTTCCTCAGTTCCGTCATTTTTACTTGACAAGCCGAACAGAAGCTTTTGTCGCCGTTCCTCACAAGCGACTTCTAATCAAGCTGCGGGCCTATGGGGTATCGTCTCAGTTGTGCGACTGGATTCGTGATTTCCTGTCAGGAAGGTCGCAGTTCGTAGTAATAGACGGCAAATCATCGAGTAAAACTGAAGCGATATCAGGTGTTGTCCAGGGAAGCGTCCTGGGACCTCTGCTGTTCCTGATCTATATAAATGACCTGGGTGACAATCTGAGCAGTTCTCTTAGGTTGTTCGCAGATGATGCTGCAGTTTACCGTCTAGTAAGGTCATCTGAAGACCAGTATCAGTTGCAAAGCGATTTAGAAAAGATTGCTGTATGGTGTGGCAGTTGACGCTAAATAATGAAAAGTGTGAGGTGATCCACACGAGTTCCAAAAGAAATCCGTTGGAATTCGATTACTCGATAAATAGTACAATTCTCAAGGCTGTCAATTCAACTAAGTACCTGGGTGTTAAAATTACGAACAACTTCAGGTGGAAAGACCACATAGATAATATTGTGGGGAAGGCGAGTCAAAGGTTGCGTTTCATTGGCAGGACACTTAGAAGATGCAACAAGTCCACTAAAGAGGTAGCTTACACTACACTCGTTCGTCTTCTGTTAGAATACTGCTGCGCGGTGTGGGATCCTTACCAGGAGGGATTGACGGAGGACATCGAAAGGGTGCAAAAAAGGGCAGCTCGTTTTGTATTATCACGTAATAGGGGAGAGAGTGTGGCAGATATGATACGCGAATTTGGATGGACGTCATTAAAGCAAAGACATTTTTCGTCGCGGCGAGATCTATTTACGAAATTTCAGTCACCAACTTTCTCTTCCGGATGCGAAAATATTTTGTTGGGCCCAACCTACATAGGTAGGAATGATCATCTAAATAAAATAAGAGAAATCAGAGCTCGAACAGAAAGGTTTAGGTGTTCGTTTTTCCCGCGCGCTGTTGGGGAGTGGAATGGTAGAGACATGGTATGATTGTGGTTCGATGAACCCTCTGCCAAGCACTTAAATGTGAATCGCAGAGTAGTCATGTAGGTGTAGATGAAGATGCTCTGCTTTTCTACAACTGCGAGGGTCATTCCGAAAGTAATGAATCCTATTATTTTGTGGTGACTTCGGATGTCCACGCCAGATGTTTTTTTTTATGTAGTTGTAACGCTTGAACCTTCCTCTTTCATTTGCAGCTCGTTCCGTTGTTCTGCGGTAAACGGCGCCAGCAGGGTAGTGTTCGAAAATGGAGTCCGACAAGGATGCACTTATAAGACAGCAGTGTGTCATTGAATTCCTCACTGCTGAAGAAATATGGGTGATTGAAATCCATCAACACTAGCTAAAGGCGTATGGAGACGGAATAATAGACGTGAGCAGTGTGAGGCGATGGTTTCGGCGTTTTCAAGATGGTGAAAAGGGTGTGTATGAGAAGCCAGGACCCCGTCGACCCTGCAAAGCCGTCATCCCTCACAATGAAGAGCGTCTTCATTAACTCACCCGTGCTCATCGGCGGATAATGACCAGAGAATTGTGTGCAAAGCTGAATGCCGCCTGTAACGCCTTGGAAACAATGTTGGAATACAAGTAAAAAGATCGATATAGAAAGGGACGATTAACTCAAGGAATTGTTCTGTCTGGGAATGGAATAGGGAGAGAAGATGCTAGTTGTGGTACGAGGTACCCTCCGCCACGCACCGTATGGTCGATTGCGGAGTATGTATGTAAAAAAGAAATATTATTTAGCGCTCAAAAAGGGCTTCTTATGCTACATCAGGACCAACTTTTATTGCGTGGAATTTAGGTTATCATGAATAAGCAGTTTTCATCTGGAGCAGTTGATTTGGAACGGATCGATCTCAAAAGCGGAACGAATTCAGTAGGATTGTATCAAAGCCGTTACAGTGGGATTACATTAACCTTTGGAAGGTTACTTGAAGGCTATAGCCCCACATTCAGCGTAGCTGTCTAGGTTAGATTGCTTATATAAGTAGAAAATTTCGATAGCAGAATTTGGCCATCAAGTAAATTTAAGTTTCTAGTGCAAAGTCCCTGATAACTACACTGTTTATTACTGGCGTGGATTAATTCCCGTGTACGTTTAGCTGCAGCCGCTAGTCTGGCAGCAGGTGCTAATTCTATACAATTCATTTATGTACTTCGTGAATGAATGTGCTAGCGACTCTCCACTTGTTATCTTAGTTGCCGGCTCAACCTCCCCGCATAGAGCGCCTTATAGGGCTCTGCCTAACAAGGCATCTATCTTTAGTCTCGCCACCCGTAGCTGAACTTCGTTCCATATGCGCCTATCTAACTTTGTGAGAGATAGTGCAGAACCAGCTTTACGAGGAAACGGGAGAAACAGAAGATGTAACGTTTTCCGTTAGATACAAATTGGAAATCTTTTATTATATATGGACAGTTCGCACCAAAAATCTTGAGCTTTTGAGGAAACGGGCAGTAGAAAGGAACAGTGTAACGTCCCGTCGAGATCGATGTCGTTAGAGATGGAGCATGAGCTTGCATTGTTTCAGGGATAGGGAAGGAAATCGGCCGTGCCCTTTCAAAGAACCATCACGAAAAACCTAAATCTGGATAGCCGGACATGGATTTGAACCGTCGTCCTGTCGAATCCGAGTCCGCTGTGCTAACGACTGCGCCACCTCGCTCAGTGAAACAGATTGAGGCCTGGCAGTAGAAAGATTCCTTAGCATGGACAGGCTGCGTGTTTCGGTAAAGCACAGGCTGTACTGTTTTCTGTGTTTACATTTCCACTGGCTAAGAGAACACATACCATCGGACGACAAGGTGATGCAGCGCGCTGGTTGACACGAAGGGCGCATATTTGTGACGAGCACCGTTAAAATAGCTATTCAACTATTGTGATTTAGGTTTTCTGTGATTTCACCAACTTTGGCTTAGACAAATGACAGACTGAGACCGCCGCCCAGACCACTGTTGATTCTTCTTTTTGTCCTCGTTCTATGTTGATCCTTGACAAAATGCATTTTGCACAGTAGCCATGAATAAGTCAATAACTGCGTTTCAACGTAAGATTTATTGATCACCGTATGCATCTTGAAATTCGTTTCTTGAACGTAGGCTTGTCTGCTCATACGGAGCTACCTGTTGTTGAGTATTACGTAACACGTACAAGGCAATTAAAGTCATGCGTCAACATTCCCTTCATCAAACTTCGTGCGATCTGTATGTGACGATCACTGTTTCGTAAGAGTTTTGAAACATTCCTACGTAGTGCAAGCTTCTCCATAGACATAAATTTCCATTGCATGCTGCAGCCATAGTGTTAGAAACTGTATGTTCGGTGTACACAGACTTAACGAGCTCCAGCGTGTTGAATACCCGGCGTTTTCCTTGGAAAACAATGGTTATCAAATAGACAACATGCAAATCAGACGGTTCGACACAAACAGTTGCTTCTGCGAACATGTTAGTGGCTTTATTTCCTTGGTGCAAACTAAAAATCAATAGAACGACTTGTTGATGATACTGCTGTCATTCACAAGTGATTGTCTCTGTAAAATAGTGAAAATTTTCAGTATGATCTGGGACGTGTCTGGCTCGCATATTTAACGGTGGTATAGACAAATGTACGTAATAGCAAGGGAAGGAGCGTAAGCGACCAAAAAATCCAAAGTTTTTCCTTGCCGTAGTCACAATATTTTGCCTTAAATAGACAAAGACGTGCGAAGAAAAGTAAAAACATACGTTAATACCATATTCCGTATTACCGGAACGCCTCTACCGAATACACAACTTATTTTTTATAGAGATCGACCAGAAACTTTCTTGAATATTGTAGGGCTAAATAGCCATCCAAGGACTAGGAGCAGCTGATAGGACCGCTCCGATTTCCACAGTGATAGTCGATATGAAAGTGCAAAGAAGATGGCGTGGGAGAAAGAAACAAGGGATCGACAGGCTTCTTGCAAGTAGATGATGATAAAATCTGAAATAAAGTTAACGAAGAATTTGTTGAAATGGTTATTTATAATGGTGATTTACAACTTTTTGCTTCCCAACATAGTGGTAGCCTGAAAGTTGTTTGACGTCCCATGGACTCGCAGAAATATTTCCCTTTCACTGTTTGCACTGTCAGTCTTTCACACAGTATCATAGTCACACTTAGACGATAGAGAGAGTGTGATTGAGTGATAAATCTAAAGGCTTGAATTTACATACCTTTTGTGTATTAAGTATCAGATGGGGAGCCATGGATTTGTTTATTAAATGCAACCATCTCTTAAAGTCGTGTAGTATACGTATGAGTAATAAGTACTCATTCCTAACATCAAACAAGGATAGACTACTGTGCACTAGTTTTAGAATGGCCGAAATATGTATATTAACATTTAACGTTACACAAAATTATATTTTCTTCTGTCAGGCAAAGGCGACCCCAAAACGGAGGGAAAGGAGGGGTGTAGGGGGTAGTTTCCCCCTCCTCCGATGAATTTTTATTCATTGCAAAATTTGCGTACATCTCTAGAAATGATTGTTTCTGATTGTCTTAAAATGCATATTAAGTCTCTTCTGACATTATGTGGCCGGGCTTGACAGTAGATACTGTATTCTTCGCAATCGCCATGTGACACGCTCTCCGCAGCAAATTATGCCGTTTCCTTTGGCTCAGCGTAGTTTTAGGCATCATACTCTAATGCAGACGGATGCGAACCTTTGAAAAACAGTGTCAAACAGTGCCTAAAATTTCGCTATCTTTTCATTGCACACAGACTTATCGAGCTACAGAAACGTTACGTGTCGAACACCCGGCGTGAAGTGTACACTTTTGCCTGCCCTCTCAGCAGCACAACATAAACACAGCCGCCACGAATTCCCTGCAGTCAGTGTAATTACGCCTCTCTGCTGAGGGCTTGCCCGCGGCGAGGGCGGCATAACCACACTCTGCTTCGGCCATTACCTCAGTTCTCTTTCGCGATTTTTAACAGGTGAACAACCTCACTGAGACGGCCTTCTAGGCGCTTCCACCTTGATAATACACTTTTATGCACATTCGTGACATGGTTAATAATGCTGCGTAAGGGATCGTGGATCTTTTGCGATCTCCTGCAATTACACTGATATAAGAAGCCCCCCCATATCCGCAAACAACTTGCTGCCTCTTGTCTTTTTTGGACTCTTTAACAAGTCTGGACAAGTACTCTGAATAAAGTGCCTGAACAGAGCATCTACAAGACGTGCTTAGAAAAATTACATCGATAATCGTATTACTATTACAAAAGATGTACTTGATATATACTAACAATTTATAGGTAGCTTTTAGCTTATCATGGTAATCTACCTACAATAAATATTGGGTGGATAACTATCAATCATTTGAGACATCATACGTTCCGTGTAGTTCGTGTAAAACTGAGTTCTTGCAGCAGGACACGTCTTGTTAAAAGGCAATGTTTTATCTTGCCCCGCACCCCGTGGACAAAAAAATGGCTGAAATGGCTCTAAGCACTATGGGACTTAACAGGTGAGGTCATCAATCCCCTAAACTTAGAACTACTTAAACCGAACTAACCTAAGGACATCACACACTTCCATGCCCTAGGCAGGATTCGAACCTGCGACCGTAGCTGCTGCGCGGTTCCGGACTGCAGCCCCCGTGGACATCCACGCTGCCAGGAAAAGTGTGCCTTGGACTAAATAGCGATAGAAGCTCTCTGGAAGATTACATACTCCGACGAACAGTAATTTTTAATAAGGGAAATTTGATTGAAAGCTGTAAAAACGCGATCACGTTTTTGTACTAGATACAAGACACAATTTGTATTCTGTAGAAGACGAAACTGACCATGGCAAATTTAATTTCGAAGTTGATGAACAGACCCGAGATAGAATTAAAGTAAATTTACTATTTGGAAAGTACTGGATGTCTGATCTAAAACATCTCCAAAGAAAAGAAGCAGCCATTGTCTTTAGTTTCCCCACCATCTCGATGTTTTCATTTAGTTCCCCTTGTATTTTCATTTTTATGCAGTTTTTCCACATTCTGCTGTTATTGGTCGGCTCTTATCACTTTATGATCTCTGTCTGCCTTTCATTGCTCCACGCGTTTTCCTTGAAATGCGTTTCGACTCCGTAAAGCGTCTCGTCTACTTTGCCTGATTTTGCTAGGAGTGTAAATTCGCTGGTTGATCCACAAACTCTATACGTTCTTCACGTTCTTAGTTTTCTCCTCATAAACTTTGTTTCCATTCTTATATTATCCATCCAAGTCCTCTTTCAGACACTGTGTGGCTCTGTAGCTCAGTGCATAAGCGTCAGACTAAAAGCCAAAAGGCCTCACCTTCAACAGCTAGGCGGTCTCAGGATTCGACCGCCAATTTACGGCTTGTTTCATATCTGACAATGGCTCCTATATGTGGAAAATACCATTTCCACTATAAACTGCAGGTCCCTGATAACTGTCTGGAAATGTCCGCTCAAAGATCAGACAAAGCCTGTGGCAAACCACCTCAAACAGGTCTGGACAAGTAAAAGCTCGATTTTGTTTAAACCACACGTAAAACTGGGGATAGGTTTACTTCAAACATTATGATCATTGTAAGGCAATAAAACCTATTCTAAGACGCATACAGAGAAACCCGATACTTTCCAGTTCTGGATTCAGTGAATCCTGGAACAGTATAGCAGACGTGTAGGTGAAAAGTTTTACTCTCGAACAGGAAGTTCAGGGTCACACAGCCGTGCGATTCTCACGATAAAGAGTCAGCCTTTTCCCATCAGCTAAGAGACGCGCCTAGATGAGAAATCAAGTGGGTCAGACTAAGGTCACGGCAAGCTGCCTCTGTTAACATCTCTGATGGGAAAACCCATACGGATATATCCACAGCTTGCTGCCTGTACCCGCGCTATATTTCGTTGTACAACTTCTTTATTGATTAGTAAGAATTATTTTAATGGAACTGGAAGAAGGAATATGTTATGTGATGGATCGAAGAAAATTACAGTAGTACAGACATGTATGAAGAATGGAGGAAATAAGAATATCAGAAATGAAACTGAGTTGGGAAACTGAAGGAAGAAGAAGATAATGACGACCGATCTCTGCCTGGCTCCAAAATGTACAGATGGCACTGAGATTTCGTGCGGAACAAGATCGAATTACCTGGCGAAACATATTGTGGTTAGTACTTGTGTAATGCTCATTGTAATAAGTTCCGAGTGTATTGTTATTTTGTAGAGAAAGCTCTGTTGAGAAAAGTCTCAATAAAAAAACAAGAATTATTAGAATGAGAATAGTTATTACTGTGTTTAGACTATGACTCTAGTAAGTGAGGAAGCCAGGCATCTTCTCTTTGATACGGTGTTAGCCGATCTCTGGAAAGCACTTAAGTTGTTGCGTATCTCCAGAGAAATTTAATAGTTATGGTGACAGGCTTGTGAGTGAAAAGAAACAGAGACACGTGGATAATGAGTAAGATATTCCGCTATCGGTAAAGGCCAAGAGAAAAACTTGGGAGGAATTCGAAATGTATAAAAACTGTTTCAAGGCAAGACTAATGAAAACAGCGAAGAAACACAGCCCAGGAAATATAATACTAAAGGGGAAAAAAATCTGAGCAAGTGTACTCCGTTGTTTACTTAGAAAACAGGGTTAGGTCAGTTGCAAACTGAATCGGAGAAGTAAGGACAGCACTGGAACGGAAGCCTTCAGAAAAATACAAAAATTAATGGTAACAGAGCAAACGAGGAATTATGTTACGCAAAATGCTGTATTTGTTGTTACATACGGTACAGAAATGTGAATAATTAAGAAGCAAAAGTAAGAGACGTCTGGAAAGCTTTAATGGCTAGATACGGAGAAGAATGAAGATAATTAAATGGGT
This sequence comes from Schistocerca piceifrons, assembly GCF_021461385.2. Lineage (NCBI taxonomy): Eukaryota > Metazoa > Arthropoda > Insecta > Orthoptera > Acrididae > Schistocerca > Schistocerca piceifrons. The sequence goes on along the minus strand of NC_060140.1, from coordinate 944,979,602 downwards.
AGACACAGCAAACAATAATGACGTATTTCATAGAGAGAAGGCACCAAGAATCCTCGTGAAATATATTAGTAAGAGAAAAGCAAACTGTATTTCACATATTCTAAGGGAAAACTGTCCTCAGAAAATTATCATTGAAGGAAAAAGAAATTGACGTAGAAAAAGACAGCAAGAACTAAAGGAAACAGCCAGGAACAGGACATGGTGAGCCTTTTCATACATTTGTGTAAGAATGGTGAGGAATTCCATAAGGAGAGCATAATGATCTAAATACTTCAAAGCCAGAAAAATTAAGTATATGCACTACGCAAACAACTTAGAAAATAATTCTCATGTTTGAAGAAAGCTCCCGAACATAAAAATGGCGTGACCTGTTTCCAAATGTCACTGAAGCGAGTGTTAAGCAGGAACTGACATATACCACGAATTTTAATTCCGGCAATGAAAGGTGTGTGTTGTTAGGAGGTTAGGGTTTCAAGCTAATTTCTACTGGGTCTGGCAAGCTGATTCGGTGGTTGGAATTTCTACCTGGTGCCTCCCCGTTGCAGCTCCAGAATATCGAATGCCTCTTATGTTTATTTCATTTATTTATTTATTAATTTTCTTTCTTCTTTCGAAAAACTTTACTTGACAATAATATGCAAACCACACTTTAGTAAAAGAGGGATATCAAATGCACAGTAATACAAAACTACGGACTTTCAAAGGACTTGGTAGCCAAAATAAAAATGTGTTTATGTCTTAATAACTACCCAATGATAATGTTTTCACTTGAACAATGCTTTTCACATCCAACATTTTTTTTGTGTGATGAGCGCCACAAGAAAAATTCAGTACATGAATGAGAGTTTGAAATTGTTTTTTCTTTGAGCAGCTCTCTGATATTTGGTTTCCAACTAGTTAAAGCACATCTAGGGGTCACTCTCCACGTTCAGGTGACTGTAGTGTTTCGTTTTCATGATGGTTAGTGTCGAGAATTCAATCTCTCAGAGGTATGTACATGAGACCTGTAGAAGGACATAAGGCTTCCTTCGCCATTCCTGGATGTACAAGAAGGAAACTGGTCCAAAATTCTCCCAATTCCAATTGTTGAAACTGTTCCTCACATTCCAATTCAGTTGCACCTTTTTGTGTTTCGTCAGGGAGCACAAGCACATAAATTGTGAAGGGTCATTTCCGTAATTTACACTGCCAGTCTTCTGAAGACAAATGAGGAAAATAGCGTCTGAACTCTTCTTGAAGTGGTTCCAGGTGTTCACTGATGAAACCTCCACTCGTTGACATCACACTGTGGCCAGTCTAGATCTTCACTGAATCGAGAGAATGACGCAAAGTTCAGTATCCACGTAATGATTTCATGATTGTTTCTTTTCCAAGAGGACCCAATGACATCGTTGTCATCCGTTGTTGTGGTTCAAATGGCTCTGAGCACTATGGGACTTAACATCTGAGGTCATCACTCCCCTAGAACTTAGAACTACTTAAACCTAACTAACCTAAGGACATCACACACATCCATGCCCGAAGCAGGATTCGAACCTGCGACCGTAGCGTTCGCGCGGTTCCAGACTGAAGCGCCTAGAACCGCTTAGCCACACCGGCCGGCCGTTGTTGTGGTGTTTCTATCTTGTAGTTTCAAATTCAGATTATTCAGGGTTACAGTGAAATCTGCAAGGTTGCGTAAATCCGAGAGAAATGGCGCACATTTTCAAGATCGCATATGTAAAGTGCCATGGTTCACTTTTAGCAAAACTTTTTTTTTTACAACTAAATACATCAGTTGTCTATGAGACACAATTTAATCATAATACTTGACCATGAAAACATCTTTACATTGCGGCGTGTATCTCTTACGCTATTGGTGATATGGAGCATGCTAAAAATCGCAAAACTATCTTGTTTTTTAAGTAAAAACATTTTTGGTTGTAAATATGAGTGCAGCGAAGAAAAAACTATCAAGTGTTAACAATACTTTTTTTTAATATCTTATTTGCATATCTAAGTAGCTCACTGGTTTAGATAACTAGTTTGATTCCTGATAGTTGAAAACTTAAAAACTAAGACATATAATACATTTATCTTTAGTTAATACACTCAATAAATCCTTGTGAAATATTAAATCAAAAACAAAGGTAAGATTTACAAACTTAGTTCATTTGGCTTTCTTCGTATTTTCTCGTTCAAAATTGACGCAAAACATAACAAAAATTGTGCAGTTTACTTGTAACCAAAACTTACAAGTTGGGGGAACATAAGCAATCATTTTTCTTTGCTCATTTCAGGTATACTTCTGCGTACTCCTTACACGTATCTGGGGATACATTTTTTGGCTCTCTTGTGTCGTCACCCGGGTCGTCTGAACCTTAAGCGTTGGGCACGCTAAATCGTTTGAACGAAAAGACAAACAAAACGAGAATGTTTTCACTTATTTAAAACCGTTATTTGATTTGTGCGGGAACTATACCTAACGAAAAAGTGTGCAGCGTATGTATCGGTTTTTATTGCGGCGTGTATCCGGATCTGTAGGGTAGAGAGGTCGCACTTCATAATTTCATGACCTTGATAGCCAAGATGGCAGCACTAGAACCAAAACACGCCCAGTATAACTAACTGTTAATACAACTACTCAAACATTTGGAAAAGTTTGACTATTCAGCATACACTAAAAACTAATCGTGACGCTGAGAAGGGTTTTGAAGGGGTGTTCATAGACTTACCCCTGTTGTTGCCCCACAGCTTATGTAAAACTTCCTCGATCTAAACGTAAAATACTTTTATTATGCTTGACGCCACTGTGCAACTACAGTGCCGCCGCTGTCTAGGTGGTCGCTGAAACTACGAGTGGTGAGCAGTCTATACCGCATGCGGCACCTCTACGGTTTTCCCTATGCTAGGGAAAATATAAACCCTTCGTCAGTGAATGAACGTTGAAGCTCAGCTTCCCCTTGACTCGAAAGAAATAATCCTACCTCTGATTTCAATTTGTACAGCCTGCTAAGCATATTGCCCTTCGAAAGCCACCAGACTTGTATACGAAAGAGCAAAGATTGGTTTCCAGTAATGAGATCATTACATAGGACTCGAAAAAAAAAAACGAATATTCACGGCAGTTGATTTAATTCTGTTAATTGTACTGATAGCCACTTTCAGCTCCGTGTTCAGTATCTCGGGTAAAGTTTTAGAAGCTAGGGCTTGTCTGTGGATTATACAGTGAGAGTCAATGAGACCAGGAGTTTTTCTTTTGGCATTATTTGGGAAATCAGAAAGCGAATCTAACAAGGCTGGCACTCCGTCACCTCGGTCAGTAGAAAGTACCATAACTCTACATCTACATATATACTCCGTTAGCCACCAAGCGGTGTGTGGCGGAGGGCACAATTCACGCCAAAGTCATATCCCCCCCCCCCCCCCCTCTGTTCTACTCGCGGATCGCGCGAGGGAAAAACGACTGTCTGAGCGCCTCAGTACGAGCTCTTATTTCCCTTACCTTTGAATGGTGATCACTGCGCGATTTGAAAGTTGGTGGTAATAATATATGCTGTACATCCTCGATGAAGATCGGATTTCGGAATTTAGTGAGCAGCCCTTTCCGTTTTGCGCGCTGCCTATCTGCAAGTGTGTCCCACTTCAAATTTTCTTTGAGATTTGTAACGCTCTCGCGATGGCTAAATGTACCAGTCACGAATCTTGCCGCTCTTCTTTGGACCTTCTCAATCTCTTGAATCAGACACAACTGGTAAGGGTCCCACAGAGACGAACAGTACTCCAAGACTATTTCCTTTGTTGAAGAACTGCGTCGCTTCAGGATTCTACCGGTAAACCGCAATCTAAGGTTCGCCTTACCCGTTACTTGTGTAATCTGATCATTCCATCTGTCCCAGGCCAGACCATTTTCAACTAAAAATTCATTAACGGAAGAATATACAAGAAAACCTTTTGATGTTATTTCTAAATTTTTGGAAAACAACAGTTCTTCCCGTCCACAAATCGGCAGTATATTATTAAGTGACACTGTAGAGCTACATCAGTAGAATAGTCAGACTGCAAGTCTTTTAACTAGCTGTTCTTTCAAATTAAGGACAATTTCTTCGACCTTACGTTCCACACAGAGAAATTTCATACGATGCTTCAATAACTTTCTCATTCTGCAGCCGAAAGCTCCCAGCAGAGTCAAGTTTCAGGCGATTTAAAAAATCTCATTATGGAACCAAAAACTTTTGGTTTATTTTCAGACGCCGGGTGTGCTGTTGTTAGATGACGTTCCGGACGCACAGGTCGCAATGAGTCGTTACTGAGGAAATTAAGACACTGTGGCAGCTGGACATCGTCTTTTGCAATAAACATGAACCCATACTTAATATATTCTTCATTAAGCAATTTTCTTTATAGCAGACATTTTCACTCAACGTACAAAACCGAAAATACTATTTATCTATACAGAACACAACAAGAGTAATACAGAGTTAAGAACACTGAGCGCAGACTGAAGCGTGTCTTACGTCAGCAAAAACTTGGTGACTCTCGAGGCAAAGCTCGTGCCATGAGCTCTACAAAAAATGCGTTCACTAACTGTAATAAGAACGTAAAATTTTTGACTTGTCTGACTGCATGTTTCTCCTTTCTTCTGAGCTGTCTGCACCCCCCCCCCCCGCCCTTCTTCTCCCCCCCCCCCCCCCCCGCCCACTAGATTGGGAACGGCTGGGTTAGAGGGTGGTAACAGAACAAAACCTCAAATAAAACAGTGCCATGTTTAAGCACTACGGTTTGAACCTTCGTACTGTAGACCGCTTTACATGACTAACGAGGAGACGGCACGACCGTGGGGTAGGGGATTTGTCTGCAATTTTGTGTGGTGAAAGAGGACCCCTAACACCTCACGTGGCTATAATATTAGGACGCACTACCTGGAAAATCCCGGGAAAAATCGATCCAAATTTTTTTAGATGCCTTATGAGTATAAAATGTTAGTACACTGGCGAGCTGCCGTCTGGCCTAGGTGTTCAGGGCTCGGATTCTTACGTCAGAGATCTCATGTTCCATTCCTCCTCAGGCACTTTTTCTTTTCTTCTGTTTCATTTTCTTTGGTTATTCCACCAATTATTCAGAAAGTTTCCCAAACCTACATTATCTTTAACAAATTAGTTTCATTATTGAATAAAAATTATTTTCTTTTTGTCCAACAACACAATTCATGGCGATGGGTTTTCCATTTTTCATTGTCATGTATACGAGCAGAAACATTGCCTTTTTAATCATAATAACAAAGTCTATTGGAAAACATTCAATTTTTATACATATAATAATTATAAACAAGAACCGCAATGGTAATTATCGTAAAAATAACAAAGCAATAATTTTTGCGACATCTTGCGCAACATATAAAAGCGGATTTTTTACAATCACAGGGCGTTTGCAATAAATCCGTACAAAAACATGCCCCTTTAACATTTACGAAAATGTTTCGAGTTTCTGACAAATTTGAGGCAAACCAGGCATATTGAATCATGTCTCGGAATATTGGTGACGATAATTGATGGTGAATTATAGAATGAATTTTTATACAATCTTCCCGGGAATCGATTTCACGATTCTTCTGTAACAATGCGCTGCAATTTTGCAAGCAACAGAAGAAAAAAAAATAAAATGCCGGAAGAGGAATCGAACCCAAGACCTTTGGCGTAAGAGTCCGAGCGCTAACCGTGTAGGTCAAACGGCGGCACGGCAATCGACTAACATTTTATACTCATAAGCCGCCTAAGAAACTTTGAATCGATTTTTCTCGGGATTTTCCGAGTAGTGCGTCCTAATATTTTAACCAAGTGAAGGTTTAGAGGTCCTCTTTCACCACACAAAATTGCAGACAAATCCCCGACCCCACGGTCGTGCCGTCTCCTTGTAAGAGGTACGCATACGATTTCCATTTCCAGTGATCTGATGAAAGAGTCTCGCCTCATGTCTATTTCATCCACAGAAGGAAAACCTTCGACCCCTCACCTTGAGGGGCGAATTTCCTCGCAGCGTAGATGCTATTTTCCCGGTAGTCGATGCGTCGGCGAAGATACGGCGGCGTCCTTCCCTGCGAACAATGAGCGGTTTTCACGCAAGACGGGAAGCTCTCACCCCGGCCTATGCGGTCAGAAGTAGCGCAAGACCTCGCCTCTTTTGCGTCGCCTCATACATATTCATGCGGCGGGCCTTGAAATTATACCGAGATTAAAAAATTTCGCCGGCCACCAGAATAACGTGATACGGAGTGCCCGGGAAAACGTGCCCGTACTGCTGTACCCGGCGCAGGGGATTCGGAATGTCAGAGTTCGTCGCCGCTAGCAGCTGAATGCAGCGGAACCCCAGGTTGTGCAGCGCGAACGACACGGAGAAAACGGCCACTCCGGTCTGACTTGCAGCGCACGTACGTCGGAGTCATTCGAGCGTCTACCGCTGCCGTAACCGCTGAATAACAAATTCGACCGTGAAGGCCAAGGATTGTCTATTCCTGAGAATCAAGCTCACAGTCCGGCGACATCGTTCTGCTAGTACCAGACGTCTATTTTCGGTAAATAGGTTTTGCTGAGGAAGATGCGACTAATCGAGTTACTTCTTTTTCGGAAGTATTTCCGGCTTTCCATATGGTGCGCACTGTGGCATGGGAGACAACATATGCATGGCTGCCCAAAAATATAGAAACACTAAAAAGACAACACATATTGATGCCCAATATGGTGCAGGAAAACCGGTGGCTTTCAACACAGCTTTCAGTCGTCTAGGAACGGATAAACACTATGGTTTGAACCTTCGTACTGTAGACCGCTTTATATGATTAAGAAGGGTCTCAACACAGTCTTAAGACATTCTTCTTGCTAAACAGTGCCAAGTTTCCCTCCAAAGTAGCTCGAACGGAAATGCAAATGCTAGTCAAACCTGGTGGTTGCGCTGTTGTGCGGGGCGTGTTTCTTAAGTAAGTACCATTTTGAAATTAAAAAAAGACGTGCTAAGGTATTTCAATAATTTTATTTTTCCATGAGAGCTTGTACCTTAATATACGCGCTGACGCCGTTACAGTCTGCTTCCTTGTTTACGTTGTGTACTGAGTGTTTAAGATGCCTCCGATAATCGTGAGTCCCGCCAACTGTGAAGTACAGGCTGTTATGAGATTTCTTAGTGCTAAAGGCCTAAAAGCGATCGATATTCATCGTGAGATCTGTGCAGTTTACGGAGAAAACATTATGAGCGATGGAATGGTAAGAGAGTGGGTGAGAGCATTTAAAGATGGCCGCACAAATGTGCACGATCAACAACGGAGTGGGCGTCCTTCGGTCGTTAATGAAAGTTTGGTGCAGGAAGTGGAGAATAAGGTGAGAGAAAACAGACGCTTTGCGATTTCCTCCTTGCGGGATGACTTTCCTAATGTTTCTCGTAGTGTTTTGTATGGCATTGTGACCGAGCACTTGAATTTCCGAAAATTGAGCGCACGTTGGGTACCGAAAATGTTGACGGATGTGCACAAAACCAAACGTTTAGACAGTGCATTGACTTTCCTTGAGCGGTACCACAACGACGGTGATGATTTCTGAAGCCAAATTGTTACGGGCGATGAAACATGGGTGGCCAACGTCACACCAGAATCAAAGCAACAGTCCATGGAAGTTGAGCAAGGGCATCGTTTTGCTGCAAGACAATGCCTGTCCACATGTGGCGAATCAGACCAAAGGTCTCATCACACCTTTTTGATGTGAGACTCCAGATCATCCTTCGTACAGCCCCGATCTTGCGCCCAGTGACTACCATCTGTTCCTGCAATTGAAGAAACACCTGGGCGGTCAGCGTCTTCAAGACGATGACGAAGTAAAAACAGTGGTAATGCAGTGGTTAAGAAGTCAGGCGGCAGACTTCTATGAGGAGGGTATTCAAACACTGGTACAACATTATGACAAGTGCCTCAATATTGATGGAAATTGTGTAGAAAAGTAGATTAAGGTACAGGCTTTCATGTAAAAATAAAATTGAGATATCTTAGCACGTCTTTTTTTAATTTCAAAACGGTACTTACTTAAGAAACACGCCTCGTATTTGATCACTAACAGCACCTGCGCAGTCTCCTCAGTACGGCCGGCCGGAGTGGCCGAGCGGTTCTAGGCGCTTCAGTCTGGAACCGCGTGACCGCTACGGTCGCAGGTTCGAATCCTGCCTCGGGCATGGATGTGTGTGATGTCCTTAGGTTAGTTAGGTTTAAGAAGTTCTGAGTTCTAGGGCACTGATGACCTGAGATGTTGAGTCCCACGGTGCTCAGAGCCATTTGAGCCATTTTCCTCAGTACGTTGCATGTGTTATCATTTAACTACAAAATAGCGGGTCAGCAACTGGAAGCAATTAATTCCATAAATCATCTGGGATTACGCATTAGGAGTGATTTAAAATGGAATGATCATATAAAGTTGATCGTCGGTAAAGCAGATGCCAGACTGAGATTCATTGGAAGAATCCTAAGGAAATGCAATCCGAAAACAAAGGAAGTAAGTTACAGTACGCTTGTTCGCCCACTGCTTGAATACTGCTCAACAGTGTGGGATCCGTACCAGGTAGGATTGATAGAAGAGATAGAGAAGATCGCAGAGCAGCGCGCTTCGTTACAGGATCATTTAATAATCGCGAAAGCGTTACGGAGATAAACTCCGGTGGAAGACTCTGCAGGAGAGACGCTGAGTAGCTCGGTACGGGCTTTTGTTAAAGTTTCGAGAACATACCTTCACCGAAGAGTCAAGCAGTATATTGCTCCCTCCTTCGTACATCTCGCGAAGAGACCATGAGGATAAAATCAGAGAGATTAGAGCCCACACAGAAGCATACCGACAATCCTTCTTTCCACGAACAATACGAGACTGGAATAGAAGGGAGAACCGATAGAGGTACTCAGGGTACCCTCCGCCACACACCGTCAGGTGGCTTGCGGAGTATGGATGTAGATGTAGATGTTAGACGTGGCCAGAACAGTGTTCTGTGTAGTTGTGAGTGCATTGTGTCGGAGCTAAGTGAACCTGAACGCGGGCACATTGTTGGTGCTAGTATGGTGCGCGCTTTCGTAACCAAAGTAACCAAAGTGTTTGGTGTTTCAAGAGGCACCGTATGGAAGATTTACACCGCATACACGGAAAGCTGAAAAACATCATCCGTTAAGCCACATCGCGGACGAAAGTGGCTGTTGAGGTATCGCGACAGATGGTCATTGAAGCGGACTGTCAGCACAAAACCAACACGAAGGAGCTCCATAAGCTGGAGCTGCAGGGCGAGCTGTGTATTGCAGAGCCACTCCTCAGTGGTGTAAACGCACTTTAACAGGAAAACGTGGCGCCAAAGCCATAAGGCCTGGACTATGGAGCAATGGAATAATGTCATTCAGTCGGATGAGTCTTGCCACACACTGTTTCCAACTTTGGCCGAGTGGCCCAGACTGAGACATGGCGGGGGTACGGTAATGATTTGGCCAGCCGTATCGGGACATTCTGTGAGCCCCATGTGTGTTAAAGCATGCACTTCTCGCAGTTTTTCCATTTTCTGCCCAACTCCTGCTTGTCCACACGGTGATTCCCGTACAGACATCCTCTGGTGTATCCTGCCTGCTTTAGGATGTAGACTACATTTTACCGATTCCTGAGGGCAGCTTGTGTTACCTAGTTAGTTGGCCTGGATCCTCTCTCGCGTCTAACATGTCATAATCGTAGACCTAGAAACAATGCAGGGGGTCGCTTTCACTCGTAAAATATCTCCTTTTAAACAAGCCGCAAATAGGTTTATGTGCCTTCCTACACGAATTATTCTGTCGTTTGACAATCTAACACACATTCTTCTGTAGTAGTAACGATAACACGCAATCAAAGGACGAAATACGAAAAAAGTAGCATGATAAATAAATCTGATTGGGTATGATGTATAGTAACAATATTTTGTGATCAAAGATAGTATTTATATTTACGTTCTTTACTTCTTCCAATGTCATTACAATTCTGTAAAAAGTACAAAATAGTAGATATGGTATTGACTTACATTACAGTCATCGAACCTTTCGTATATTTCTTGCATTAGTTTTATTGCACCCAGTACCATAAAACTAACTGATTTTCACTAACAGTCAAGCGACTGGTAGAAGGGCACTGTCGATACAAAATAAGTAACACTACACTGTTAACTGTTAAGTCTGCAGGCTTCCGTGTCGTTGTCATGAAGGTCTATCAGTCTGACAAGGCGCGGCATGTGTTCTGGGTCGAAACGTTGACTGTGTAAGAAGAAGTTGAAGGAAAACATGACGCAGCTTGACAAGTTGAAGATTTTACCTTTAGTAACATTATGTTGACAGATAACCCCAAAACTTGCCTATGTCTTCGTCCCAGTGACCCGACGTAATCAAAAGTTCGCATTCTTTTCATTCGGGTAATTCGGAATTCAGGAGTTTATGATCTAACATAGTTAGTTGATATAAACATACATATAAATTCTGCTCAGCTACAGTACGGATGACGAGTACAGCGATTTTTAAGTTTCTTGCTTACATCGTTCTCTGTAGAACAGAAGACAATGTGACAGCAGATCGCTGAACCCTTCTCTCGTTAGTATTTTTTTTTTCACTTACCGTCTTACGTTCATACAAGGAATAGGAAAAGAAACGCATTATTGCTCGAAAATAAACATGCCTAAATTGAAGCTCATGCTTTGCTTGTCAGATTTGTAGCTGGAAATAATATCGCGTGGACAGCATGCAGTACGTCCTTAAATTCATTCGGTAGGTAATGAGCATCTTCGCAATAACTTGTACGAAGTTTTACGAAATTAAAGTGAACTGCATAAAAAACGCAGTTGAAGTAAAAGTACACTTCTGAAAGACGAAGAAAGAGTGGAATAAAAGTGAGAGATAGTGAAAATGATTTGAATAAAAGTGAAAAGTGTCTCTGGATAGATACTTTTATCATGCAGTACGCTTAAGACAGAAGATGAAAAATGACACTTTTTCCATAACAGTTGCTATGGAAGATTTTTGGTATTCTGCACTGAAAACTGATAACACCTATCTATCTTTTAGTGTGATAATGTTATGCGTAATGTATTTTCTGCGGAGTTTAAAGCCGCCAATAACGCTTCTTTTCCTGTACATGTCTGAGCTGCTACCTTAGTATATGAAAACAAAACGTTCTGTAACTGCTCCTGAAATTAGTAGCAACGTTCTTAGCGACTGTGAAGTTTCGTTGCCCTATTTAAAATACTTGTCGTGTTATGAAATAGTTTCATGGTGGTATTTTCATATGTCTTACAATAATAGAAATGCAACACTTATCTGCTTACATGCTACTGTAAATTGTTCTGAAACTGTAAAAGTGGTATCACTTCGTAGACAAACGGCTCCATACCGACGTAGTTTGTCACTCTTACGCATCTGTATTTTAAAGATTTTGTTTAAAATTTCAATTTGCGCAGTCTTTTCAGTTACATCAATCAGACTGAGAACTACTGTCATCTGATCTAACATTGTTATGAACTGGACTATCTGACTAATCTTCCAGTGCTATTCAGAAGCTAGCGTTCGTTATGGTTGATAGACATTGCAACCAGATATACCCAACAGAACACCCGTGCACTTCGGAAAACGACGGATCACGGCTGGATATTTTCGATCAAACAGCGCACCAGATTCACACCAGGGTCTAGAAGCTATTCGCTTTCATGTGTGTAATCCGTTTACGTCAAAAAACGCAAGCGTAAATATCTTGCGTGCCATTTGCTGTCGTAGCAGTCAAAGGCATGGACTCAATTGAACAGGAAAACAGGAAAAGACATTCGGTTGAAGCACCGTAAGTGCGCCAGCATTGCACTACTGCCAGTAAGAAACAAGTTACTCTTGACACATTAAATTTCGAATTTCTCTGATAACCTCCTATCTTTGAATACTACACATTCGGGAGTGCCCATTCCTTCGGTATTACTCAATGAAGCCCACGCTACAAACATATAACTTTTCTTCAGCCATCTTTGTCAGTAGCCTTCTTGACCTCCCATAGTCCGAAATCGGAATCCTGGTCAGTAATGTGTAATTGACCCATCTCATCCGGCTCTGGGCTCACCATACTCCAACAAAAGGACGTATTATTTATTTTTTTAACACCTCTTTCCCGGAAATATAGTTCATCCGACAGAGGCGAACCTCGACAGAATAGAACGTTTTAATACATGTGAGGTCGGACGTATAAATAAGACTCAGTTCATATTTTGGAGTACTTACTTGGAAATCGCACCACACTTCCAAATCTTCCTCTGAATAAAGTAGGCACTCCCATAATTAAGACCAGAACCATGCCAACTGAAGCACCTGTTTCTGCGTTATGAAGATGTACTACTTACCTGAAACAATAACAAAAAAAAAAAACAGAATTACATACGATGTAGACAGTAGGCAGTTAATGCTATGAAAAAGAACAAAGAAGTATACTAAGCTATCATGGAAGCTGTTATATATTACAAAAATCAAAATACGTAGAGCATATCAATGAGATCATATTTGAGACAGTACATAACCATTCACTTTTTCAATATAGCCTTATCTAATTGTCACCAGCAATCGGACCTTACTTATCGAATAACTCTCTTAGATATAGAGGTGGATGTTGATGTAGAAGTATGACTACTTGCGTGAAATCCTTCCCATTTACTTTGTCCGCACTGTCTACATAGCATGCACGTATTACGTGATTAATCAATCAAATAATGTAATGAAATGGACGCAGAATAAGCGGGAGTCTGGTTTTCCACCTTCGATACGCTTGCTTTTGCTTCCGCCCCGTACTAGATCCCACGTTCTCGGATTCGACTCAGTCACGCTTCGCAGCTATTACTGGCGCTATTTGCCTGCTCGCTATTAAGACAAGGGCTCCCGTGGTAATACGGCTGCCACACTTGCGGCGCTAATGCCAAGTCGTGAGCTTAATAAGGAAGGAATGGCCCGGTCCTTGGGAAACACCCGTCGAGACAGGATCTCTTTTAATGTTTCCGAGGGACTCCATGTCCGCGTCCTTAACCATAACTTACAGTAATTGGCGGAACGGGTTGCCTATCATACGTGTTAGGAAACCCTCATTTCGTCCAGATTTTTGCACGAGATCTGTATGAGCTCACTCCAATAACGTGATTGTTGTTGTTGTTGTGGTCTTCAGTCCTGAGACTGGTTTGATGCAGCTCTCCATGCTACTCTATCCTGTGCAAGCTGCTTCATCTCCCAGTACCCACTGCAACCTACATCCTTCTGAATCTGCTTAGTGTATTCATTTCTTGGTCTCCCTCTACGAATTTTACCCTCCACGCTGCCCTCCAATGCTAAGTTGGTGATCCCTTGATGCCTCAAAACATGTCCTACCAACCGATCCCTTCTTCTAGTCAAGTTGTGCCACAAACTTCTCTTCTCCCCAATTCTATTCAATACCTCCTCATTAGTTATGTGATCTACCCACCTTATCTTCAGCATTGTTCTGTAGCACCACATTTCGAAAGCTTCTATTCTCTTCTCCTCCAAACTATTTATCGTCCACGTTTCACTTCCATACATGGCTACACTCCATACAAATACTTTCAGAAACGACTTCCTGAAACATCTACACTCGATGTTAACAAATTTCTCTTCTTCAGAAACGATTTCCTTGCCGTTGCCAGTCTACATTTTATATCCTCTCTACTTCGACCATCATCAGTTATTTTGCTCCCTAAATAGCAATACTCCTTTACTACTTTAAGTGTCTCATTTCCTAATCTAATCCCCTCAGCATCACCCGATTTAATTTGACTACATTCCATTATCGTCGTTTTGTTTTTGTTGTTGTTCATCTTATATCCTTCTTTCAAGACACTGTCCATTCCGTTCAACTGCTCTTCCAAGTCCTTTGCTGTCTCTGACAGAATTACAATGTCATCGGCGAACCTCTAAGTTTTTACTTCCTCTCCATGAATTTTAATACCTAATCCGAATTTTTCTTTTGTTTCCTTTACTGCTTGCTCAATATACAGATTGAATAACATCGGGGAGAGGCTACAACCCTGTCTCACTCCTTTCCCAACCACTGCTTCCCTTTCATGCCCCTCGACTCTTATAACTGCCATCTGGTTTCTGTACAAATTGTAAATAGCTTTTCGCTCCCTGTATTTTACCCCTGATTAGGATTGGCATAATGTACATCAATTTTGCATTAAGTGAGCAGTGTTGCCACTGTCTTACTGTATGCCCAAAAAAGACCAAGATAAACTGTAACGAAATCTTTCCGTTATAACCCAGCCAGTTTGCAAACATGTAGTAACCGCTGACATAATTCTACCACCAAAAGGCAATACGACCTGGAATGTGCAGGTGCAATCTCAACTACGGAAAGTGAATGAATGATTTAAATTCGAAGAGATATCTCTAGGAAAATGCAGAGAATCCTCTAATGGCTTCGCATCGAGTATTATAGTCTGGCCTAATCTGGAGCGCTGCAGCAGCGTCTAGAGTTGTCAACAAAGCCATCTGCTAACGCAGAAAGTGGTCGGCGTAACCGATATCAAAATATAAAACAAGGTTACTACACTTAAATGTGGATCGTCGACAGAATGACTTTTTCGCGAAACGTTGTTGAGTGAAACCGGTGATACGTTACGGGCGGTAGCATTTCGCTGCCTCCATCGCATATCTCTTGGAGGAATCGTGAAAATACACTCCTGGAAATGGAAAAAAGAACACATTGACACCGGTGTGTCAGACCCACCATACTTGCTCCGGACACTGCGAGAGGGCTGTACAAGCAATGATCACACGCACGGCACAGCGGACACACCAGGAACCGCGGTGTTGGCCGTCGAATGGCGCTAGCTGCGCAGCATTTGTGCACCGCCGCCGTCAGTGTCAGCCAGTTTGCCGTGGCATACGGAGCTCCATCGCAGTCTTTAACACTGCTAGCATGCCGCGACAGCGTGGACGTGAACCGTATGTGCAGTTGACGGACTTTGAGCGAGGGCGTACAGTGGGCATGCGGGGGGCCGGGTGGACGTACCGCCGAATTGCTCAACACGTGGGGCGTGAGGTCTCCACAGTACATCGATGTTGTCGCCAGTGGTCGGCGGAAGGTGCACGTGCCCGTCGACCTGGGACCGGACCGCAGCGACGCACGGATGCACGCCAAGACCGTAGGATCCTACGCAGTGCCGTAGGGGACCGCACCGCCACTTCCCAGCAAATTAGGGACACTGTTGCTCCTGGGGTATCGGCGAGGACCATTCGCAACCGTCTCCATGAAGCTGGGCTACGGTCCCGCACACCGTTAGGCCGTCTTCCGCTCACGCCCCAACATCGTGCAGCCCGCCTCCAGTGGTGTCGCGACAGGCGTGAATGGAGGGACGAATGGAGACGTGTCGTCTTCAGCGATGAGAGTCGCTTCTGCCTTGGTGCCAATGATGGTCGTATGCGTGTTTGGCGCCGTGCAGGTGAGCGCCACAATCAGGACTGCATACGACCGAGGCACACAGGGCCAACACCCGGCATCATGGTGTGGGGAGCGATCTCCTACACTGGCCGTACACCACTGGTGATCGTCGAGGGGACACTGAATAGTGCACGGTACATCCAAACCGTCATCGAACCCATCGTTCTACCATTCCTAGACCGGCAAGGGAACTTGCTGTTCCAACAGGACAATGCACGTCCGCATATATCCCGTGCCACTCAACGTGCTCTAGAAGGTGTGAGTCAACTACCCTGGCCAGTAAGATCTCCGGATCTGTCCCCCATTGAGCATGTTTGGGACTGGATGAAGCGTCGTCTCACGCGGTCTGCACGTCCAGCACGAACGCTGGTCCAACTGAGGCGCCAGGTGGAAATGGCATGGCAAGCCGTTCCACAGGACTACATCTAGCATCTCTACGATCGTCTCCATGGGAGAATAGCAGCCTGCATTGCTGCGAAAGGTGGATATACACTGTACTAGTGCCGACATTGTGCATGCTCTGTTGCCTGTGTCTATTTGCCTGTGGTTCTGTCAGTGTGATCATGTGATGTATCTGACCCCAGGAATGTGTCAATAAAGTTTCCCCTTCCTGGGACAATGAATTCACGGTGTTCTTATTTCAATTTCCAGGAGTGTAAGATTACGGCGCGTGCAGGGGCATCAAGAGTAAATTTTCTCTCATTCCGTACGAAACTCGAGTAGAATGGATTAATGTTAGAAAGAATTACCATCGCCACTACTCACCAAACGGTACTACCTGTACTATATACGTAAATTTACGCTGGTTGACATTTGATAAGCAACAGAGACGTCCTTGAACAGGAATAATCACACGGAATTATAGAAGAGATGAAACACAGAACATAACTAACACAAGTGGAACGGTATATTTATAACGAAACATGGTACAGGTTTCACGACACGGGCCGGCCGAAGTGGCCGTGCGGTTCTAGGCGCTACAGTCTGGAACCGCGAGACCGCTACGGTCGCAGGTTCGAATCCTGCCTCGGGCATGGATGTGTGTGATGTCCTTAGGTTAGTTAGGTTTAAGTAGTTCTAAGTTCTAGAGGACTGATGACCTCAGATGTTAAGTCCCATAGTGCTCAGAGCCATTTTAACCCTTTTTTCACCACACGAGAAAGCAGTACAACAGACATAAATAACGTTCATATTTGACGTAGGTCAGACTCCCAACATAAAGGTCAATATCGGACTCTCAGTAAGGAATATGCCCTCCTGAGGCAGTAACGCACATCTTGCACCTGTTGCTCATGCTGGCTACCAAATTGTTGAGGAGTCTTTGGGGGCTATAGTCCCACTCTTCCCTCAAGGCGGTTTTCAGTTCTTGGACGGTTCATGGATGGGATATTCGTTGAGAAACACGTCTTTCGAGTGCATCCCAAGCATGCTGTATGGACTTTAGGTCCGGAAAGTACGCAGGACGTTCCATACTTTCAGTATCTTCATTTTCCAGTGTGTCCGATACATCAGCGGTCCTGTGGGAATTGTCGTCATAAACAGAAAGTCAGGACGTACCGCACCCCTAAACAGAGGGACACGATCCAAAATAATCTCCCCTGCAATATCGTTGTGCTGTAATGATACTTCGCGCAGAGATATGTAGCGGTTTTCGGCCACTGTGCATAATGCCTGCCCACACCATAACGCCCACGACATACTGATGACATTCGTGGTGTGAATGTGTTTCCCCCTCTCTCCACTCTAAAAAAAATGGCTCTGAGCACTATGGGACTTAATTGCTGAGGTCATCAGTCCCCTAGAACTTAGAACTACTTAAACGTAACTAGCCTAAGGACATCACACACATCCATGCCCGAAGCAGGATTCGAACCTGCGACCGTAGCGGTCCCGCGGTTCCGGACTGCAGCGCCAGAACCGCTAGACCACCGCGGCCGGCTCTCTCCACTCTAACTGGTGACCAGAATCGCTTGCTATAGTGAAATGGGACTCGTCGGAGGACATCACTCTGGAATACTGTTGATGACCCCAAACAACACGAACCCTCTACCAAGAAACTCTTTCTCGACGGTAGTGTGGTTGAAGTGGGATGCATTTCACAGACTTCCGAGCATACAGACGAGCTCGATTTAATCAAAGGGAGTTGGTTCTGGCAGAGACATGTGTACATGTAGCCGTTGCAAAGTCTGCAGCCATCTGCCTAAGAGTGAAATGTCTGTCTGTTTTGGCCACTAGGGCTGCGTATCGATCCTTTTGCGGTGTGGTGGTCCGTGTACGACCACCTGCATGCTTTCGCATAAAATTTCCACCTTCGGCGATCTTTTTTAATCGCGAGATGATACTTTCGGACACATCCGTTACTGTGGGCACCGAAGTGACACTATGGCCGGAATCGAGTCGTCCTATTACTCGTCCAAGATCGTAAGGACTCAAATGATGTCTTGCAGACATGTTTCCGTACCACACGCAGTATCGCACTAATCGGCTCCATAACAAATGGTTCAAATGGCTCTGAGCACTATGGGACTCAACTGCTGTGGTCATCAGTCCCCTAGAACTTAGAACTACTTAAACCTAACTAACCTAAGGACATCACACACATCCATGCCCGAGGCAGGATTCGTACCTGCGACCCCAGTAGTCACGCGGTTCCGGACTGTAGCGCCTTTAACCGCTCGGCCACTCTGGCCGGCCGCTCCATAACAGACTTCGTCAAAAACCGTACTACATGAACTGCGGAATGCACACAAAGTGATCGCACACAGGCTTCGCTGCAGTTAACTGCCGGCCGCCGTGGCCGTGCGGTTCTAGGCGCTTCAGTCCGGAACAGCGCGACTGCTACGGTCGCAGGTTCGAATCCTGCCTCGGGCATGGATGTGTGTGATGTCCTTAGGTTAGTTAGGTTTAAGTAGTTCTAAGTTCTAGGGGACTGATGACCTCAGATGTTAAGTCCCATAGTGCTCAGAGCCATTTGAACCATTTATTTGCAGTTAGCCCATCTCGCCCTCTACATTTCCTTCTACTGACAGAGGTGGTAGTGATGTTCAGTCCCAATGGGGCACTGTTAAGTGGGGCGTTCCCCAAGGGTCGGTGCTGGGGCCACTGCTGTTTCTTATTTATATAAATGATATGCCTTCTAGTATTACAGGTGATTCAAAAATATTTCAGTTTGCTGATGACACCAGCTTGGTAGTGAAGGATCTTGTGTGTAATATTGAAACAGTATCAAATAATGTAGTTCATGAAATAAGTTCGTGGCTTGTGGAAAATAATTTGATGCTAAATCACAGTAAGACTCAGTTTTTACATTTTCTGACTCACAATTCAACAAGAACCGATATTTTGATCAGACAGAATAGGCATATTATAAGCGAGACGGAACAGTTCAAGTTCCTAGGCGTTCGGATAGATAGTAAGCTGTTGTGGAAAGCCCATGTCCAGGATCTTGTTCAGAAGCTAAATGCTGCTTTATTTACCATTAGAACAGTATCTGAAATAAGTGATACTTCAGCACGAAAAGTAGTCTACTTCGCATATTTTCATACGCATGGTATTATTTTTTGCGGTAATTCTTCTGATTCAAAAAGGGTATTTTTGGCTCAAAAACGGGCTATTCGAGCTATATGTGGTGTAAGTTCGAGAACCTCTTGTCGACCCCTACTCAAAAATCTGGGAATTCTGGCATTGCCCTCACAGTATATATTTTCTTTAATGTCGTTTGTTGTTAGCAATATTAGCCTATTTCCAAGAGTTAGCAGCTTTCACTCAGTTAATACTAGGCAGAAATCAAATCTGCATGTAGAATGCACTTCCTTGACTCTTGTGCAGAAAGGAGTGCAGTATTCTGCTGCATCCATTTTCAATAAGCTACCACAAGAACTAAAAAATCTTAGCAGTAGCCCAAACTCTTTTAAGTCTAAACTGAAGAGTTTCCTCATGGGTCACTCCTTCTTTTCTGTCGAGGAGCTCCTGGAAGAGCTAAAAAATTAAGCAAATTCCAGTATTACATTGTTGATTTTCTTCATTTAAACTTACGACTTGTCACCTGAATATGTTTTTTTATATTTCATTTTATCTGTTTCTAATATCGTGTTATAATTTCATGTATTGACTCGTTCCATGACCATGGAGACTTCTCCTTAATTTGGTCCCACGGAACAATAAATAAATAAAAAATAAAAAGTAGGGTGTTATGTAGGAGTTGGCAGTGGTTCCTTAGCAAGTGTCCGTTGTTGCTTAACAATTGTCAGGCAGTGTAAATGCGAAGGTCTAAACTTGTTAGTGAGAATATCGAAATGAAACCTATTTAGCGAGCCACATACCGATACACAAAAAACAAAACCTTGTGGTGCAGTTGCGTGCGGGATTAATAAGCGCAAATATAAAACTGGAAATCAGCACGCTTCTCGAGCTGACGTTATAATGGCCACGCTGGCGCGAATCGAATCTCGCACCTTCCTCGAAACTCATAGTCAACATGTCTAGGGTGAAATCGACGAAAGGCGAAGGTAGAACGTTT